>NC_081425.1:86519958-86868872 GCF_949786415.1 Peromyscus eremicus | reverse complement strand
GAAATGAAAAGTGGGCTCCAGAGCCTATCCTTTCTCTTCTCTCTGTGTGTGGTAGAGAATTTCCACACACCACATGTCCCCCAATGATAGTTGTATGGAATCTGCAAAAATAAATATTATAGCCCTTTATTTTTAGTTGGTATTGTACAGGTTCCTCTGAGATTAAATAGTCAGAGGTCAGGAAAGTTGAGATGAACCATAGTTTTAAAACCATTGTGCTGCATGGCGTTATTTACATAGAGGTTTCTCATATATAGACTTGATTAAAAGCTGAGGGTATTTGCTCAACAGAGAGGAGAAAAACCATCATTATCTGATTTTACATGGGATTCAGTGGCTGCTAATGAAACCCGGGGCCTGCATCTGGTTAAGGCATACTTGGCACAGGCTTGTCACAAGTAGAGGTTTTGCCATGTCAAGGGGATCTTTCACTCAAAGTGGCGACCCATATTGGACTGAACAAACACATGAGTTTTTAATCGAGAACAATAGTTTAACAAACCACTTCCAGGACCATTGAAAGAAAAATATGTGCCCAAGGCAGTTCTGGCACCAAGAGATGTTTATTTGAAGGCATTTACTTCAAACCATAGCCCTTATTACCCAGCAGAGAAGGACCATTAAAAAATAATGTGAGGAGAGGAGAGGGGAGGGAGAGATAGACAAAGAGATAGAGACAGAGAGAAAGAAGAGAGAGAGGGAGAGAAGGAGAGAGAGAGAGAGAGAGAGAGAGAGAGAGAGAGAGAGAGAGAGAGAGAGAGAGGAGAGAGAGAAAGTTTTACCTGTCAACAATGTCAACTTCAAGTGTATATATGTTCATCTTTCCTCTTCCCAAAAGCCGGTCCCTTCCCACATGCCCAAGTGGACATATAGACATTTATGGACTCAAGGACACATCAATTTGAAGTGCTCTCCACTGGAGAATATTAAGCCTACATCCCTTGGAGGCTGCTTTGTTGAATTACCAGTGAATCTATATATTGTGTTTTGAGGCATTTTAATAAGATGATAGAGTTCTGGCATGTTTTACATGCCAGGTGCTGTCCTAAGTACATTGGCTGCCTTGTCATGGTGGTTGTACAAAGCCCTCTGACTTTGGTGGTCTCTACATCTCCAGATGAGTAGAACTAAGTAAGCTGCCCACTGTGGGCCATCCATCCAAGCCGGAGGCCAGCTTCTATGATCCTCCTTTTTCTCTGGAAGAAGAAAGGTGATTGGAGTGTTGTGTTATGTGTTTTATAGACATTTTGTTCATGTAATAACATTTGATCAATGAAAACAATTGCTCACTATTTGATTCAGAGGTAATTTAGGTTGATACTGTTCATCTCAGCATAAAAATTGAGGAAACTGCTTTGGATTCTGATTGTTGGGTTTATTTACTCATCCCAAGTCCTTCTTTATTCTGGTGAGGGGAGAGATGGGTATGGCACCATATTTCTTTTGCTGTGTAGTCAGCATCAGGCTGACGTGACTGTGAGTACCAAGCTCTGAGCATGAGGCTTGTTTCACAGACTATGCATTTCACCCTCAGCATCGTAATGAGCAGAAACCTTCAGGTTGAAGTCTTTTTCCAGGGCAGCTGTAGACGGTCTTGGCAGTTCTGCCAAAGAAAAGAGGAATTCTACTCGACAGTCTAATCGTGCAGACCTTAAATCTCAGTAATGATCCCCTAGAAGTGTGGTGCCCTGTGAAAGAGGCGGTGACAATCAAAGAGATGGCTGGCTCAAAGGGTCAGTACAAGAGGCCAAGTCTCAGATTTGATCTGGCTGGAGGACTGGAAGGCAGCTCTCCTGACTCTGCTTGGCCTGTTGTGTCCCTGCAGGCTGGAAGTTTGCCACTAATAACACTGAACTGGAAAAGGGTACGATGGTAATAATGATGATGGGACTAGCGTTCATTGAGGGCTTGCTGTGTTCTAGAAAGAGTCCAAAGCTCTGGATACGCATTCCCCTTAATCCTCACAGCTGCCCATGGACAGGTACACTAAGATGATCCATCTGACAGACAGGTAAACGGAAACTCGGAGAGCTTAACTGTTTCCATTAGCTACCTTTCTATTCCATTCTGTGTTTCTGTAACAAAATCTACAAATAAACTAGTTTGTAAATGACATGGATTATTTTTTTAATAGTTTTAGAGGCTGGAAAATCCAAGAATGAGAGACTGACATATGATAATGGTCTCCATGTGTGTGTGTGAGAGAGAGAGAGAGACAGAGAGAAACAGAGAGTGAGACAGAGAGAGAGACAGACAGACAGAAGGGCATGAGAGAATTTTGAGGTTCCTTTATTAGAAACTCACTCCCTGGATAATTTAACTAGGCCCTACCTTCTAGCACTCATTTGGGTATTAATTTTGCAATTTTACAACACACTTTTGATGGGACACATTTGAACTACAGAACCACTAGGAAATAGAGTAGGTGAGCTTAATAACATAGATGAATACAAAAGTTCTGTTTCAGAGCCAAGGGATATAGCCAGGACCCAGAAATGCCTCAGTAGAGATTTGGGAATGCCTGAGGTTTTGTTGTTTTTTTTTTTTCTCTAGGTATATGAAATTTGATTCAAGGCTATTTTTATAACAATATAAATCTCACATTTGCAAACTGAAGTGCTTTCTGGAATGAAGCAGTTGATGTAAGATTTGATAAGCTGAAGATTACCCATTCCTTGTATGAGTACACAAGGGTATCCAAGCATGCGCTGGTACAGACTAAAGCTGAGAGATGTAGAAGGCTGTTCAGTAAACTTCTGCGAAGATCAAGGCATTGGATCCCAACATTGTGCACACTGAATTGAAACATATAAAGACAGGAAATGTTCACAGCTGGTACTAAACCGGTACCTTAGCTCTTTCCAACCTTGGATGGGTGACCCAAATTCTTATAGTTTCACTATGGGAGAAACAGGAATGCTTTGTCCAGAGCTAAAAATTAGTAAAGAGAGGCCATTGGGTGGGAATGGAAACCCTTATGTCTTTCATACCTATCCTTTGAGAAGTGGTTATGGCAAGCTTGAGACTTAACCTTCAACATGAATATTCTGAGGAACCTTATCATACTCATAATGGAAGGGTCTTGTGCATGACTTCATCTGAACTGCTACACATGCTAGACCCCATAAAATGTCCTCCAATCCATTCCTGGCTTGTATAGAGAGTTTCTCCTGGCCAGTTTTGCCTGCCCATGGTGATGTCATATGTCTCTTTCAGGCCTGCGTGTGTGTATCTGGAATACTATTTTCAGAGTCAGTCATTGCATAGAACATTCCATCCTTTCTATAACAGCCTGTTTGTTTTGCAATTACAGCTATTTATCTGAGGACATTTAGGGCTCGAATTCTCCTGAAACAATGGGAAGGATGTGGGGAATGAGATTTCATCTAATGGGTAGCTATGCCCCTGCAAAGAAACTGGTTCCCGCCTAGGGTCACTCGCATCCTTGCAATGCCCCCCAGGTACCGCTTACCGAGTCTCGCTCTTGTTCTTAGATTTATGACCAACATTATTTGTAAATGAGAATGCTTTGTGTCTGTAATGTGACTTGAACTTGAGAAGCCCAGAGTGGTTAAAGTTGTGCACAGTGGCTTGAGGAGAGGCCGCATACAGTCACACTTTTGAAGGAGCTTGCCTATATTCACAAAGCTACATTACTAGTAAGCTCCAGTGCCTGGAAGCTGTGGGAGGAGATGAGCGTCTCCTGTGGCTATAGCAGTGTGTAGAGGCAGACTTCGACGAGGGGAGATGTATCAAGGAAATTACATCTCTTACATCTACTAGTACATGGAAAGCCCCAGCCCTATCACGTATGAAGAATTCTCCCCTGGGGATATACTGTTGGGAAGGCTAAACATTATCCACTTTCTGTAAGCCACTGTCTACAGGCATTGCAGCCCAAGGGGTCAAATCTTTCTTTCTAGTATTTTGAGGGGTTATCAGTTGTGTTCCTCTCCTAGAAAAGAATGAGATATGAAAATCTTGGAGTATTGCAAGCTACTATCCCTGGCTAGGGAAGAAATGATGGGCCAGAATCTTCTTTTGGAGGTGGTACTACAGTACACACTGTGTGTTTCCCAGAGACCCCCAGTGGGCTGTGAGTGCTGTGGAAACCTGCCCCCTTCACATGCTTTATATGGATCATTTCCATTTTTCAGATCTGTCTTCGGTCTTCACAGTTTGGGCTGGACTATTTTCTGTGTTAGGTTCGGCTGCCTCTGGGAGAACCCTGCGCTGGTACCGCTATAGTACATTATCACAAGTACAGAAGTGTAACACATCAATTTTCTCTCTCCACATCTGAAGGAATCCAAGCTGAGCTGGATGGTCCACTCAGGGGTTCACTGGGCTGCCATTAAGTTATTAGCTGGGCCTATGGTTCTTATTTAGGGGGTGGCCACTTCCTCCAAGCTCATGGTTGTGGAAGAATTAATTTCCTTCTCTTGCATTTCATGTGCGCCTCTCCATCTACAAGACAACCACATATGTAGAGTTGTTATATTACAAATCTCTTTAACTCTCCTCCCTGCAGGAGATCATCAGCTTCCTCTTCTGCTTTTAAGGGCTTAGGTGATCACACTGGGTCCACTAGACTCATCCTGGATGATTTGTCCATTTCAATGTCATTCCATCAATGATATTAATCATACGTGCAAGGTCCCTTTGCCATCTATTTATTGATCAACACTAGGCAACAAAACCGTGCATCTGGGAGTCTACATCCCACTATGAGAACACATGCCCAAACAGATTTCCCCTAAAGGAGCATTTTGCCATATTGACACCCTCTATGGAGTTGAAACCACTTGTTAGACTCTTGTTCGTTCACATGCTGATTGGTTCAACAAATAACATTTCAACAGATATTGTAGGTAATTACTCTGCCTTAGGCCTGGTTCCAGTATCCAAAGCATCTGCCTTTGAGTTGCTCACACTGGAGTAGTGGAAGTAGGCTTAACAAGGAGAGCCCTGGGGAAGGTGGACTGGGAAGTTGCTAACGTTACCAGTTCTATGTAGTCAAGGGAGAGTTCTGGCCAGCGTGTCCCAAGCAGACAAAGCTAAAGGCTGAGATGTGTTTAAGCAGTCTAAGAAACAGGGAGCAAGGTGCTCTTCTCAGCAAATACCCAACTTAACGACTTTACTGTCATTCTTGGGGCCCTTTGAGTTCTCGAATGAGCTGTTATGTTTGTGAGTCTGCTTGGGAAGGTTGGAAACATGGGAGAAAATTGGCCAGAGTCATTATCCATCTTATATGCAGGCTTTTAAATAAATTTATTCTTATTTTATTATTTTTTTATTATTTTTATTATTTTATTATTAAATATAAAAATATAAAAATAAAATATTTATTTTATTATTTTATTATTCACTATTTCTTACAGCATATCATCTGCTATGTAACTCGTTTTAGGGAAAGAATAATGATGTCAGCCAATTTTTCTTTTTTTTCTTATTTCATGCCTGAGCTATGAATTTCAAAGGCTTTTTTTTTTTTAATGCAAGCCCTACTAGTGTAGGTCTGAATTGAAAGGAAAGAATATAAAATATGACTTATACTTCAAAATACAAAAGTAAAGTGAAATGAAATAGATTATGGCATCAACCCTTCAGTGTGGACAATGGGAAATCTTGCTTTGATCCTAATCATATGTAGACTCTCTGGCAATTTCAGGCTTAAATTATCTTGGTTTTCACACTTGGAAAATGTGCATACTTTTATGCTACTAGCTTGGTTTACACTAATGGGATTGTCATGAGACTACAAAGAAATGTACACACAATGACCCAAAGCTTCCATGATGCATGTTTAACAACTGCAAAGCATCCCCCTGCTTCTTAAGACACTTGGGTTCCTACAAAGGGAGTTAGATGACAATGTCTGATGTACACTTTCATTTTTGTTTATCATTTTGCTTCATTTTGCAGTTTACTGATGCAGATAGCTTTGCGAAGATGTCCATAAATGCTTTCATCTTCTTTTCAAAATTTTGTATCTTAGCCCATCCCTGGAGCCTTTTTTTCTTGGCCTTGTAGATCCTGTTCCTGCCTCCCACATGCTTTGAAGTGGGTTTTTGTAGCATTCACAGTAGCCAAGAGGGTTACATGAGAAGATGTGGAAAAGCATGTGCTGCCCAAGGCTAGGAGAGCACTTGACTAAGCGAGCATGTGTGGCTTTGATGGAGGGGTTCACGTTTAATAGGAGAAATCATTTTGAAGGAATGATAAAAATTTGGTGTTTCTATTAAGGTCGGCTCTTTGAAGATGTTGTGGCAAGCCTTTTATTTTCTTTCATGTAACTATTTACACATGCTCAGCTTTTCTGTGTTCCACAATTTGGGGTCTCTCCCTTGTGAAGAACAATGGCCAATGTGGAGTGTAAGGTTGGCATTAATAGTTGACCACCTGATTACCTATACCATGTCAGTCCAGAGTGGGGCCCATATCCAAAGGGCCTTCCTAGGTAGAGTTCCTGGAAGGCTACTCGTATAGGGACCTAAGTTTGTGGAGCAGTGCAGAGTGCTGAAGGATCCTGGAGCCAGGAATTGAGTTATCTTACACTGTAAGCCTTGTTCTTGGCTACCCGGTAGAACTTTCTGTAGTGAAGATTTCCCTGGCTAAACTCACCTGAGTGGTGGCTGCCTGATCTGTGTGGCTCCTAAGAACGTGAGATGTGATCAGTGTAACTCTGAAGCTTAATTTCACATTGCACTTAATTCAGTTAATTTAAACAGATCAGCATGGTTGTAGAAAGTGTCCTGGAGAGGGTAGGTAATCTCTGTAGTTGGAGGATCGTGGAGTGGTGGGTGACAAGATAGGAAGCCTGGAGTCTACCTGCTTTGGTGCTCTTCCTGACTCTCACTCTGTGTATTTTCTGTGTGCCTTAGGTGTTTAGTGCAACAAATAGGGATGAAGATTGTATCCACTTCATTGGACTGTTGGGAGAATCGAAATAATAAGCATGACACCTGTCATTCATTCATCCTTTTAGTGGGCCTTAGATTATAGAGTTGTTTTAGTCAGGCTACTTGATTCAGGACATATTGTTAGCACAGGCCCATGAGTCACATACACACAAACACCCTTACACATGCACATCCCTCCCCTGCCATGTTCCCCTTATACCAAGAATCAAAGTATTGATCATAGCTTCATGTCTGCATGGCTTTTACCCTGTTCCTAACCCATTCCTGGAGTTTGTGTTCTCATTTCCATAGTTTTATAAAATGGTGATATTCCATGTGCTGGGTGTGATCTCTTTATGCCCTTTTTTCAGTCTTCTCCACAGGTCTCTAGATCTTCTTGACCGGTCCATTTATCACACTCCCTGCCACATGAGATTGGTAGCTGCCTTCTTAATTGTTGTATCATATTATGGCACTGAGTCTGTCTTTTTCATCCCTTTGGAGCTTCTAGGATCTGGAATGCACAGTGTATATATAATACATGGCTATATCATAAGTATTTTCCAGAAAGATTCATTTATCCTAGTAGTTATGTATATATTTTTAATGATCACTTTAGTGATTAGTCAAAACTATGTTCAAGCTCAGAATGCTTACATCTTACTAATGAACATGCTTTGAGGATTACTTATTTTATTGTTTTCACTTACTGATTCAGCAAGTGTTCCTTGAGGCCCACAATATGTGAGGAATTGTTTTGTTAATTGCTGAACCACGAGTGGCATAGCACTTGCTTTCACGGAGTCAGTTCCAGATGAGGAAATAGGCAGTTACCACGCATGTGAGTGGAGCAAGAGCTCAGGGAGCTGGGAGTATGGCACATAAGCTAGTCCCTGTCCAGGAAGGGTTCCAGCACAAGTGGGTAGCATCTAAGTTGATTATGGCAAGATGAACAATAGGTAGGGTGTCAGAAGACTCAGCCAGTGTCCCTTGCAAAGGCTGGGCTGAGGAGTAGCTTGTCCAGCATGCAGTTTCAACAGAACTCCATTTGCCTAAGGCTCAGGTAATATTAACTAACTTGATTAACAAAGAACAATGGATAAAGAGCAGAAAGCATGGATTATGTGTCACTTGCCTATTATAACTAATTCTCGGCAGATTGTCTCCTTCCCCACATTCCAGTTTCCACCATATATGAAGCAAGGAAAAACAAAACAAAACAATGCTTGCCCTTTTCCCCCTCAGAAGCCGTAAAGCCCCCTTGAAGGACAGGACATAAAGTTCTTTGATAGCAAAGACAGTGTCCTTTAATTTCAAGGTTGAAAGGTTATATATGGGATTCATTAAGAGATGTAATGGATATATACTCTAAAAAGCTTAAGAAATATGAAGTGGATCTAGGATCTAAAATATAGTAGCCTCTAGCCAAGTCTAGTTATTTAGATTAAAATGAAATAAAATTAGAAACCAGCCCACTTACTTGTCCTACTCACATTTCAAATGCACAGTAGCCACAAGTAGTTAGTGGCTTCTGTATTAGTGCAGATATTTGGCTTTCCATATCACCAAGCTCTATCAGAGAGTTCTGAACTAGGCTCATCCTAATGCAGAAATCCTAAGTCTGAAGCATCTGTTAAACGGTCACATTCTTTGATGTGATCATTATTTTAAGGAATGTATCTACAGGAAACAATTAGATAATTACAGAAAAATACAGGTACATGGACATACATATCTTATGGATATGTATGGACAAACATTGTCTATGAAAATGTATTGAGGTAAGAAGACTTACTTGTCTAATAATGGGGCCTTTTTGAACAAATAGTATTGTGTTTATATAACCTACATATATTTACTTGGGCACATAGTGAAACCCAATGCAGAAATTAAAGGCTGCTACTACAGATATGTGTTTATTTTCATTGAAATATATTCTACACATAGTGAAAGAGTGGGTTGATGTTAGTTGGTATATACGTGTAGAGTGTATATCTCTGCATGCTGTATACATGGAAGAGAAGGAGGAAGTATGACTGGGTAAGAGAAATGCAGGCATATTGGGGTAATCCATTTGCTAACATCTGCAAGTTACTTTAGGTTGATGAAACATAGTGTGTTCTTTAGACTTTCGTCTTTACTTTATCTTCTGAACCTTCTGATACAAATTGTTCATGTAACCAAGAAAGAAAAAGAGCACAGAAGTGTTCGCACATGCCTGGATATAAAAATGCTTGCCTGAACAGCAGCTGAGACACATTTTTTTTTGTAAAGCATACGGTAGGTGCCTGATGATTTGCAGACATGGGAGTTATGCTTATTTTGCAAAGAAAGGGATTTATCATCTCCATAAAACACTGTCATCGTGGATTATTCGGTGTGCAGTACGCCTTAGCCGTTCCTGTGGAAGCCTTCCAGCCCCTTGACACCAGGCTCAAGGACTAGCCGAACTGCTTGCTCTACCTGGGATGCCCCTTACTACGTTTGTTTTTTTTCCCTCCGTACAGCTGAGGATGTGGTGAAAAGGTTTGAGCCATGCCATCTCTGGGCAGTTAGGGGATCAAAGTGTGCCTGGCATTGTTCAGCGACTTCCTTACAACAAAGCCTGGTGATCTGAGGCGTGGCTGCCAACCAGCTCGTAGGAAAGCTCAGTGGGGACTTCACTGCTTTGGTCGCTAGACAAATAAATGTTCCTGGTATATTCTCCCAGAGATTGTCTTG
This sequence comes from Peromyscus eremicus, assembly GCF_949786415.1. Taxonomy (NCBI): domain Eukaryota; kingdom Metazoa; phylum Chordata; class Mammalia; order Rodentia; family Cricetidae; genus Peromyscus; species Peromyscus eremicus. Next base: position 86,859,249 of record NC_081425.1, on the reverse strand, counting down.
AAACTCCAGAACTTCTCAGCCATCCTGATCTTCATGAGTACCAGACTGAGGAAATTATGCAAACAAGTTGTACCCGACTTGTGATGATTTAGCTTAGTCTTTCTTCTTTACAAAGTTGCGAAAGTGTGCGTGTCTAACCACTCTACATTTCACTTTCCATGCACTACTCAATACATTACTTGTGTCGTTCTGCCCTTGATGGTAAGTAGGCTTTGCATTGGAGTTATACAGCTTTACTCAACCGTAGGCTAGTGTAAGAGTTCTGAGTACCCAGAAGGTAGCTCCTCTGAGCTAAGACGTATGATAGGTTGGCAATATTAAGTGCACTTTCTTGACTTTTTGATATTTTCACCAAGGAGTTTCTTACCTTACAGCAAGTTGAGAATCATCTACATCCTGCTATTTATGTCAAATATTTGACTTAAGAGAAATCTAAGCCCTGGACCTATAATCTAAATTGTTTCATATCCTGCCTCTTACTTTCCTTTTTCCCCCCAGCAAATTTAGACAATAACGTTTAATATATAACTTTGACATCTGTTCTTCTCTGAATTTCCCAAACAATAAAAGCAATAACTTGTGTTTATAGATTAATGCTACACTGAGCAATTCTAAGATTGTCATACCTTCAGTTAGGTTAAAAATATAAATTGAGCAATAATTGATTTGCTCTTACTCCCAATATCATTTCTCAAACAGACAAAAATATGTACAATTGGTAAATATTAGTTAATTTTTAAAAGATATATATATATATAAATTCAAGTTCAACATAAAATTTCCTTTTCAAAATTTTACTTAATTAACATTTTTTTTCATTTATTTTACATACCAATCACAGTTTTCTGTCCCGCCTCTCCTCCTGTGAAGTCTGTCCCTTTCAGAATGGAGGAGGAGTGGATGGGGACGGAGGGGGGGGCCCGCGATGGGGGTAGATGGGAGCCTCTTTTCAAAGACGTGGTAACTTGGGAAGTGGGCCTTCCCAGACTCCTATATGCTGCTTCTGACACTCAGAGAAGTCCTCAATGGTGGCTGCCTGTTTCCAGTGCCTACAGTGTGGAGCTGGGTGCAATACTTCCTCTTTATGTACCCCAGGATAAGTCATAATATATTTTGGAAGCCAAGTAAGAATTTACTTAAGAAATGGGGAAAATTTTCACCTTCAAATTCTCTCTGTATCTAAGTAGATGTAACTAGCATTTTTCCATCATCATCTTCTTTCTGAAAGCTGTAGGATTTCCTAGAGGTGTGGGGGAGACACAGCTGCTATTATTTGACAAGCAGCAATATAACTCCCACCCAGGCTGAGTTCCTTTAAAAACTGAAGAAAACTAAGAAATTAGTAAAAATTCTGGAAGTCTTATTAACTCCACTTCATAGTTTGTGATTTGATCATGAAATGTACTAAAAGGTTGAGATTTAGGGTCTAGAGAGAGAGCTGCATAGCATCACGACATGACTTTAAATCCTTAACATCCAGGTAAAGAGCACCTGTAGCACCTGCCCACCCCTCAGGTAGGGGCCTGAGATGAGAAGAGCCCTGGGACTTGGTGGTGAGTCTACATTCAGTGAGAGACCCTGTCTGAAAGGAATAAGGCAGAGAATGCTAGAACACTACATCCAACATCCTCTTTTGACTTCTTTACATGCACACAATCTGCACACACACACACACACACACACACACACACACATACACACACACACACACACACACACACACACACACACACACAATTCTTTGGGTTTTTTCAAATAAAGGGGAAAATGAAGCATTAGAGACATTTTTCTCCTACTTAAGAAAAAGGCCGACAAATATAAACATTCATTGTGTATTTTTTTTCTCTTAAAATCATTACCTAACTTAATTTGTGGAGTTGGTTAATCTCTCGTGTTCTCAGTTTTCTCATCTGGGAAATGGGAGAATCAGATATTTTCTAAGCTCCCTTCAGCTCAAGCATACTGGCTGGCCCTCGGGCTGGCTTAGCTTTGCTTTGTCATGGTCTCAGGTTTATGTAGATTTGGCAATGATTCATTTCTCTAAGAGATCAAGTTGCCTAAAATATAGCAGTTGATGCAAATAGATTTTGGATGTAAAGAAAATTATGACTATTGTGTTTCAATAGTCTTAAAGACTCTAAGAAAAAAGTCTGCCTAGGCACTGTTGACTTCTCATTTCTTCAGCAAAAACAGCTGCAGAGCAAGCCAGAAATCATGAATTCTTAGAAGACTGGTCCAAAAGGCCAGAAGAAATTCTCTTTTCACCTTACATAATTAGATGGCATGTTTGGTTTTCTGTAAGGCTTGGATTTGTCAGGATGCATGCCTCAGTTTGGTGGAGAGTCGTGGTAAGAGCATAACCCTCACCCACTATGCTGAAGCAACCACTCCCATGAGCAAACGGACAATCTCCTGACCTGGTGTCACATCTACAGAAGACTCTGCGATGTATATGCAGTTCCTAGGTTTCCTGGAGAGTCTATAATCCAAAGATTCTTGGGAAACCCATGTGCTAATTAAGGCAAGGCTTAGTTATAGTGTGTGTGTGTGTGTGTGTGTGTGTGTGTGTTTATTTCTAAATACTAAAACTTCTATACTCCCAAGCTGGTTCCATGACTAAGTGCTGAAGGAATGTCTATTACATGACATCCATTCTGGACCCAGGTTCTTTCTATTTTTTGCTCCCTTATTTCTTGCAGGGTTGATAAACTACCCAGGCTATTTTTAAAATGAAAGATGCTTTTGTAGAATTAAGCAATGCCCACTTATTGTCAAGTAAAGCAACACTTTTGCTCTATCAATAGAGTTGAGAACTTACAACAGAGCTTTAGTATTTTAGGCTACTAAGTTGGAAATATTGGCTTTAACTCTTTATAGAGAAACTATTTACCTTGACTGTAGTATGGCTGAAGTGTGGTCTGGAACACATCACTATTCAACATCCAGAAGAGGAGAAAAAGGAACCAACCACAAGTTTATTCCTCCAGAATTGGACACACTGCCCCTCCCTCATTGTTTTCATCAGCATGTATTATTTGTATCAAGGGTTTCATGGTGACATTTTCATGCATTCCTGTAGTGTGCTTTGATCAAATTCATGACTTTTACTTCCTTATTTATCCCCTTTCCTTTTACCCCTTTCCCCCTAGTATCCACCCTCTTACTTTCATGGGCTTTTCAAGCCCTCTAAATTCTATATGAGAGAAGACATATTTGTCTTTCTGAATCTGGCTTGTTTTGCTTAACACGATAGCCTCCAGGTATATCTTTTTTTTTTTTTTCAAATGACCTAGCTTTCTTTTTCTTTGTGGCTGAATAAGATCTCATTTTGCATATATATTTTCCATCCATTGGTAGGCTCTTAGGCTGGTTCCATGGCTCTTTTGAACAGTACTGAGATAACACGAGTAGGTAGTATCTGTTGATTTCTTTGTGTGTATACTCAGGAATTGTGTAGCTGGAATATACAATAGTTCTATTTTTTGAAGAACTGCCAAGCTAATTTCTTTTAATGGCTGTACTAATCTGTGAATTCTTTTTTCTCTCATCCTTGCTAGCACTTGTTGAGTTTTGTTTTGACTTCATGTGTGATGTTGTAGTTGGAGCTTTGTGTTAATCTAATGTTCCTTTAACTTGCTACTACTTTATGAGCTGCCTAAGAATGAGGATGCCCCTTCCTAGTACCCCCTGTGTGTGACAGAATTTGACCCTCAGGAGTCACTTGGCTCTAACTAATGAACCAACTGATGGCCAGGCACCAGGAAGGTAGTATAGAGAAGGAATTGTTACTTGCCTAGGTCCCTTGCTGGTACAATCTTACGATGACCATTTGTGTTCTGTTGAGGTTTTCCAAATCTAGGAACATGTCTGCTATCTCTGCATTAAACACTTTCATTTTTAATAATGAAAATTATAAATAAATGATAATTTTAGTGTGTGCCTGGTCAGACTACAACTATTTCCTATGAAATTATCTGTCAAAAGATATGGCAAATATCTCAGCACTGTTCACAGCCTTCTGCTAGCTAGTTAATGGGACTCTTCAATTATGTGACCAACCCTAAGCCCAGAGCTGGTATGTGGCCATTGAGTGTAGATCATGAAAGACTAATTTCTGAGCTGTTTGACATTGGAAAACTTACTATATCTCTCTTACTTTTCATTCAGATACCCAACCAGTGTTTATTGAGCCTTTACTATTTGCTGTGAATGGTTAGGGGTGTACTAATAAATAAATCTGACCAAGATCTGAGTTGATCTATAAACAACGAGTCTAGTGGGAGATGAATTGCACAAATAATAAACAAATGAAATAGGTAAACTATATAGTAGATGATATGGCAATCAAATGAGCCAGAGAAAATTAAAATATATCCGTGCTGGTGGTTGAGAAGATTCAGTGTATTCATGTGTGTCCCGTGTTTGTACAGGGCTGGCATGCAAAGGTTAGGGAACCTCCCTTTCCTTGGCTGCTTTGCCTGTAAAAGTGAAAATAAACATATTGACCCCATTGGAAGGTGGTGGCTAACTTTTAGTTAGTTTGGTAAGTTCACATTGTTGTAGCTTTGGTTCTTAATATTTATAAAGCTCTATTATTCACTTAATCTCCTGTACATGATCACATGTTAATGAAAGGATGGTTTCTGAGGGGCTTGCTCAAGGAAGCAGAAAGGAGTAATGCCTTGGAGACCACTCCAAGCAGATCTTCTTGCCCTCCCTCAATAAAGTCACCTCTGCCTGAAGCAGTGGAGAAAGACCAACATGGTGGTAATGGTCACCACATTCGAGGAGTATGGCTGTGGGTTTCAATGGTCATGCATGCTGCAGAGGTGACTGGACTCTGTCACTCACCGGAGGACAGAGGGGGCAGAGCATCTAAGCACGCTGATTCTGAAGATATCCGTATCTACTGGCAAGCGTCCTGTGTCTGTCATAGCTTCCTTGTAAAATCCATGAGGCAGGGATGAACCGTCTCTGAACCTTACTTCTCTTAGGGATGCTGAAGCATGGAAGGATGTAAGGTAGGTAAACAAGTGGACAATTATGTTGGTTCAGCAAACTCCCAGTAGAGTCTAAACAGTCGGCCTCTGGGGTCTAGAGACCATGGATTCTGCTCACCACTCATCCGCTAACATGTTCCATCTAAAGAATAGCTGCCAGCAGACCACAAGGAAGGAACAAAGAGCTTGAGTTGCTTACTGGATCTAAGAGAGACTGAATCTGCAAGACAGTGTAGGAAGTGAGCCAAAGCTGCCCAGAGTTGTCTAAAGGGAAAACTAGAGGCAATTTGAACTAAGTAACTATAGCCAAGAAGAGATAGAGAGGTTGGATGGTGTTGTTTTTAATCATCATCGTCATCATCATCATCATTATCCTCATCATCATCAGTTTCCAAGTGCTAGGGATATATCCTAAGGTCTCACACACATACTAAACGTATGTTCTACCACTGAGCTATAACCCCAGTCTGTGAAACTTATATGTAATTATTTTCATTCTTTGAAATAGAAAATAAGTTCAGTCTTATTATCACTCCTACTCAGTAGGAAGTGAAAGCTGGAATGATTGTTGAGACATGTTCCTAGGCTAGTCTAAAATCCAAAAAAAGTTCTAGGATTGATTAGTTATGTCTACCACTATACCAATAACACAGAGAGCAGGGACTTGAGTGCCAGGGTTCTTCTTCCTAGAATAACCTGCATGTCTTAACAATTGCTAAAAAGAAAGATACTAAATTATTATTGTGCTTCCTATGAAAATCAAACCCATCATGGAGATGGCCCAACATCTGTTCTCAGAATGAACCAATATTCCATGACTATGTTTACAGCTTGACACACTACTGCAGTTCACAGTTGTTAACTTCATACATAAATATTTATAAATTGAGCTCTGTGCAATTTCATCATGAATTAAGAAATATCAGCATTTAAACTGATATAAATCAACAGGGACCAGATATAAAGTATTCTTTGATCTTTGCTTTAAAAATGATCTTTGCTTTTAAAATGATGCTTTTCAAAAAAGAAAAATTACCAAAAGTATCATAGAAAATATTCACATGTTTAAAATGCCTTTCACTTGAGGATTTTCAGCATAGTGCCTCTTTTTATGTTTTCTTAAACACAAAGTCTAGTATTACACTTTCTTAGCATTCCTTCATTAGTGTTCTTCATAGTGTGCCTTAAAACACAGAGCATGTATTTTTTACATTTGTATCTAAATACAAGGTAGGAAGGTCATGGGGAGAAATAATACTTTTTTTTTCATTTTGATTTAAAATTTTTTAAAATTTAAGCTACTTAATTTTACCAAAATCACAGCTGGAAAAGCAGTAAGCTTAGTTCAGAAGAGCAGGAATTTGGTTTCCAGCACTCAGGGCTGGAAGGGCAGACTATCCGAGGAACTGCAGCTCCTGGTGCTCTTTGAAGCCTCGCATGACCTTACCAGGTTTGCTCAGTACCACCACTCTGCCTATAGTTGCCTCTCTTTCAGTGTTGCAGCGTCCCTACCTTCCATGTGATTGAGCTTTTCAACCTTTAAAATCATGATGGTGAATGCTGACCAGTCAACCACACTGGATACTCGAGATAAGAAACCAGAACACCGAAGTTGATTGGCATTGGCTTATTGTGGGTGGATGTTTGTGCAAATGATGTGTCAGTGGTGTTGAGACACTTCCTAAGTGACAATGAGATGGTTTAATCTTCATAGAAGGCTGGCTTTCTCCTCCCCCCATTCTCTCTCTCTTCTTTCTTTCCTTTCTTCCTTCCTTCCTTCCTTCCTTCCTTCCTTCCTTCCTTTCTTTCTTTCTTTCTTTCTTTCTTTCTTTCTTTCTTTCTTTCTTTCTTTTCTTCCTGTCTTTTTTTTAATGTTCTTTTTGTTTTATTTTGTTTGTTTGAGACAGATGTTCTCTGTGTAGCTCTGGCTATCCTGGAACTCACTCTGTAGACCAGGCTGGCCTCGAACTCACAGAAATCTCCTTGCCTCTGCCTCCTGAGGGCTGGGATTAAATGCTGTGGGATAGTCTGTATGTCAAGTGTGTTGCTGATTGGTCAATAAATAAATCACTGATTGGCCAGTGGCTAGGCAGGAAGTATAGGTGGGACAAGGAGGAGAATAAAGCTGGGAAGTGGAAGGCTGAGTCAGAGAGACACTGCCAGCCGCCACGATGACAAACAGCATGTGAAGGTGCAGGTAAGCCACGAGCCACGTGGCAAGGTATAGATGTATAGAAATGGATTAATTTAAGCAGTAAGAACAGTTAGCAAGAAGCCTGCCACGGCCATACAGTTTGTAAGCAATATAAGTCTCTGTGTTTACTTGGTCGGGTCTGAGCGGCTGTGGGACTGGCAGGTGAGAGAGATTTGTCCTGACTGTGGGCCAGGCAGGAAAACTCGAGCTATAATTAAAGGTGTGCACCACCACCACCCGGCTCATAGATGGATTTCTAACCTTGTGTTATTCCTACAGAAAAACAATGACAAAAAGCCCTTGGATCTTGGGCTTAGTAATTTTTCCAACCAATAGCTTATTTGTTCCATGTGGAGTATCTGGACCTCCTGAATATTTTGTTTTTGTTTTTATAGGCTGGATACTTCAAAAAGAAAACATTCTATAATTCTCAATACATTTTTATAGGTCAGCATGTAAACCTAATTTCCCATTATTTCTTGAAATGAGGGGTTTTTATAATACTTAAGAAATCACCCAGTTATAATCCTTTTTTATTTTAAATATGAATTATATAAAAATAAACTGTTTTTGTTCAACTATATTTTTCCAGTGGACCAATAATAGATAATTTAAAATGACATGGTCTTTTTCAGATTCTAATTTTCCTACCTGGTCCTTGCCACTCATCCCAACGCTGTGTCTTCTCCTACTTCCCATTTCAGATCTCTGTCCTAAACAGCATCCTTGTTTAGTTATGACCTATTTGCATATAATGTGTGAACAAGCACAGTGTGCTGACATGTGCTGCACAACAGACGTAGTAGCATCTACCCAGGAAAGGAATATTGAAATGGAATAGTTAATATTGTTCAGGACATTACATTTATACCTAGGAATTTATAAAGGGGTGCTTTCATAAACTCTTTTTAAATTATAAATATACTTGGCACTCAGTTTAAAAAAAAACTATTTATATGGGGAATTTTGTCTCTAAATTAATTATCTGGCTAAGTATTCACTTTGAGATTTCCCCATGTTGATGATATTACCTTGAGCAATGGTTCTCTGGTTGTGGTTTCTGAAACTGCAATCTCAGAATCTCCCAGGAGCTTTTTAGGGATGCAGAAGTCAGGCCCATTCCATCCCTGCAGAATCTGAGGCTTTGGGAGTAGGCTGCAGCAGCCAGTGCCATAACAAGCCTATCTGTTGAGTGGGCCTTCTAAGTGAGTGACAGGTGCCCTCACAGACCCTGCACAGACATATAAGAGCCTTTGTGTAATTGGTACAGACTCACAAGGTGTCCAACCTTCTGACTACAACGTAATGAAATCTATCAATGTATTGAGCCACATCCACAGCTATCCTGGGATGCAGATGTTATACAGGCCATCTTGGAATTTGTAAAGGTTGCTTAACAACAGTTTAATGTTTTGTTTGTTTGTTTGTTTTGTCCTGAGCCTGCCAAATGAAAGCCAGTCCTTCATTTAAGTGATGTCTGTGCATGCTCAATTTGAAAACTCATGTCTACCAGAAACATAGATTCTTCCCAGGCATCTATTTAGTTGGTCATTTGATCCTCAAGTAAAACCCACTCATGTTATTCACATGAAATCGGTCCCAAGAGAGAGCATCAATAAATTGTGTCAATATTTCTCTTAACCAGGATTACCTGGTTTTTAGACAAGTGTTTGGCCGTTTTCTGGCTTTCCATAGAAATTACCCAAGAGTTAGAGCCAGAAGTGAAGTGTGTTGATTTTTCTAATCCCTCTTGAACCTTTTTTCCCTAGTTACCCAGAAAATCTTGTTGCTACTTTTTCTAATATCATCAGGTGTTACAAATAGCTAGTTTTGTTATTACCTAAGTCTTTAGGCATAATATGTTTCAAAAAATATTTCCTTATAGATGTGTTGATTTGTAGACATTTTATTAAGCAACATGTAATGATGATGGGTACAGATAAGCAGATATTCCAAATTATGATAATTAAACAATCCTCATTCTTGAGGCTTAATTTTAACAGTGTGGGTAAGGTGTAGGGGAATTATTAATGTTTGTTCAAGAACCTGGGACAATAAGAGCAGAATTGTCACCACTTACAGCCCCAAATGAACAAGAGAAGGAGAGGTTTCTAGAACTTGGAAGGAGTTCTGAGCTCCCCAAGAAGGGTAGTAATTTTCTTTAGAGGAACACTGTCTCAAAGGAGGGATTAGCAGAGAGGAAGGCAGGGAAATAAATTCACCGACCTCATTAATTTGCACACATCTCCTGGCTTTGGAGCTACTCTGCTGAATGCCCAAGCATGCACAGTATACCAGTGCACAACAGAGTGCCATGCTGTAGAGATGAAGCAAGAGTAGGAGATTGGAGATGGATCTAGAAGACAGATGCACAGTATCCAGCAGTCTTGACACTTGTGATACTTAGTATCAATTGTCAACTTGACAGACTCTAGAGTCTGAGAGACTACCCTGTGGCATCCCTCTGGGACATTATCTTGATTGTGTTCATTAGCATTAAAGTGAGAAGATCTAGCCACTGTGGGTGGCCCCATTCCCTGGCTGGATCCTGGACTATAAGCAGAGAAAGGGAGAACAACATGTATTCATTCCTTCTTGCATTCTGATTGTGGATTTTATGTGGCCAAGTTCCGACTGCCTTGGTTTCCCTACTACAATGGGCTTTACCCTTGAACTATGGACTAAATTAAATCAGTCCTCCCTTAAGTTGCTTTTGTCAGAGTATTTTATCACAAAAACTCAGAAAGAAACTGAGACAGCATATATTATCATCCTTGGTGTCCTTATCGCGGGAAAGTTATGTCACCTTGAGTGCTATGTCACTGTGAAATAATGACATTTTAAACCACACATCAAACATGAACAACTATGCATTTTATCCTTTTTGTTGCTAGATAGAAGAGAAGAAAGGGGAGAAAAGCCATAATGGGTAATGCATTATTTTTATTTCTGTTGCTGTGATGAACTATCCCAACAAAAGCAACTTAGAGGAGAAAGAATTTAGTTTAATTTAAAATTTCAGGGTATAGTCATACTTGTAGAGCAGTCATTGTTCCAGGAACTTGAGGAAACTGTTCATACCATATCTCCAGTCAAGATCAGAGAGAGATAAATGCATGTGTGTGGAGGCCCAAATTACTCAGTGTCAGAGAATCTGAGCTTGCTTTACCCAGCAGGGCTGCATAATGGGATGACTTGACCACGGGCATGGTTACCAGGTATTTGGAAGGGTCTACACTTGGCTGTACAGTATGCTTTGATCTAGCAACAGGGAGGTCTTTTGTCTCTCCCCTTGGCATGTTATAAAAAGCCTTTTGAATAAACCTTTGAGGCCATTGGATAGTGATTCAGGCCCTCCTGAAGGTATCCTGTGTTTCTGTCTTTCTTCTTGTCAGCTAGGTCTCTCTTTCTATCTGTCACTTTTTTATCCCTCTCTCTTCTTCCTAAGAGCCCTTTAAAAAGGTAGGAGCTGGACTCCCACATGTGTGTGCTTACCTTCTTGCTTGCTTGTGCTCAGTTTGATTCTTCCACTCTTACATAGTTCAGGAACCCCTGCTTAGGGGATGGTGCTCCCTGAAGTGGGCTATATGTCTTCCCACATCATTTACCTTAATTAAAATAATACTCCCACAGACACGCCCACAGTGCCAACCTGATGTTGACAGCTCATTATTTAGGCTTTCTTCAAAGGAGATTCTATGTTGTGTCACGTTGATGACTGAAGCTAACCATCACAGGCAGCTTAAAACATAAAACCGCTATAATCCCACTTCTGTACCTGGTTGCAAGTCCTCATGGGTAATCTTGGTTTCCACTTTCTGTGTCCTCTTGATGGTGAAGGTCATCTCAATCCTTGATGCCCTAGACATATTGTGACTACTGTTTTCATTGACCATGGATTTCATTTATAGGCATTCTAGTGAATCTCTTGGTTGTGCATGTCACTTTTATCCCTATTGTGTGGCAATAAGACTGATTTCTTTTATGACTGTTGCGTTAGTAGAATGAATGAGTAGCCTAGAATGACGACAGGGCAGTCCCAGCTTCTAATCTGTCATATCATAGCATGACTCTCTGGCAGTGATTCTTCCAGTGAGTTATGGGCGCTTTGGTGAGGAAGTACTCTTTCCTCACTCTGCTTTACTGTCTGTGAACTCATGCTAGAGGGAGATGACACCATGTACCTTGCTCTGGCTTGAGGCATACTCTGAATTTCCATGGGACAACAACCTAACCTCTTTGTATGTTGTCACCCAGCTGGTACTAAACTAGCACTTCCAGCTAAGAGAGCCCTTTGTATACTACCTTTGCAGTAAATCTTTTCCTATAGCTGGCAGTGATATCATACAGGATTCCACATACTATGCAAGGCTTTTTGGCACACGTAAGAATTATGGTTCTGATGAAGTGCTGAGAGAAGTGGTGGGAAATCCATAGACAAAATGCTTCCATCCTTCTTAAGGCAAACCTTTGCCCCCTCCAAAGTCAGTCTGATGTTTGCAGCCTATCACTTTATGCGTCTTTAACTTCTCAGATGTGTGTGGGGGTCCATGTGTGTCCATGCACATGCATATAATTTAAGACAGTCTTGAGTCTTGATATGCTTGCTGTTCAGGCTAGCCTGGAACTTGCTCTGCTGCCAAAAATGCCCTGGAACTTGGAATCCTCCTGCTTCTGCCATCTGACTACTAGAATTATATACCCATGCTACCATGCTTAGCTTTTTAAAGAATAATATTCTAAAGAAGTACTCTGCTCATCACATCTCCTTATATGTCCAGCTTCTCTTCTAGATGTATGATCCTTTATGCTTTCAGAAGTACTTTTGATATAACCTACTTAGAATGAACATTCCTAACTCTTGTATCTTGACACCTGTCTTGATTCTCCTTTCCTTTTCAAATCAAGTTTTAGGTTGATATTAATTTCTCTCCATGGCTTTCTAGTTCCCACTGCATCTATAGAAATGTTTACTGTTGGGCTGGAGAGATGGCTCAGAGGTTGAGAGCACTGGGCTGCTCTTCCAAAGGTCCTGAGTTCAATTCCCAGCAACCACATGGTGGCTCACAACCATCTGTAATGAGATCTGGTGTCCTCTTCTGGCCTGCAGGGATACATGCAGACAGAACATTGTATACATAATAAATAAATAAATCTTTAAAAAAAAAAAAAGAAAAAGAAAGGTTTACTGTCAGGAGAATCATGATTACCTTTCCTCTGTGATGGTTTTCCTTAATGCTTTGTAGTCCTGCTACATTGCACCGATATTATTTTTGTTTCATTTATTCTGTTTCTTATATGCATAAAGTTCTAGTTTTGATTTTAGTTTAGTTTTGATTTGATCTTTACTAGTTTTGATTCCCAGCCATTATCCCTCCAAATATGTTGTTTTCTCTGTGTTTCTGTGTTCCTTTGGGGAATGCTCATTACTTGTGTGTTAGAGTTCCTCTTTCTGTTCTGCATGTCACGTTACATTCCATTTCATTTTCCCTCCTTTCCTCTCTCTGAGCTTCATTCTGGATGATTTGTTGGTTTTATCTTCCAGTTCCTTTGTTCTCTCTTCAACTGCCTCTGAAATATGGCTGAGGACCTCCCTTGAGCTTTTCAGATTAACAGTGATATTTTTCTCAATGTTCTCAACATTTAATTTGGGATTCTTAAAGGACAGTTTTTTTGGATCGTCTTGATTTCTTTTTGATCATCTTGATTTTTCAGTTCTTGTGTTTCTTACTCCCTTGTATGTATGTAAAGAGAACCTAAAATCAACATCTTGAGAAACTTCTGATATGCTATACACATTTGTTCTTTGGGGCACTTTAAGATGACCGTTTTATATTCTATAATCAATAATTTCGGTGTTTTATCTTAAGTCAAACTCTTGCTTGTTCCACTTACTAATATTCCTTCCACTCTCCCTTCATGGCGATCTATGGGGACTTTTTATATTTGGCAAATCATGTGAGTCCCCCAAGGGACTAAAATAGAGATGCTTTCCTCCAAATTTACATATGCTCCTTCTGAGAGCAGGGGACCTCTATCAACCTGGAATCACCTAGCTCCAAGAAATATTGTTTGTCAGGTCTTCAGGGTTAGTCTCCTGCAGCCTGCTAGGCCTGGGACCTCCGTGGTGCTGATGATATTAGAGTTTGCCCCCAGAGTGACCCTGTATTTTAGTTGGCCTGTCAGCTTGTAATTCTGGTTTGAACTCAGGTTTGAAGTCTGGTTGTGGTGTTTTCCTGCTTATCTTAGTCTGGTAGAGAGGCCTCTGAGTTTCTGTGAGCTCACCGATGCAGTCACAATTGTGTTTTAAGACGGCCATTCATAGCAGTTACCCTGCTTTAGGCTGGCAGCAAAAGTCTCTGACTTTACATATGCACACTAGTAATAAAAATGACATCAGAAAAGTCTTAAAAATATTTTGAGCCCATCTATCTTAATTTTATAATAGTCATGCATTTTCAAGTTTTCCAGGATTCTCCATTTCAGCCATTGGTCAATCTCCTTAGTTACTGACCCTAAATATTCTTTTGCATGTATGAAAACAGAACCTAAAATCTACTTTCTCAAAAAGTCCTGGTATGCAGTATGCATTTACTCTCTTACACACTTTTAAATAGAATATGTAAATGCTTTTTTGTTTTAAACATTTATTGAGGGTTTCTCTGTTTCAGAATTGACAACATTTTCTTAAAGGACCAGATAGTTAGGACATGTGTGTCTATTGAAGCTACTGAACTCTGCTATATTAGTATAAAAGCAGTGAGACAGGATGTAAACAGATGGATGTGGCTGGGTTCCAATTAAACTTTTATTACAGACCTAGGCGGTGGGTCCATGCGCTCTAGTTTGTTGACCTCTGTCTATTCTAAACTCTGGTCTGTGTACTGAATCTCCACTCATCTTCACTTCAGAGGTTTCTTCTTCTCACACAGTCCACTTAGCTGACAGCAGTTCCCAAAAGCTGTGACTATATAATTTCTCACATTCACTTAGCGTCTGATCCCCCAGCTACCAGTAGGAAAGTTCATGAGTGCAGGAATGTCGCTTATTCTCACCCCAAACCAGCACTTAGCGTAGTAACTGAGAGAGCAGGTACCCTGGCTAATTTTTATACTTGATAACTGAGGCCTCTTCAGGAGGCTGGTACTGTAATTAGAATGCACACTCGACCGAAGAGCAATATAGGTTCCGTACCATTGAATAGCTTCCCCGAGTGGATCTCTCCGCAGATGCACAGTCCCTGTGTGGGCCCCTTGGTTTCTTGGTCCTGCGCAAAGATGAAGAGCAAGGCTCCCCAGCTGTTCTTGGAGCTGGGTCAAGCAAGTGAGAGGTAGGGGGTGGCGAGGTGGAGTTCCAGAAGCATGGCGTTAGTATCGGATGAGGCAAAGGAGCTGACTCAAGCTAACCAGGAAAGGATCAGTTACCAAATTGCAGCAACCCCACTGTAAAGGTACAGCAGTATGATCCAGGGTCAAAACAGTTTCATGCCAGCGGGGTCCCAGTGTTCTTGGGGTGCTGCAGGGAAAGGAAGGAGGAAGGCTCCATTCTCAGCGGAGATCTAGGGCAGAGCAAAGTGCCCCAGCTTATCCAGGAGGTCTGGCAACCATTAAAGAGAAATGACTTCCTAAATTCTAACTGACAGGGGGACTGAGTGCATTGTACCATCCAGGATGTAGAGCCCCCATGCGCAAGGAAATGGATATGCTTTCAAAACTCGTGGGGTCTCTCCGGTTTGTCCCAAGCCTGGGAATGTAATGTGGAATTTTTTTTTTCAAACAACAATTTGAAAGAAAGCTAACTTACTTTTCTTAGGATTTTGGAAAGCTGTGTTTTGCTTATTAGTCAGTGGAAAATCTATATGACTAAAATATGTTTAAATGTAAGCTGGCTAATAGAATAGGCTCAGGGCAGGAAAATAGACCATTTGAGGCAAATCAACCATTAATTTCATATGTATTACTTAAGAAAAAAAGAAACCATTGAAGAAAAGTGAAAATGACATGATAGTCCATTTCCAACATTCAGTGAATGTAATACAAATGAATTGTCTGCCGAGATCCTGTGAGTTCAGCCAAACCCTCAGAGCCAACTCTCAGGACCTCACAATAACTGTGAGCTTCACCAAGTTTTACAGAATTATGGCATTAATTTTCTGGAAGGCACCAACTATAAATAAGTACGTATTATTTTGTCAAAGTAATAATCCGTAAGCAGAACAAAATGTGTCTAGGTGTAATGACGACCAGCACATAACTTATGCAGCCATAACTAACTGTCCCTAGAGAGAAAGATGCCACTTGTATGCTCACTCACATCTACCGAAAGGATATTTATTTTGTTATTTTGACCATGCCCCTTAAGTTTTTAACCTTTATGATTCATATGCAATTCATCATTTTCTGAAAAGAAAACTTAAAATTACAATTAAATCCCTCATCACACGTGTGTTTCCACCATGTGCACTCACCACAGACTCAGATATACAAAACATGATCAATGAAATTAAAAGTTGAAAGCAAAATCCCCCCCAAACCTGAAGGAAATAGCTTTTTCAGCTACAGAGTCTATTATAATCATTGCAATTGATCATCCAGTTTGGCCCCGAAATCCCTGGCAGCCAGGGCAAAAAGGGCAACAGAATAAATTGTTCCATTCTTGTTACTGGGAAGGAGGAAATGGACTGGTTTGTGAAGATAGAGATTTTCCTGGCACCAGATAGTCAGGAGTCCTTGTGCCTGGTTTCCTACCGGAGTATTGAACCACATAATGGGTAATGTCCTCGCCAGCCCTTTCCAGCCAGTGCCGCTGCGGCTTTCATAGAGCCGTCTCCTGCAACAACTCCCAGTACAAGCAGCACTCATGTCTTTAAAGTGCAACCCAGAGAGGGCCCATCGAGACTGTGGATTTGCATGGTTTTGCTTTCAATACGTATTTTACAGGTCCGGAAAGAAATTCCAATTTGTGGGTCTATGCTGCCGAGACCTGGCAATATTTTATATGTAGGCAAATGCTCCCATAGACTGTGCCCAGCCTGCTCTTTTCAATTCACCAACTCGTCATCATCTTCTACAGTTAGTGACAGTTGATGCTAGCACTCAAGTTCTTCTGTCACCCTTGCTCTCTTGATTCATGAATAATGTCCTGAGGTAAGCTGGTTAACTACAGACAGGCTTTCAAGAACTTGGTCATTCATTGGAAAGGATACCACCATCCCTCTTAACTAATATATCTAGGTAGATGGCTCCTTATTTTAATTTTCTTATTAGTTTTGAATGTTAGTGTTCCTACTAACAGTAGTGTTCTGTTGTTGATTTGTGTCATCAATATGTCAAAGGAACTTGAGTTGTGTAATAATCAAAGGAAATCTGTCTAGGGGCTGGTGCGTCTCTCAAACTGCTTGAAAAGTTAGTGGAGGAAGCCTCCCTATGGAATTGGGTAAAGTCTTAGTATGTTCTGCTCACTTTGAGGCCACACCAGTCAATGGTGATTGCCCACCAAAGATACTTTTCAGTTAACACATGACATGGCTGTTTTGGTCTGCTGATACCACCCCAGCACATTCAGAAGGTATTGCCTGTCTGAACAGTGGAGTTCTCATCTTTTTTTTTTATGCCTGTGCCTTTCTTATAAATTCTGTTATCTTAAGTTTTTGTAAAGTGCCTGGAAGGCATGAAAATGTACCCAGTCATCTCAGCCCAGACTGATCCATCTCCTTCCTGAAGCACAGGTTTACAGCATCACCGAGCATTGCTCCTCCCCCTTTATCAGGAAGTACACGAGCTTTTGGGTAGTGATTTGGCATTCAGCTTCCTGTTCTAGTTTCTTAGTTGTGATGGAAGATGTTCTACTCTGTATCTCAGCTTCGATGTGGCTTTCTGGTCTCTGTAAGACTGGTTCTTAGCTTCGTTGAAGCCATTGGCTATTTGTCAAGGTCTTACTTGGCCTTCTTAATTTTTGTTAGCTTGGTCTGTGTTTTAGGAAATAATAAATGGGAGAGCTTGTCCGGATCTCAGCTTGCATAAGTGTGTTCATTATTATTACCACTGTTTCTTGGGTGCTGTCTTCAATATTTTCCTTATTGCTGAGGCAAAGTATTCGACCAAAGCAACTTAAGTAAGGAAGGGTTGGTTTGTTTTTGTTTGTTTGTTATGGCTTCCAGTTCACAGGAAGGCCCGTGGTGGTAGGGAAGACATGACTGCGTGACTATGAGAGACTGCTGGGCACAGTGGACCTGGAATCAAGCCAAAGCTGTGTTCAGCTGGCTTTCTTTTTCATGCAGTCAGGGACCTCAGAGCATGGAGAGATGCCATGTATAGTTAGGGTAGACCTTCCCACCACAATCAAAGTTAGAAAATCCCTCATAGACCTACTCAGTGAGATTCTAGGTGCTGTCAAGTTGGCAATATAAACATCCCAGATGCCACATACTCATCCACTTATCTCACTGTTGCATCTGGTAGGCAAGAAATAGAAATCACAAGCATGTTCATTCAGCAGTGTTTATTAGGGACCTACTTGAACTGAGCACAGTGGGTATGACAAGATGCTAGGATGAAGGTCGGTCAGCTCCCTTAATTCCAGCAGCACAGACTCTAAACAGGACATGGACATTTGTCAACAGTAAGATGATTTATCAATATGGCAATTGGTGGCCTAGGTTTGGAGAGGCTTTAATGTCTTTTCTAAAGCTAAAGAACTCTATCTCAGCCCTCTGCCTCGCTGCCTGCTCCCATTATTGGAAAGACTGGAGATTTCCTTTTTAATTGTCCATAGTTCTGCTGAGTTAGCAAAGGCGGAGCAATCTGCCCAGTCTTAACCTCTAACACTGCAAGCAGGAGCCTGTGAAATATTGCCCAAGCCCAGCCTTGGTTTAGCCATGAATTATGCATTGTGTATTTAGACTATTCTACTGTTATAGTCTGTTTATCTGTTGACTTCCACTAAGATTTAGGGTTTTGTTGTACTTAATAACTTGCTTTATTTTGTTTGACATGTATTTTATGTCCTCCATGTGCGTGGATACATAAGATACACAGTCGTGGGCGAGGGTCGAGAGAGAAAGCCCAGCCCTGAAAGCACTAACTTTGAGAGCTCTGGGGTGAAAACTTTCACATACTCTTCATTCTTCCAGAGATCTGAGTTTTCCCTCCCTAGAACACAAAACAGCTAGATAAAGGGGAAGAAAAGGAATTTTAGTTCCTCCTGTTTCTGAATTTTGTCTATTAATGGTAGTTTTAAACCTAAGGTGTCAAAAGATGTTCAGTTAATTCAGCCTCAGTCACAATAAAAATCTCACAGTTTTAGACCATGTTATAATTTGTGTTATGTTTCTTTCATTGGCCCCATAGTCAAAGCTTTTAATCTGGCGAGTTAATGTGGCTTTTACATGTCTTCCAAATAAAGACAGTATTGAGACAGTGAGATGCCCGTTGATCTTAGTTTGATCCTAAAATGTTTTAAGCATTTCTTAGTCTTCACATGGTTGTGTTTGGACTTGTTAAAAACAAGTTAAAAAAAAACTTAAAATGTTCATGCATAATATGACTTATTACATATCTATTGTCATATGAGTAGGGAATATAGATACATACACATCCCTCATGTACATTTACTTATTTGCATTTTTAAGAACAGAGTCTCATGCTGTATCCTAGGCTAGTCTCAATCTCAGGATCTCTCCCGAATTTCTGGGTGAGAAATGTGAGCTGCCATAACTGATTCTTTTATGTCTATTTATATATAATAATTATGTCTGTATAGTTTTTAATCTTACTTTTCTTCCTGATTTCCATTCTGGACTTTTAAAATAATCTTTATCAGAACAGAAATACGATCCTGTAAAGACTGTTTACACACTCCTACTTTGATCATCCTTCTCCCCACCCCCCCAGATCTAGGGGGAAAAAAATCCCCTTTCCTGGCTTTGTTCACAAAGAATCACTTGAGCATCCCAGACCAGTGTGTAGGTGTGTGAGCCACTATTGAGGACTCTTCTCCTCACCCCTCCTATAACTGTCACTGCCTAGAAGAAGATCCGTGGCTCAAATGCTTCAGCAAATTCTCCTGCTCCAGGTTATGCAGTCAGTAGTAGGGGATCCACTTTTTGAACTGAACTCAGCCTGAGCTCTTTGCTGAGCTCCCTTGCTTTTAAATAGGAAGCAGCAGTGGGACAAATGTTTGTTGGTAGCTCATATGCATTTATCCAGCAAACATGCCTCTGCTCAGCACCAGGCTCTAATGATGTCTCCTGGCAGAGAGCTATCTCAGCCTCCAGCTCCTCTGAGCTCACAGTCTAGCTGGGAGATGGACTGGCTGTCTAAGTTGGATTTCCTTAGAAGCAGGCCTCCAGACAAAGATTTGACTGTGAGTACCTTATCCAGAAGGACAGAATGTACAGGCACTCACCCTCCGCCTTTCTTCCACCATAAGCTGAGGAATAGTGTTGTCCAATGCACCTGGAGTGTATGGACAGGGCTTGTCAAGAGGATATTGTTAGGTAGAGTCTCAGGTGTCCCCTGTAGGACTGTGCTGACAAGTGTCCTGCTAGTGAGTTCCAAAGGTATGAAGGTGAGGTGTTGACCAAGGCAGCTGCAGCAGGGATCCTGGCTGTGATCAGTAATTTGAGTGTTAGAGGGGCTACGGGACCATGGAGGGACTGCCAGGAAGCCTGTCCTGGACACTTGGTAGTTGCCTGTGACCTGGGAGGTGAGCAGAAGTGCAGCCTGCGGTGGAAGGGACATCCTAGACAGACACAGAGAACCATAAAAACTTCCAAAGGGCAGAGTACAGAGAGATGAGCAGGGCCAGACAAGCAGAAGCCAGATCCCCTAAGTGCTGAAATCCACAAAAGACTCCAGACTTGATCCCATGAGCAATACAAAATCACGGATGAGTGTTAGGGTGGGAACATTGTGGTGATTAGGTTTGCATTTGGGGAAAAGCCTTGTGGCTGCCTTTCAGAAAATTGAGGGAGGAATAGCAGGGGGCAGGAAGTCCAGGTGAGAATGTGCTACAGTCAGCCAGGCCAGTTAGGCTCACTGGTTGCTTTCCAGTGACCAGAGAACTGTCTCCAGGCCAGGACATCCTACTGGAGTCCACATCAGCTGCCAAGTCACATTCATGTACCTGCCAGCATGTATCCGGCCTTGTCAAGAGATGTGCATGATGACTTTTGTCTTTCTGCAAACACAGCAGTCCTCTTTATCCTCCATATTCTTAAATAGGGAGGCTTTTATTCTTTTCTGGGAAAAGGTGGCTAAATTTCTTTAAAATTCTATCCAGTTTATTGCCACCACATAAAACTGTTTCTTCCTCTTCCAGTGCTTCTAGTAAATTCTTCCCAGATGAATTGTTTGAGAAATGATAGTGGGGTTTCCAACACAATCTTGTAATGTACCACTCGTCCTCTTCTCTCACAAAGGGTTTTCTGCCGTCAAGTTCATTGTGTTTTCTTCGGCTTAGACCATGTGGTGGCTTCTTAGCTGTGTCTGTAATGTTATTGTGCATCATCGTTGTCTTTCTGCCTTGTCCATTGCAGAAGGTCTTGGAACCTCAGGGGTAGGCCTCTAGTGCAGTGGTTCTCAACCTATGGGTCGTGACCCCTTTGGGGGTCATGACCCTTTCACAGGAGTCACATATCAGATATCCTGTATATCAGATATTTACATTATGATTCATAACAGTAAAATTACAATTATGAAGTAGCAATGAAAATCATTTTATGGTTGGGGGTCACCACAGCATGAGGAACTGTATTAAAAGGTCACAGCATTAGGAAGGTCGAGAACCACTGCTCTAGAGGAACACTGCCAAGTATAAAAAGGTCCAATAACATGCTGGTGGTGCTGAGCCTTTACTCTTAACATCTCTAGATATTTAGAAGATGCTCAGCTTTCCTGAGGACTTAGAAAAAAAATGTGGTGTCTACGGCCCCAAGAGCCGTAAGCAAAGTCTTGTTGAAGCTATTTCGGGCAGGTTTTCTGCTTTTGAGCCTTTGTTGTTTAGACAAGAACATCTACAGCCCAAACTGGCCTTGAACTTGAGATCTTGGTGCACAGGCATGCGCCACCATGCTGATTTCGAGGTGTGGGTTTTTTTTTTTAATTTTATATAATGTTTTTATTTATTCTTTGAGAATTTCCTACATGCATAGAATGCATTTCAACCATGTTCACCCCCTTCCCCTCCCTCCATCCCACTCGGAATCCACCCACACAAGTAGGTTACAATTGAAGACATCTGGTAATAACCACAAATAGTAAGCCTTGGGCGAGTGGTGTGTTCATGCAGTGCAGTACTCTGGATGAGAACAAACTGTTATAACATGCTGCTGCGGGGATGAGCTTAACTAACATGTTGAGTGAAAGACATTAAGGGGAAAAAGAGACGGGTATATGACCCTGTAAAGTATAAATAGACAAAATTAACCAAAGGTAGAACCCTGGACAGTGGTTTCCCAAGTTGAAGACTGACTGGAAGAGGCACCAGAAGTTTCTGGGATATAAATGTATTTTGTGTCTTCCAAATGCACTGGGTCTGTACATATGATCATTTTGTGAAAATTCATGGAGCTTTATACACATATGATGTGTGAAAATTCCTGCATGTAGACTGTTCCTCAATAACTATTTAAAACCAAACCAAACTGAAAACAGAAACTATAGGCCATCTGAACTGCACACAGGTGATCCTGATGGCTAGCTATCTAGTCCTGCCTATTTAAGTTTATTTGTGGGACACCAAGGCCCAGAGAAGTATCTTGAGTTCAAGGCCAAAGCCAACAAACCGAATAAATAATCGATATGATGCCCAAAGAGACCCTCTCCCAGTCCATAAGTCCTGTCATAGCCTTGTAGTTATATAATACAATCGATATATCCGGGCGAGGCTATAGGAAGGAGGCTGAATTCTTTAAGTTTGAGAATTTCACCCATAAATACTGACTGTATTTACTTCATTTCCACCCCTTCCTCTCTTTCCTCCAACTCTCCACCGTCCCAACCCACTCACTCTCAAATGAATAACCTCTTCCTGAATTATGATTGCTTTACACACACACAAACACACACACACACACACACACACACACACACACACACACACACACTACTAAGTTCTTTCAGTGTTGTATTGAGGGGCTGCCCTCTTTCCTAGGAGATGACCTGGACTCATGTTGTGGTCAAGGCATGCTGTCACTGCCCAGCCTTTAAAGAACACTGCATTTATCGGGGACAATTCTGGTTCATTTTTGAGGGCTGACACATATCTCTTCATCTCAGTTTGAAGTGGCCGGATCTCTGCTGCATTTCCTGTGTCTTCCAGATGATAGGAGAGGGGTAGGGATAGGGACTGTCTGAGCAACAATCAAGGTGAATAAATTTTACTGACTATATAAGAAAACAGTTAAGAACTCTCTAGAGACCAGCAGTCAAGAGTACTTGCTGCTCTGGTAGAGGACCTGGGTTCAGGTCACAGTACCCACATGGCAGCTCACAACCATCTGTAGCTCTAGTTACAGAGGGTCTGATGCCCTCTTCTATCCCCTTAGGCACTATATGAATGTAGTATTCAGACACACACACAGGCAAAGCACCTATACACACAGAATGAAAATACATACATCTTTAAAAAACAGAAAACAAAAAAACCCTCTTTCCTGGCCCTTATTCTACTGTGGCTACTTTGTAAGCCTCTGGAAGCACTGGAGTGTTTTGTGTGGCCATATAATGAAAGAATTAAAAGAATAAATATGTTGCTACCAGCTTAATCAGCAATACTGGTGACTGGGGTTGTCAGAAGTCTCTCGGGGTAGAGAGGTGGCTTCCAGAGGGTAAAGGGGGCAGTTTCTAGGACATGGATAGACTTCCTCCTTGAGAACCAAAGGTCTTAGGCTTTGGAAAGCCCCTGCCCTATAGAAGCTGCCATGAGACTTCTTTGGCATTAAGCTGTGATCTCTTCTGCAAGATATGATTTTGAAACTCTTTTGAACTGCTAGGAACCTTACAATGAGATATGGAGTTAGTAATTCTCTCCAGTGAATTCGAATGGCTCCGCAGACATTTAGTTTGAATCTTTGTACATTTACTGGAAAGGATTATTTTTTTTAATCTTCCTTGTTCAGATTTTCCACTTAAAATAAAATACAATTAAGTGTTAAGAACTAAAAGATGCTCTATAAAGCAAAATGAATGAAAAGTTAATAGTGAAATATTCTGCTGCATAAGAAATAGCTGAGAAGCCAAATCAAGTCCAGGGGGATGAAGGACAATAAAAATCGTGCTCATTTTAAGGCCTCCAGATAGCGGGGGTTTACCTAACATTGCTCACAATACCCATGCTAGACATTAGTAGACATATACTACTTTTATTCTCATTTTACAGGTGAGGAAATCGATGCTCAGAGACATGTCTTGCCTAAGGCAGATAGTAATTAGGAGAGCTGGTATTAAAGCAGATTGTCTACCCCAGCTCATTTTGTACCCATACACAGTCCAGTGTAGGACTACATAACATAATTTCCTGTGAAGTACGAGGCGTGCTAGGCGTACTAGGAGTGACCTTCCTAAGGGCTGAGCATTAACTGAGTAAATGTTTCTTTCTGGATACAGTCTAGTAATAGTTTATGTTATTCACCATCTTGAGGGACGTGTTGCCATAGCCAAAACCCATAGCCAACACTCCCAAACTGAACTGCATATATTCAATATGGCAGTGCTGGTGGTGATGGTTGAACGTGAAGTGTCCCTCTTTCCATAGGCTCAAGTCTTTGAATACACGATTCCCCATGGTAATGCTGTTTAGGAGATAGTAGAAGCCTTTGGACATGGGGACTAGCTAGTAGGTGGAGGATCATGGGGGTGAGCCTGGAGGGTTGGAGGCTGCCTTCCTTTCCTTCCAGCTCTCCAGTTCCTGATCTATTGAAGTCTAAAAAGCTGGGTCATGATACACGGTCAGATACAAGCTCCTGACAGGTGGGACAAATGGCTGAGTTGCCTATTTACATATCAAAGTGAACTGGGCAGCCAGCTTCTCCCAGCTGTAACAGGGTCCTCCTGGTTGGCATTCTCCACCCCCATCCTCAACTCCCCATTCCAGGGAGCTGGGCTGCTCTTCCCTATATAATCCAACCGTTTTTGTTATTCACCCTTTTTGGACCTTTGACCTCCTGGCTGCTGCACCTGATTCCCCTCTCTCCCCTCCCCCACTTCTCCTCTCCTCACATGGCTCAGGGTAATGTCCACTTTGGACTCTCCCAGATGTCTCTGAATTTGGCTACACTCTCCCTTTTATCTACAGTAAACTTTCTCCTCCATCATACCTAGGAACAGGCAGGTCCTTTCCTTTTTATTTCCTTTATATCTGTTTAAATTATGAGACAGAATAAACCTCTTCTCCTTTAATTTGCTTTTGCTGGTATGTAACATTACATGTAACAGCCATGAGAAAAGTAACACAGAGGTATTATTTGGGCCATATGACTTTTACCTTTCCAAGCCCCAGTTTGGTCATCTTTCAAGTGGGGATTCTAATTGTGCTTACCTAACACACATTTATTGAAAAGGCTAAATGAGATATTTGTGTAATTTGTGTAGCACAATGCCCAGTTCGTAGTAATCATCAGAAAATTATAGATATACATCCTCAGAGGTGGCAAGAAGGGAGTGTTTTGCACAGATCCCTACACACAGACACATGGAATTAATTGTAAGTCCTTATTTTAGCATGGCGGCCAAACTCTTTGTGTCTTCAGAATATATTCAGTAGTCATGAACATTGGCACCAAGTAGGCAATTGAATCATTTTTGTGGCTCGATGTGTAGAGGGCTCTGAAATCTCTTCCAAAATATATGGATAATCCAGGCTTCAATTACGACTCTGCCCCCTTACAATGCACACACGCTCCACAGCAGGGTGGAACTTGGCTCAATCTTTTATTAGATTTACAAAGGAAAAGATAATTGTTCTACTGTAAGTTGGCGCTTTGCAGGCTTTGTGTGACACACCATGGTGAGTTTAACTCAAGTGATGAATGAACTTAAAATTTTTCCACATCTAAAACAGATGTATAGGCGGAATCTACAGCGGTAGTCAATTCATGAATTAAGAAAATAAATGAAAGGATAAATGCACATTTCAAGATCTAAGTCTTTGCTCAATATTTTAACCACATGGCTGATTTCAAAGGCCCAGTACCACTGGGCTGGAGCAGAAGTAGCTGGCACCTTGCAGTAAAGGGTTAGAATTCCTTGTGCCCTTCATATGTTAAAGAAGTCATCGGAAACAATCAGTGTGAGCTCTGCGAAGCAGAGGAAAACACAGCTGAGCTGAGGGTGGGGTAGAGTTGCCTCTGACTATTCTGTTCCACAGAACTGACCTAGTTGAGGCAAGACTGCACAGTCTTGTGTGGGGCATTTCCAAGTGGTATGATGGGAGGATGTGGGATGAGCAGGCTTCAGGAGGTAGTCTTACTGGCTTCTCATTAGCACATTACAGACCATCCTTCCTTGCCACCCGAGTCCTCAATGTTGGGAGCAATTTGTCTTGAATGGATGCAGAACCTTGGCTAGTCATTAAAGTGAAAGGACACTCATGTCAGGGCCACCCTGAACAGCTGTTGTCCAACCATGGAGACAGCACACAGTTTGAGGCTCTTGACAAGATCAGAGTGGAGGGCAGCTGAAGCAAAGAGCTGAGGAAAGTCAGGGCAGACATCTTAGAACACTACAAGTTAGGTAGTTCCTTTGTTCCCATAAGTTGAAGAGGGATTTGGTGAGAAGTCAAAGAATGATGCTAATTCGTAAAGCTTTTGTTTATCACCTAAACATCCAAAGACTGAGTTGGGAGATGCAGAAAACAAATTTTCTAATCAGGATCTAGTTTGAGGTTTCCATGAATGCTCAGAGCATCTCTCCTCTGAGCGTTTCTTCACCACTTGCATTAGGCAAATGCTCTTTTCTCTCTCCCTGTGACACTTTGCTCTCTGACTACCTTTCTAAGAAGTCTTCACTACAGATGGAAGTGCTCTGTTTACATCCCCAGTGCATTGTACTATGTGTCCCATCCTGTGCCTAGTCCTTATCTTGCCACTTCTTCACAGTTAGAATATATTCCTTGCTAAGTGATGCACAGTGAAGCTTGAGTGAGCATCTTTCCTTTGTTGGTACTTGGCAGTGTTGTACCCTTTTCCCGAAACCCCCAGAGCACCCCAAGGAGCCGGTTTCCAATACAAGCACATAAGGGTCCTTTTATTCAGGTTCAACCTGGGCCACCGCATGGCAGATGGAAGGAAATGTGGTGGTGGCGGCCATGAGCCCAGGCGTAGAGAGTTTTTATAGGGAAAAACCACAAGCCAGGAATTGGCAACTTGGGACTGGGTAGAAGGGATATGGTGCAAGGTGATTTTTTAGAAACTATTGGTCTAGACTTTGGGTGGGCACGAAACCACATTTGGAACCATTGGGTTAGACTTTGGGCAGGGACCCATAACCCACTGAACAAGATTATCTGGACTGCTCAGCAAGATTATCTAGACATCTTCAAGGGTTTAAACTGTAGACAGGATGTCATGGCACCTTCCTGAGGTCCTTTCTGGAACTGAGTACAGCAGGTGGTCTGAGATGGTGGTCCTTTCCCTAAAGTAGAGCCTGTAAAGTCAAGTCTAGGCCTTCACAGCAGCAACTACCTGTGCACAGAGAACTAGCTTGTGGGGTTGGGGACATGGCCCAACAGGCAAAGTGCTTGTGGGGCAAGCTTGAGAACCTGAGTTCTGATTCCCAGCAGCCACCTAAAAAGCCAGGCATGGTGGTGTGGGTCTGTAACCCCTGCACTGGGAAGGAAGAAGTAGGAAGATTCCTGTTGTTCATTGGTCAACCAGCCTAGCCAATTCAGTAAGCCCCAGATTCAGTGAACACTATTAAAAATAAGAAGAATAACTAAGGAAGACACATGACCTCTGAGCTTCATGTACATGCCCGCCTGTGTACACACACACACACACACACACACACACACACAAAACCACTCTACACCATTCACACAAAGAACCAATACTTGGCAGAGACCAACAGACAAAAGAAGCCTTTATGGGGATGATATGCAAACAGAATCAAGAAAATCTAGAAAATGTAAGAGGAACAGGAGATCTTCCATGCTGAAGCATAGGGGGCAAAGGAAGCTCTCTGGGGCAGGGTGGTAGAAGGGGACTTAGACAGTGAACAGACCCCCTCCTGGGCTGAGCTATTGCTCAGTGGTGAAGCCCTTACCTCCTACATGTGATCTCCAGCAACATGAAAGGAAAAAAAAAGTAAGGAAGAAAATGAACAGACCATCTTGAACCTTTTCCCCGCTGCAGTAATTTATGAGTTTGTCTGAGGTGTTTCCAAGTCTCACAACTTCTGTTGTTGACATGAGTGCCCATAAGGTCCTGTGACCTCACCAGGCAGCCTTTGTTACACAAATCGGTAACCAAAATGAAGACCTTTGACAAGCTCTAGAGGGACTCTTTGCTTTGGGGAGGATGTGGGAGTGATGAACTTCTGTGGCATTTTTCTGTAAGTCTTAAATCTCCCATGAAACAAATTTGTTTCCCTTTCAGCCCTACTCTTGGGCTCTGGAAATCTAGGGGAGACGGGGTCATAAAAGCAGGGATGACAAATCAAAGATTTTCTTTCTTTCTTTTTTTCTTTCTTTCTTTCTTTCTTTCTTCCTTCCTTCCTTCCTTCCTTCCTTCCTTCCTTTCTTTTTCTTTAAGCATAACACATACAAAAACTCAGGTACAGAGGATTTTGCCTCCCTTTATATAACTTATCAGAAATATTTCCTAGTTCAAAATTAATGGTATCTACTATAAAATTACCCCTTTTCTCTCTATAATGAGAACAACCCCATTTAACAGAGTATCTTCATTAAGTGAACTTACCTTTTGATGTTTTCACAATGAAATACTGATAGAGGGTAACCTGCTGTGGTTGGAAGTTCAGATGGACCGGTGTCCTGGGACACAGCACCTTAGGAATGTGACACTTCTGGTTTGTGGTTATTTTTTCTTTCTTTCTTTTTTTAAATATTTGTTTAAAATTTCTGAGGGAAGGCCTTGTATATAGTCCAGGCTGTTTCCAACTCCTGCTCTCCCTGGCTCAGCCTCCTAGTGCTTGGATTGCCAGTGTGTGACATTAGACCTCCAGTCTTTACAGTGGCCACCCGTGGCTTTTAGTGTTGGGCCTCATTGTAGGGACTTTAGGGATGTCTATCTGGTGTAGCCACCCGAGCGACAAATGATGACACCTGTCACCCAAGCAGATGACTCTTTTTTCATATTGTCATAGAAGATATTCCCTACCTTAGTAAATCCAAATGGTAGGCACATTGAGAAGACGCTGTCCATCTGTCCTTAATTTAATTTGTAGATAATATTTTAAAATAGGATCAACATGAAGTTTTCTTTAGAGCTCCTTTTCTAGGGGAAAGAGAACATTATTTCAAGCAGTAAATTCCACATTTGTCATTACTTGAGACTAGATCAAATACATTGGCATATTTAACAATGATAGGCTGCCGGGCTAAGAAAAAAATATGTTTATTAATGTGATAGTTCAGAAAGTACCAGCCTACCTAGGCACTTATGAA
The DNA here is from genome assembly GCF_949786415.1 of Peromyscus eremicus. Taxonomy (NCBI): domain Eukaryota; kingdom Metazoa; phylum Chordata; class Mammalia; order Rodentia; family Cricetidae; genus Peromyscus; species Peromyscus eremicus. The sequence goes on along the minus strand of NC_081425.1, from coordinate 86,830,431 downwards.
ATGCTTATCTCGGATCACTTCTCATTTTTGCCTATGATCTTGCTACTATAAATATTGCCTCTATTTTATCGATGGGAAAACTGAGTCCCAAACTTGTTCTCTGCTAGGGAGTGGTTGCACCAGCATGAGAGCTAGAGCAGGCAACCTTCAGAGCCCATAGTTCTTCCTCAGCAAGGGAGCTAGTGCAGGCAGCCTTCAGAGCCCATAGTTCTTCCTCCTCAGCACACTTTCTCTGTGAAACAGGATTTGGAGGTCCTAAGCCCTTCACAGCAGGATGGGGTGAGTCATCTCAGTATCCCTCAAGGTGTCCCTTTGTGGAGGATTGTTTGTGGCTGTGGGTGGAGATTAGCGCTCTGATTCAGGACGCTGCAACTCTAGGGAGAGTGCCACATTTTGAAATCCTGGCTTTGGTGCCTGCCATCCCTACCCAGTTATTATCCACTGCCTTTATTCTTTTGTAAAACGGGGATAGGAGCAGCATTAATTAGGGGCAGGATGCTGATTAAATGGGAGACGGAGAAATCCTTGTATCTAATGTTCAGAAGCTGTAGTTTTAACTGTAGCTGTTGGCACATTGCCATCAATGTGTGACATTTTGTCAAGGCAGCATCTTCCTATCAGGCCGACATCCATGATGCTAGACCTCTCATTAGGAATCCTCGTTTAGAAAATGTCTTCAGGAAGGGCTCTGGGGAGATTTAGATGCCAGGAAGAATGCTTGAAGGGTAGTTTAAAAGATGATTTCAGGGCTGTGCTCATGTTCTGCTGTTAGCCCCTGGTTCTGGTTAGCTGCTTAGTAGAAGTAAGCCCTGAACTGCTTCTGTGTTAAAATCTCTTTTCCTCTTTGAGTAACTCTTCCTTTTTGATACAAGGGCAGTTTTATGGGCTTTAGACTTTCTGAAAGAAGGAAATGGAGCAGGGAACAAAGGCATGAGGGGGAAAAAAAAACCCTTTTTTTTTTTTTAATGAAATGAGGCCATTACTTGAACCTGAAAACTCAGACAAGTGGCTCCGCCCCCAGAGCTCCCCTGGGGTCATACGGAAAAGTCTAGGAATGTTTGCTGACACCCAGCCTGGAGAACAGGCCTGGCAGGGAGGACCTGTGGTTTGGGGGCTGTGGAGTAGAGTTCCTTTCCTAGGGCCTCGGCTGCCAGCGTTCAAGTGCTGCATACAGTTTCCTATGCAGGATCCTGGAAAAGGTCCCAAGGGCAGGTCTGAACTTGGAGTACAGTGATGAATATGGGGTGTCCTCTGTAAAATGTCACAGCCCTGAACATCTTTCTAGACTGTGCTGTCGCTGCCTCAGCATTATTTTGAATGTTGACGGAGTCTTTGCTATGGCAAAGACAGACTTCCTTGTCCAAGGTTTCACACAAAATCTTGGGCAAAAGCCCAAATCAACATCCAGGACAGAATGTCGAAATGCATTTGGGTGACATACCACAACCTGAGGCCCCAGATGTCAGTTCTGACTTCCCTAAACCCCTCCGTTGCTGTTTTCCAGTTAGAGTGTTTGGGTCACTATGGAGTTAGGAAAGTCTTATGCCTCCTGCTGCTCCCCTCTTCTGGACATATCACCTGCTGACATAAAACAGGTCTGCACCAGCAGGGAAGAGTTCTGCCATCAACTGCTGTCAGGAGCGTGGCAGACCCATATGGACCAGTTCCAGGATCCCCCAAACCAGCCAGCATCTTTGTGACTTTGGGCAAAACAAATACATCTATAAAATGGGTATAGTGTTGGCATACACCAAATAGGAGCAATTTCTGAGTACGAAATGAAGTATGTACATAAAATGTCCATTTGCACACAAAGGCTAAACTCTGTAACTGTTATAATTTGTAGCCACGTGACTGTGCTTGCACTGTCCAGAAGTCAGGCCAAATGCTTAGTCACTCCAGGGCCTCACATCCTAAGGGATCCATGCGCAGCATGATCATGTAACCTATACACAGGCATGGCATAGCTACATAAGCCCATATACGCATGCGCGAGGTGACCTGTGAAAGCAGGCTCCACCCACTCCCCAGCCCTCTCCACACTTTGATTTTCAGTAGGCCTGTCCACACCCTATTCTTTCCCTTCCCCAATAAAACTCTTACAATAGTTTTATATTAGTGGGTTCCCTTGTACCTCGTGTTTCCTCGTGCCTGGTAAGTAGTGCCAACAACAACAAAAAATAACAATAACACAAATAATGAATAAATTTAAGGGAAGTTTATCACTTTTAAAATTTTTATTTTAATTTATATGTATGTTTGTGTCTCTGTGTGGGTAAGCACACATGAGTTCATGCTGCAGAGGCCAGAAAGAGGATGATAGATGCCCTAGAACTGAACCGTGAGGTGTGGGTCCTGGGAACTGAACGCAGGTCCTCTGGCAGAGCAGCAAGTGTGTTTAAGCACTGAGTCATCTCTTCAGCCCCAGTAAATAGTAATTTATGACTGAGATGTTCTTTGATATTTTGTTATGGTATCTATCATTTATGGCATGATTTTAAGTTTAAGATACATATTTTTGTTCTTAATTTATAAAATTAGACCTCATGATCGATTATTAAGTTTACTTATTGTGTACATATCCCTGTTAGCTGTTGTGAGTTGAAAGTTTTCCTATTTTCTTTGAATTGGCAGGCAGACTAAAGGAGAACTTAGAAGGTTCTTTGAAATCTGATTTCCAAATTGCTTTTCAGGAAACTTCTATGCCTTCCAAACAGATAACTATATGGTCTGAAATAATCACAAGTGGACTTCCCTTTTGCTATAGCCGTATTTTAAGATTTCTTTTTATCTTACTGCTTTAGTTTCAATGTCTCGAGCTACAGCCAACACTGTGGCTGTAATGCACCTCCTTGTCTTACGTCTTGTGAATGGACACAAGGATTCTGCCTGTTGTTTGCCACAATGATGTTCATTGCTCAGATGAGATAACACCTGCTAAAGAAATGTGTGTGTTTTTCTTGGTTTCCCATGATTTTATGTCAAGAACTTTTAGATTTTTATGAAGTCTCCTGAATATTTTTCTCATATTTTCTCCATAGTTTTCAAATAAATGTATATTGAGTTCCTGGAGCCAGATAGATAGATCAGCAATTAAGAGAACTTGTCTTGCTGAGGATCTGAGCTAGGTTCCCAGTACCCACAAGACATCTCATGGTTGTCTATCGCGTTGGTTTGAGGTTACCTCCTATGACCTCTGTGGGCACTAGGCATACAAGTGGTGTGCTGTGGGATGTTCTGTATAGCAAATGTGTTGCTCTGATTGGTTGGTAAATAAATCACTGATTGGCCGGTGGCCAGGCAGGAAGTATAGGTGGGACTAACAGAGAGGAGAATTGAGAGAACAGGAAGCTGGGTGAGAGAGACATTGCCAGCTGCCATGATGACAAACAGCATGTGAAGATGCCGGTAAGCCACGAGCCATGTGGCAAGGTATAGATTTATGGAAATGGATTAATTTAAGCTGTAAGAACAGTTAGCAAGAAGCCTGCCACGGCCATACAGTTTGTAACCAATACAAGTCTCTGTGCTTACTTGATTGGGTCTGAGCAGCTGTGGGACTGGCGGGTGACAAAGATTTGTCCTGACTGTGGGCAAGGCAGGAAAACTCTAGCTACAGTGGTGCACAGCCATAAATCATTAATGCACATAAAGTAAATACCCTTCAATTTTTAAAAGGTCCCCAAAGGGTGCTTATAAAATAAAGGGTCACTGCAGATGCACTGGAGTCTAATGTCTATAGTAGGAATCAGGCCCATGCTTCTGCTATACATTACTAAGAAGTGTTAGTTTGTATGGACACATATTCACTTCTCTTATTAGAGTGCTGGGCTATAGAACTCAGATGATGAAACACTCCTTCCTTTCCTCAAGTAAACCCTACTTGACCATCTTCATTTCTCTAACGTGTTGCTAGACTTTATGTACAGGCATTATGGCTTATAGCTTTATGTTATATCTCAAATTGAATTCACCAGGGCTTTCTCCTTTTACATATCAAAGCTACTGCAATTTAAAAAATGAAATTGTCAAGTGGTCTGTGTTTCTAGAAATCTTTTTTTTCTTTTTCTTTTTCTTTTCTTTTTTTTTTTTTCTGGAAATCTTTAAACAGCCTCCCCCTCTTCGCCCTCCCCCCCACCAAAGGCTGTTCTTGACAATGTTAATATATTCTGTTCAATAACCCAACACCAGAGCAATATTTTTTATTTATTTTATGGTCATTACACAATATGCCCATTTCATTTCACAGCCTCCATAGCAAACTTCTATTATGTTGGAAGTATTCCCCATCTCATTCATATAGAGCCATTATTTTAATCTCTCATCTGTTGTGATCACTGCCCTTTGGGTCATTTTGGAATTATTTTTGAATTCTGTCTTCACCCCTCCTCCCTTTTTTCCATTAATAGATTAAGCTTTATGAGAAGGAGGTCTTTTGTCCTCTGACTTCTTTGGTGGTTTCTTGGATTAGTCGATTGGTGGAGATAGAGTCATACTATGTGGCCCAGGCTGGTGTCAAACTTGTTATGTAGCCTATGTTAGTCTTCAACCCAGGCTCCCCGCCTCAGCCTCCTAATGCCAATATTACATTGTTTGACTTCAAAATTTTCCAGTTGTTACTCTGTGACATTCTTTCATTGATCCATTACTTGCAAGTCTTTTCAGTGTTCATATCTTCTGCCCAAATTTTAGCTGTTATGGACCCTCTTCTTAAACAGATAATGTTACATTTTGGATATACATTTTGACCTAAAATTTGCTGACCTACTTTTATCGTACCCTTTCACTTGTATGGGGTCTTGACAACTCTTAGTTTTGGGTTGCTGATGTACTTTTTTGGTTTTGTCTCAAAGACTTGTAAAGATTATATGAATCTATCTTTCCCTTCACAGCATCTGAATTTTATTTCTTCTCAACAGCAAGATTTTGAAAATAATGTTGATCAATAAAATAACTTGGCATTATCTATCACGTCCATGATGCACCACAGTAGGGATCAACAAAATATCTTCTTCCTCTTTTCTTCCCTTCTTCCTCATCACACCATTCCAAATAATATCAAAAGTAGAGTATTGGAAACAGCTAGACTTACCCAAACAAGCTGGTAGACCAGATATCTCCACACTTACGCTGTTAGGAGTTAAGGAACTGTGATCTTATGTCCCTCTGTGTGTGTGTGTGTGTGTGTGTGTGTGTGTGTGTGTGTGTGTGTGTGCGCTAATAAATGTATTTACTTGTACATAGTATGCACACGTACATACATGGCCCTACTTTTTTTAAAAAAAAAAACCTCTTCTGGGAAAAATTCTAAAATATATTTTCACAGGTACTTGCATACATTACATTGAAAAGATATCATGCCTGCCATTTATAAGCCAACTTTCTTATTCATAGAGTCATCAAGATGTTTCTAGACCCTGAAAGCTTTGAATCCCCTCCCCTTTTTTTTAAAGTAAAAGCTAAGAAACTTTATAAAACTAACTTTAAAAAGTTCTTCACCAAGGAAATAGTCAATTATGTCACACTTTACCATAATAAACAACACACCACATGGGCACTGTATTCCTACACTCACTCAGAGGAGAACCACATGAGTGTAACAAGTAAAATTTATATACAGGATTAAGGGTAAAAGTGTATACTGCTGCTTGTTTGCCTGATGGTGTGAGCGTTATTTGTTGGTCAGAGGATCAGCTAAAGCCTGGTGTATAAAAACTCGTGCCAGGAGGAAATTTACTGTAAATCAAAGTCTAGGCTGGACCATACCATAACATCTTCAAGTTGTAAATTAACTCACGTAAATCTGACTTTCTGGGTAATGAACAAGATCTCTAGTGGAGCTGAAGGTTGCTGTAAATAAGCCAGATTGGAGTCAAAGCCATACTGGGCCTTCCTTCCCCTGGTCTGGGTGGGTGCCTGTGTGTCCACTTCTGTTGTTAGACATGCCTTTTGGAGACAGCCTGCCAGGTGTGCCCCGGGTATGGGCGGGGGCATCTGCAGGCCTGCCTAATGAACACCCCAAGCTTTGATTTTCATCACACGGCTGCATCTGTTTCCTGCTCTGACTGGGAATGGCTGTTTGCAACAGGGTGTGGCCTGGGAACCTGGTTTGTGTGGCTTTTAGATGCCACACTCAAGTCCCATGCTTTTCATGCTAATTGGAAATCCTTTTTGATGCCTTGACATGTTGACATCAGGTACAAACGGGATGCCAAGCGTCATGGTCCATGAGGAGAAATCACATTTCTTTCTGAGATGCTGTATATTACTATTGTTTTATAATGTATTTTTAACAGTTCTTGTGGCAAGGGGTTGGGGATGAGAAAAGAGAGATGTTTGTCTTGTAGGCAAAAAGTTCAAGAAAAGATGGAAAGAGGATGTTCGGGACATCTGTACTGTTTTCTAAGGCTTCTCCAACCAAATGGAGTCACATTCACAGAAAGACTGCAATTGGTACTAAAACTAATGTTAACTCTAACTATTGTGTTAATGCCTAATGTTTGTGCGTGTTTCGGGTGTGTTAGACCCTATGCTATTTCTAAGTATGTATGTGTTCTCTCACTTTCCCCTCATTAATGGAATGGATACCACCTAGAAAAAAAAGAAGGTCCATAGTTAAAGAAGTCATGGTCAAAGGCCCAGGTCACCAGTTTTAGCGATTAACCTCTGGAGTGTTTTGGAGCCAATAAAGGCTCCTACTGTCCCTTTTAACAATAGTGACATGTGCCCATTTCTTTTCCCTCACTCAGGGTGCAGATCCCTGTTTCTGATGTTTCCTGGGCCTGAAACAAAGCACAAATGAAACCCCAGTTTAGCTAGCTTGTGTGCCTGCAGTCATTGGAGTTCACTTGGACACTTATTCCCCTTGCAACACACTCTCTAGAGAGATGATAAAGAAGGGTATATGTTTGGGTCTGCCCTTAGAGTAGACCCCCCTCCCCTGTCTCTAGCACAGGTTCAGGGTTAAACTAATTTCCTTCCTAGCTCCATGGACCTGGGCAGAGGCTGCTGCCAGACTGCCTCCCTGTCCTCCTTACCCTGTGGCTCAGGTCCACCTGCCTGGTCTCCTCTAAAGCTGGAGGTGGATAATTCAGGTTACCCTGGCTACAATTTCCCCTGGGCTGTGGGATGCACTCACCTCACACAGAGACCATGAAGGGGAAGCGTCTTCCCATTGGACTTTTTTTGTTGGGCCTGATTAGGACAAACTTGGTGTGCTCTCTGTCCCATCCTCTCCTTCCTCATTTATTCTGTGTCCTTCCTTCACTCGTTCCCCCTCCCCTTCTTCTTCCCTCCTTCCTCCTCTCTCTCCACCCAGTCCCTTTACCATTAGTAAGTGGGGGGAGTTGTAAATTAAAGACAGAGAGCCCCTAACCGTGGGTAGCTTCAAAGCTGAGTAAGGAGATTGGCACCTGGGGAACATGTGGGACCGTTTCAAAGAAAGCAGAGCCTTGCTTTCCCAGGCTGTGGCTGTCCTAAAATGTCCAGTGAAGACAAAGATGTGTTCTCTAGCTGTACTTGAGAATGGAATTACTGTTGGAGTAAGTCCTGACCTAAAACAAATTTAATGAGGCAAGAACTAAAATGGACCTATGTTTTATGTCCCTAAAACTGGCAACATGTGCCATCTCTTAACTCTGTCAAAACAAATGCTAGTAATTAGTCAGTATTAATGAAGGGCTTGCTTTTTAAGTGGGAAGTAAAGGGAGCCGGCTGAAAAGGCAGATTACATTCCCCTGGCTGACGAGGGAAGAAGAAAGCTGCCTGTCAGCCACTGGACCAGACCGTGCCCATTAGCTGGTGCCAGCCACCCATGCTGAAGGATCTGGAGAGAGCTCCCACTGCCTCACAAGGAAGGCCTTGCACTGTAGATTCACACCTGTGGAGTGAGCACAAAGGTCACTACCTCCTGCAAACCAAGGCAGTGAGACACCACCTGAACAGAGAGACCAGAGCCTGAGGGACAGGGTAAGGTCACAGGAGAGCCAAGGGGCCAGGGGGCCTACCACAGCATTATGAAATCGATGAAAGATTGCAGGGTCTAGGAGTCCCTGGGTGATTTGGCTCTGCTCCAGGCCACAGCTCTAGAAAGATTTTTCCTTGATATCTGATTGTATCCTGGTGCTGAGCATGGGTTGTGGGACTCTCACTTAGGAACTGAGGTTGACAGGACCTCTCCAGGAAATGCTCTGGGCTTCCTTGCCAACCAGGCTGATTTTTGAACTACTGTGGATGCTGAGGTTGTGTCTTCTCGTCTCCTCTCCTCAGAGTGTGGACCCTACCTCATCAGCCCTTCTGGAGTCCGAACATAGCATATTGAAAGTATGGCTTAAGTGAGGGTCTCCAGAGGCAGTGGAGGTTAATTACTATGCTGAAGTTCAGCAATACAACCAGAAGGATTTTTTTTTTGAAAAGATTATGATTATGGACTTCTAGTTAGAATAGTTTGGGCATCAGGCAGGGGGAACAGCCCGGATTTGGAGGGAGGAGACTAAAATGACAAGAATCTCAAATTGGATAAGTATATACACAAAGGCCACTTTCTTTCCTCTGTAATCTTTGTTCCTTTCAGTATATCCCTGGTGTTCGGTGAACCGAAACACAAACTTCAAGTTTTCCCTTGTGTGCTCTCAAGGATCCCAGCATATTTTTAACCAAAATTGCCTTTCCTGGGAGTACCTGCCAGCAGTTTGGTTTATTTTATTATCATTATTATTTCGAAACAGAAGTGTCCAGTCACCTTCTGTGTCCGTTGCATAGGTGTTGGATTGGGGTCTACTTTATGCCAAGCACTGTTCTAGGTGTTGGAACATAGTAAACAAAAATAACACTGCTCAGCCGGGCAGTGGTGGCGCACGCCTTTAATCCCAGCACTCGGGAGGCAGAGCCAGGCGAATCTCTGTGAGTTCAAGGCCAGCCTGGTCTACAAAGCGAGTTCCAGGAAAGGCACAAAGCTACACAGAGAAACCCTGTCTCAAAAAACCAAAAAAAATAAAAAAAATAAAAAAATAAAATAAAATAACACTGCTCCCTGATATTCTAGACGGGGCAAGGGTGAAGGTGGACATGGCAAGAAAGGGAAATATTAGGCTGGCATATGTGAAATTGCTATTTGCATAGGTTAAAATATTTTAAAATCAGAAATTTTGTGTGGTTAGACCTGGCAATATGACATTTTGATAGTATTAAGTAGAAACCCTCCACATAAGAAAAGGAGAGTATGAAATGTTGACATTAGAGATTAAGGAAGTACTTCATGGGTAAGGAGAAATGTGAGCAGTATTCCCAGGGTGGAGCACATGGAGAGGAGGAGTTGTGAGCAGTATTCCCAGGGTGGAGCACAGCACTGGTTACAGAGTTGGTGATCAGGAAATGGGATGACTACTGCAAAGCACTAACTTCCAGATACATAGATGTGCTCTGTTCTCAAGTTAGCGGTGTACTACCTTGTTCCTTAGCCTTTTCCCATCCATGTACATTTGGAACATAGGGCTCCAATAGTTGTTGGACTAAAACCTAGGGGAGGCTGAAGAGTGTCATCCATGATCAGAACAAACCTGTGCGTCACCCTGCTGTCCCTGGCTTATGACGCTTTTGGTGTCGCTGAGCATATCTGGTTAGAAAGCTCCTGAAAGGCCTCTAGACTTTTCTCCTGGCAGTTGAGGCACTCAAGAGAGGCAGGGGTGGAAGGAAGAGTGACCGTGAGTTAAGTCATGCTGGCTGGCTGTCATCTGAGGTTATGTTTCTCTCTCCTCCACTGTGGCAAGGCTCCTGCAGTTAGGACAGCAAGGGCAAGTTGAGCCGGCTGCCTTGCTTGTACCTCTGGGGTCCATGGCAGCCCCTCAAACCACCTGCTGCAGATGTGTTAGCAATGGAGACATGTGCCAGTGGCTTGGAATCTGCACCCTGGTAAAACAACAACAACAGCAACAGCAACAGCAACAACAAACCCCCAAAACCTCCTGTGCGATTTACATTTTATAATTGCTACATGCTAATTAGGTATGACACTTTAGTGTGCCTAACTAGCTAATTAGCACCTCTTCTGTTATTGCTGTCTCCCTCGTTCACTTATAAATCCATGAAGGTGGTGGCATTGTGTCCCCCAATATATTGTCCACCCTAATAAACTTCTCTGGGGTCAGACAACAGAGAGCAGCTACTAGATCTAGAGGCCAGAAAATGGTGGCGCACACACCTTTAGTCCTAGCATTCCAAAGGCAGAGATCGGCCTGGATCTCTGTGAGTTCAAAGCCACACTGGAAACAGCCAGGCATGGTGCCACACGCCTTTAATCCCAGGAAGTGATGGCAGGAAGAGAAAGGTAGATAAGGCGTGAGGACCAGGAACTAGAGCCGGTTAAGTTTTTAGGCTTTCAGAAGCACTTCAGCTGAGATTCATTCTGGATGAGGACACAGAGGCCTCCAGTCTGAGGAAACAGGATCAGCTGAGGAACTGGCAAGGTGAGGTGGCTGTGGCTTGTTCTGCTTCTCTGATCTTCCAGCATTCATCCCAATAACTGGCACTGGGTTTGTTTTTATTAATAAGAACTTTTTTTTTTTTTTTTTTTTTTTTGGTTTTTCGAGACAGGGTTTCTCTGTGTAGCTTTGCGCCTTTCCTGGAACTCACTTGGTAGCCCAGGCTGGCCTCGAACTCACAGAGATCCGCCTGGCTCTGCCTCCCGAGTGCTGGGAGAACTTTTAAGATTCGTGCTACACATGAAGGTAGCAAGACCCCTGTCGATTTCGCTCACCATTTATCTCTGATGCCTACCATGGGGCCTGGCTCACAGGAAATGTTCAGTAAATATCTGCTAACTGAGTGATTGGGTGGAGCTGTTCTAAAGCCCAAACTGATACAATCTAGGGACCACAAGTGACAGAAGAACATGATAGGCTGGGATGCTTAATGGAGACACTGGACAGGTCACTCATCCCAGAGACTCCTCCTCAGTTTAGGTATAGAGACCTACAGTGTACTTTTTAACCTCCCTTTCTCCCAAGGGCTGGGCTCTTAGAGAAGGTACACTATTGGTTATAGCTTCAGAGTTCTAACTGCCTCTAACAAAATACTAGCATACTCAGTATCTCCAAGGGTTTAGCCAGCTCTTCCCAGTATGTGCCAGACATGAGAAGCAGACTCAGAAATGGGCACTTGCTTCCTAGAGCTCCTCCAGGAAGGTCTCTCGTCTGTCCCCACGCTTCATTCGCCCCTCTTCTCCATCACTGTCCCTGGGGGTGAGCCCCGCCTTGGCTGACTCCACCTCCACCAGAAAGCCAGCATTACTTTGCCTCCTTTGGTTGGTGGCAAGGCTACCCAACTTTGTCATGTGGCTCTACTCCATTAAATTGTATGCACACTAGCCGGGCGGTGGTGGCGCACGCCTTTAATCCCAGCACTCGGGAGGCAGAGCCAGGCGGATCTCTGTGAGTTCAAGGCCAACCTGGTCTCCAAAGCGAGTTCCAGGAAAGGCGCAAAGCTACACAGAGAAATCCTGTCTTGAAAAAAAAAAAAAAAAAAAAAAAAAAGTATGCACACTAAAACGTGCATGTCCATTTCTGTATTATTCTTATTTTTTTGTGATGCTCTGGCAGAATGCTTGACGCCGACGACTTGAGGGAGCTGGTTCATTGTGGCTTGTGGTTTCAGCTCCATTAAGGGGTGGGGACATGGTAGAGTAAGGCAGTTCACATCTGGTAGCCAGGAAGGTGACAGAGGGAAAAGGGAGAAGAAGGGAATGAGAGAGAGAGGAGGAGGAAGAAGAAATAATAATGCCCACACTAGCAACTTCTCCCCAACCTATTTTTATTTTATTTCATCTGACCCTCCGATGGGATTGTACTGTCCCTCACGGATCTGGACCCCCGCCCCCCATTAATGCCTTCTACAGACACCCTCAGAGATGCATCTCCTTTACTAATCTCCTCTGGACTTTTCATACTACTCAAGGTATTCATCCAAATTGACCATCACAGTTCCCCTTTCATTGGGTTTGGGTGTTGTGTCCCTTCTGTGTGTCCCTTTTCAAACTAGCTGGTGGCCCTGCAACAATAGGCCTCATCCTGAGGTGCTGGCACTGAGTGGGTCTGTGGGGGGCACTGGGCTTCCCAGTCAGCTGCTCCTCTGGCCACCTGGACCGCAGATTCACATAGTCTGCTTACGGTTCTAGAGCTTGGATCCCAATTCTGTCCAGAGTCGGGAGCCCCTGAGCAGATTCGTTTCGTCTGCTATGGCACCAGGCCAGCTCTTTTAAAAACCCTGTGCCTTCTCACTTTCATTCCCTTGGAAGGTTGGATGCTGTTGTTGTTTGTTATCCTTTCCCTGAGGTTGATAAGGCCAAGGCAGACATGGGGTCTTATTATCAAAATGCACTTAAACCAAGCTCACCTGAGCAGACACTAATCAGAGGTGCTAGAGTTGAGGGCAAAGAGGTCCTCTGGCTTTCGGTCCGGTGCATCGCCCCTGCCTCCAGACAGTCTGGCAGTGTGGAATACTCATATAGTGTGTCTGCAGGAAGTGATTGCTCCCGTGACAGCTGTTTCCTCAACCTTGAGGAAGACCCTTCGGTAATAGCCCACTCCCTGATGCTGAGCTCCCTCTACCCAGAATGCCTTGCCAGTTTGGCTTGTCGGAAAATGCTCACTCTGAGTGCTAGGCAGAAAGCCATGACAATAGCTGCATGTGCTGTGTCGGCGGGTAGAATACAATGGCTCTCTCAGACCCTGCGAAAGATTGATTGCTGCACTTATCTCTAGATTAAATACAAATTTCAGGACCCTCTAGGATCAGCCCTTGTAGAACCATTACACCAGTTTGAACAAGTACCAATAGCTGGAGATGGATGGGCAACTTAATTTACCAAGAAAAGTGTATTTCAGATCATTCTTAGGTCTTAAGAAGAAAAAAAAAGTCATCTTTTTTTTTTCCAAGTTGGTAATGTGGATGATTTTGAGTGTTTTGCATAATTTGATTTATGAGGATACTGTAGTCAATGAATGTGTGCCCTGGTCTGAAATCTCTAGCTTAGGAATTCTAGCTTCATTCAGAAAAAAAGGAAAGGTGTTTGAGCTGGGAGACAGAGGGGGAGAGGGTGGGGGGAGGGAGAGAGAGAGCAGGGCGACTAGATCATGACTCACTTTTCTGACCATGAGGAAACTTGGGAGCGCATTAACACACTGACAACTGCAAAGACTGTCTTCAGTTGGATGAAAACTGATTTTCTAAAAATTGCTTTAATCGGTCATTCTTAAATTGACAAAGTTTGGCACAGAGTTGAAGGGCCGCACAGTCTGGCAGCTGACTCTGACACTGTGCCTGCCAAAAAAGGAAGAAAAACTTCACCCAAATTGGGCCTCACTGGCACATGTTCCGTTGCTTGAAGTCACATTCGGCTCTGTACACTGGAGATACACTCTCCTCATTTAAGAGCTGGGAAAGAATGCCCCTTGCTCTGTTCTTAGCTGTTCCATCTTATTCGATACGAGTTGGTGTGTGGGTAAAACCTTGGTAAAAATTTGACCAGATACATGTAAGGATTCATTCCAGTAATTTCTAAAAATTGCATGCACAATTTAATTTAAAAATAAAAAAAAAATAAACAAGAAATCTTACTAGTTTGGAATCTGTTAACTTAGAGTCATAGGATATAAAAAAAGAATGCTACTTTTACATATAAGAAAAAGAAACTGTAGACTGTCCAGGATGACAAGGTAGTACCTTCATTAGTAAACACTCACCGAGAGCTTAGCATTCTTCCCCACCAGCTAGAGATGAGAAACTGTGATGGACAAATATCCAATGTGCACAGTCCAGGAGAAAAGAACCTAACACAGTACAGCGGGTATGGCTGAAGTCCATTCTTAAAAGGAGGCAGTGCCCTAGGCTTTCCAGGAAGTAGGGCTTGTTTAAAAAGGAAAATAAGTGGCTTATAAGTTGGGGCAGTAATTATGAATGTGCTCCGCATCTGTTACGGCTGTTGTGGAAACATAATTTAAGTTAAAATGATCTGTCTTCAGAGAAGTAAATGGTTTTTCTAAAGTTGGAGAGCGTTGCAGGGCTGTTGACGATGGAACCATGCAGACAGTGTGTCCCCTGCTTTAAATGAAGAGGGAAGCATTGCCAGCCCCCACTCTGGACTCAGCAGAGCTAGAAAAACAGGGAAACAGTGGCTCTAAGGATGGTAGTCCTTGAGAATGTATATGGGGAACTTCGTAAGCCTTAAACTTGCCTGAAATGCGCCTGAGTAAATGGGCTAAAGTTGTCTTCAGGAAACTATACCATGAGAATGCAGTGTCTTTTTTAAAAAGAAAGCCTAAAGTAAAGATGCTTTTGATTAGATTCTTTAGAAAAATTATAGATTTATATAGATTGTATATATATTATATAGATTTATATATATTATATTGATATAGATTATATGTGAAAAAGTTCTTAATGTTTAGAGACATTAACTGCTATATTTTATAGAGTAATATCCTAAAATTCAACTTTAAAATATTTCAGAAACAAAAGATGAGAAGGCATGGCACATTTGTGAAATTTGGGGGATGGATTATGTATGTTTGTAAAATGTCATGATGTAAAGAAGTCAGAAGTCTATGTCTGTACTATTTATGAAATACATCCTATGTGCTACCCAGTTATCCTTGATTTTCATCCTCACCACCTCCACAGAAGCTCTGCAGGGACAATGAGACTATCACCCTTTATAGATGGCAGACCCAAAGCCTGAAGCCACCCGGTTGGTAGGTGGCAGAATTCCTCTGAACCATAGCACACATGTCATCTTGCTGATGTAATCTCCTACACAGCAGGAATTCTTTCCCTGGTCTCCTCTGAGATGGATCTTGAAGGCTTTGGAGAATTGGATGAAAGCAGCATCTCAGAGACTAGAGTTAAACCGTGTCCCACCTCTCTAAAATCACTGTGCACCTACTTACTGGGACAGTGTCTCAATTTATTCTCTCTTCAGGGTCCCTTGGATACCTTACCTTTCTCCATTACTCCCACTTTCTAACCACAGTGAATTTCTCACTATTCCTTTTCCACACCAAGTTCTTTCTTTGCTTGGGTATTTGCCCATATTTCCCATCTGCCTCCCACGCCTTCTTCTAGTTAAATCATAAACATTGCTCACATCTCAGATAATGCTGCTTTCTTAGAAGCCCTTCCTTGATTGTCTTCTTGATTACACATTTACCTTTGCCTTCCCAGTAAGACTGTAATCGTAATGTGGCCAGGCTCTAGAGGACCTGTTCCGTGTGTCCTCAGTAGAGAGCCATTGAGTTGAATGGACATGGACTCTGCGTCCTCCATCTTCAGCTATGTTAGGTAATTCACACACCCTGAAAACTGTGTGACTTACCTGGGTCTCTTCTCTCTTAGTCCTTTAAATGTTTACCCATGTCTTCTTGCTTCTCTTTGTTGTGGGTTAAATCCTAAGTCCATATCATCTGTTGTGGGTGAACTCCTAAGTTCATACCACCTATCATCAAGATTGATCTAAAAGCCTTATCAACTATAAGCTAAATGACTTTGAACTCCTTTAGTGTTTTTCTAAATCAGTCTTGACCATGGATTTACTTGGCTAAGCTAGTTTAAAATGTTGGTTACCATGGATGTGTATACATATAATAAATGTATGTGTGCTATACACAACACATGTACGGTGTGATTGAGCAAGCATGGGTCTGCACGTGTTCATATGTGCATGCCTGTGAAAGCCAGAGCCCAACCGTAGGAGTTGTGCTTCATTATATGTCATCAGCCTTGTTCTTTAAGATAGAGTCTCTCCCTGGCCTAGCCTAGCAAGTAGGCTAGGCTGGCTGGCCAGTGAGCCCTAGAGACCTGCCTGTCTTCAGTCCTAGCAATTACAGCTATATGCCAGCATGCTTGGCTTTTTAGATAAATGAAAGGCTTGAACTCAGGTGCTAGTATTTGTGTGACAGTCTCTTTACCAATTGAGCCATCTTTCCAGCCCCCACATGCTGTTTTTAATGGACCCTCATAATCCATTGTAAGAACCCTGAAGGTAGGAACAGGGTCTCATTTACATGCATGTCTGTTGTAGGTACAATGTTGTAGGAATGTACATGCCTGTGAAATGTTGGTTTTTTCCCTCAATGGCAGTAGTATCAGCCCATTATGATGTAAAAAGCATTTTCTGAGACAAATAAGTAACTATGAAAACTCAAAAATAGTGTACAGGCAATAGCAAAGGCTTATTCTGTTTATATTAGTGGCATAAAATGTGCTATCCAACATATTTGAAGTTGTTCCTCCTTCTGTGAAATCTTAGTGTGTTTCATTCAGGGCAGACTCAGCTTTAGATTTCTGTATGGCCCATGGGCTGACTTTTACCACCCTCTGCCCTCTTCTTCTGTACGTGAAGGTTGATCAGAGCATAACCACCCCATTAGTTCCCGTATGTCATGGCTGCTTTCACGCTACAACTGTATGTGGTTGCAACAGAGACCCAAGGACCATAAAAGTTGCTGCCATAAGAAGCCTAAGATAAAACAAAACTCGGCTGTACAATGAATAGATTTGCCGTTTAGGTATCTCAGTGGTTAAGTGGGCGTATTTCTGCTAAAAACCTTAGTTTCCACTGTCTATCTGCAAATCACATTTAACTAGATGCCTGAATCTGGCATCTCTTTTTATAAATCCTGATGTTCAATTGCTTGGTTCTTTATGGAGATTGTTAGTTGACAACTGTGTATATTGCTAACAGAGGTAGTGGAGGGGACAGCATGTAAGGACAGTGACAGTAGCAGCCACTGATGTTGGTGCTATCGGCATCAATGTCCTAGCTCATCTGTTCCTAAAGCATCTCTCCTCAAGTTGGCACAGGCTCTGCTCCACACAGTGAGCCAGGGATAACCCTTTAGTCTCTCTCCCTGCCTTCTCAGCCAGTGTTGGCCAGGCTGTCCTGTGTGTTTTGTGTGGTTTAATTCACACTCTTTAGGCACTCTTATTCCAGAACTAAATCCTGGTACTCCTAAATCACTACCATGTTCTGTGGTCCATTCTTTGATTAACTCGCTTTGTATGCATAATTATAGCATTATTTATCTGAGATTTATTTTTACAGTATTTACTTGTGTGTGCCCTACTACTTCCATATAAACCACACAGGACAGCCTGGAGACAGCTGAATTCGATCGTAAATGCACCTTTAATAGTGATGTTCTCAGGGCATTCTCCCAACTGTTTACCATTATGGTCTAGTCATGGTCAACCATCATATTTCATCTACCTTTCTTTCCAAAGTGTGTATGAAAAAACTTTCGTAGGCGTGTGTCTGGTTATGTAGCCACTGGGCTATCCAACACTTGCTTATCCTGTTTTCAGGTTTCGGAACTAAAGTCAAAGAGTATTTCCATTCCTCTGTCCAGGAGATATCAAGTTGATCAATGTAACTCTCATTAAGAACACTGAGTCAGGTCTATAAAGTGCCCCTAATCAAATTTCCACAGCCTCAGTGAGAGCCTTGTTTCCTTATGGACAATAAACGGATGGTGGTGAGAAGATAAAACAGCTTCGCAATGTGTTTCTGGAGAGCCCAGCCTGCTCCTTGACCCTGGGCAGTAGGAAGCACATTAATTTACCTAGGATGCTATGGCTCTCCCGTGTCAGCTTGTTCCTGTGTCAGGGCTGAGATTTGCCTTGTGCTCCTATTAGCAGATGGGGTTGAACCTGTGCTCTGTTTTCATGTGATAATCTTGACCCTGGACTACTGTTTGGTGTGGGGTTCCTGTCACGGAAGGGTGCTGGTCAAAGGCTAAGCCTTGATGGCAAAGATTATATTCTAAAAAGTCACTCTGCTAAAGTTTATTTTGAAAGAAGTTTCAACCAGCATGCTACAACTTCAGAAGGAGAACGAAGACCTCATTAAAGCCAAAACATGTCTTAATTACTATTTTTTGCTAAGAGTAAAAATAGACTTCGTGTAAATTTAAGTGCACTGCTCCTCAGAATCAACTGTAAAACTTAAAAAAGTGCCAGTCGTTCAGATAATTAAAAACATAAACTTCAGGAATGTGCAGCTGTGAAATTACTAGATTCACTAGTAGACTAGATTTTTTCCAAACCTCACTTTTCTGTCTTGATTATGTTACAAGCTAAGAAAAAAACAGTCTCCTCCATACTTTAGGAAATTTTAATGTTACTGTTTTGTTGTTGTTTAGTCTTTTGTATGGAGAATAGAAGCTACCATATTTGTCATATTTTACCTTAATCTTTGTTTTTAAATGAAAGAGACTTACAATGTCCCAGCTGGTCTACTCCTGGAGCAAGTGGCGGGGGTTCGGGGGGACGATGGCAACCCCTTTTTCCTGTGCAGGACTTGAAGCCTGCCTGATTTCAGAACTGTGGTAGGACCTATCCTTGTTCTGCTGCAAATGTGTAGTAAGGTTGTCCTGCATAGGGACAAGCATCAGAGGCACAGAAGGACATTAGCTCTGGGCTCACATCTCTTCTAGAGCATTGTGCACAGTATGCTTTGATTTATGTTCTGTTGGGTCCCTAGGAAAGGAGGCATTACACAGATAGGTAAACTGAGGCAGTTGTCAGTGTTGTAAACCAGTTGCTTTTGCTGTGTGGCTTAATTGTTGGGGAGTCTAAGTTGGTCCAAATTGAAATTCCACAACAAAATTATCAAAACATTCATCAGAGTCTAACTCAAAAGAACTTGGGGGAAAAGAAACATCTTATTTGGTAGAAATTGATGGTTAGTGCTCACCTTAATAATCTACATGTTTTTGATTTCTTCAACTATTTTAATATGCTTAAGTCTCATTTGTTAGTGGAGAACTTACTGGAGATGACATTTGGTCCATTCTTCGCTGATCTTCTTGCAAAATCACAATAATCTTCTTTGAAAACATTATACAGTTTGTACTTTTCTTCCCCCCCAAGGGAGTTGTTTTCCCTTTATAAAGGTCCCTGTATATAATTCTTGAGCTTAAATGGCTCATTTGTTTTGGCTGCAGACCTGACATACCTTGTCTGAATGCAAACTAAACGTGTCCTAGGAAACCAGATTTTGACTTGGAAAGTTATAAGATAAAAATAGGGATTTGAAGGCGGGCAGTGGTGGCACACGCCTTTAATCCCAGCACTCGGGAGGCAGAGGCAGGCAGATCTCTGTGAGTTCGAGGCCAGCCTGCACTATAGAGCAAGATCCAGGAAGGCGCAAAGCTACACAGAGAAACCCTGTCTCGAAAAACCAAAAAATAAAATAAAAAATAAAATAGGGATTTGAAAAGGCCAAGATCAATAAGGCCATACAGGGCCACCAGAGCTCTGAGGTTAGGAGGACTTCTTCCTCCTTACATTTCACAATACCCAAGAAGTGGTCCCAAGGATGTTGAGCTTCCAGAAGCACATGATCATCCTGGTGATGAGAGAGGTGGATGCAGAGTGAACCTTTTCTGGTTATGGAATCTACTTTACATGTTTCCACTCCTCCTATTTTCAGGGTTCTCAACCACCTCATCCATGGATGCTCATCCCTCAACTCATCCTTCTGATTATTATGTTTAGTATGATACAGTTTTTACTGAAGAAATTTTAGTAAAACCTGAGTTAATTCTCTTCCTCATGGTTTTAGAACAAGTCATGCTACATTTTGGAGAATACCAGAGGATCAGTACCGCTTGGCACAGTTCAGAGACTTGCAGGGAAATACTGGATTTCTAAGAAGCTCAAAATATTGCTAGCAGTTACTTCCATCTAACATGTGAGGTACAGTTCTAGGCAGACAAGAACAGGTGCCCTTTAGAATATGGAAAATTGGAATTCAAAAATATATATGAATGAACATTTGCACTATATATATATATATATATATATATATATATATATATATATATGAATATTTAGCCAAATATATTTATGGGTTTTTATCCTCATTTGAGCTGTCGCTTACAAAAGAGAACTCTTACTTGACCCTCACATTAAATAGAGTTTTAAAGATCTGAAAGGGCAGACACACAGTCAGTCTTAAGAGTGGTGATTACATTTCCTAAACTGTCGGCCTATTTGACAAATAGTTTCTGTAAGTGTAAACTATCAGAATCCCAAAAGGAACAATATTTGTAGATTTTTAGTTTCTTCTGTTTCTCATTCTTTCATCACTGACCACTGACCATGTACCAGGCACCATGTGAAGCTTGTCATGTACAATTTCTCACTGATTCCCTACATCAATCCTGTGAGATAAGTATTACTAGGTTCAACTCAGAAAGAGGAAAACACAGCACTTTGACATTAATTGAGTCTTAGGACAGTGTCTTTGCTGTGAGGTGAGACACTAAGACACTGGGATTAAATGGGTTTATTATCATAATTTCATCTCCTGGATTTTTTAAAACATACATTTAGATTTTATTACTGATCAAATTAGACTATCAGTGAGAACTTCCCCATTTCAAATACTGAGATAGACTCTTCTATAGGGTAGGTCTTCAGTTACTTCTCATATGCCCTAAAACAATCCAACATTGCAGTATGCCCCGTAATGTGGCAATCCCCTCATCCTGGAAGAAAACACACGTTAAAAATGGCTAATTCAAGGTTGGGTACTATGTCACAAAATAAGGCGGTGAATTGGTAGTAATTTCTCATGCCTACATGTGAGCATGCGTGATTTGCTATTCTTTTCGGAGTACTACCTCACACTTTAGTGCCAAGGGGAATCGTTTTTTAGTGCAGTGTGTGGCAGGTTTGCCTGAAGCAGATTGAACTTGGTGAGTTAACTGATTAATAAAGGAAGTTTTAAAGCTACAATTTGAAAAGGATGAGCATGTTTTAATGTAAGCATATGGTTTTTTCATCTTATTATTTTTAAAATCAGAGTTAGAGGAACATAAATTCCCTTTCTTTCTCTTTGAGGGAGGGAACTCTAGGGTGTTTGCCTTGCTTTGGTAAGGGGAGGGGAGGCAGGGCATCTTAGGTGCTTAAAATCAAACAGTGGCTGATGTCACATTGTTTCAGAAGCAATTTGAATTTTTATGGCCTGGGCAAGTGTTTGCAAATAATTCATCCAAAGACATCAGAGTGAACTACAGACCAATGATCGTCAAACAGCCTTGACATGCCATACCTCTGTTGCTCTGAGACTTCTAATTTTGGAGCTTAGAGAGATAAACTAATTGGGAAGACAGCACCCCAGTGCCTTGGAAATTACTCACCGTCATATGCAGTTTCCCGTTTCCCCTGTCTCAATGGGCACACATCTCACTTTTTAAAGGAAGACTAGTCTTGGATGTCTTGATTTCACTGGCATAAACTGAATGTACCAGTGTTAGTCACCGAGAATGCCGAAGCGTCAGGTGGCCTCCCACTGCCCACATTAATAATCATGACTGTGTCCTGTCGTGGGGGTGCAGAGGAAGGTGCAATAGAAGACGATATTTAAAAGTCACAGGGTGATGAGATGTCACCAGGGTGGCTTTTTAGCTTAGTGTTTGTATTTCAATTTGTAAATGTTATAACTGTTTTTAAATTTTTTTCTCAAGCAGGCTGCAAACTTTTAAAGACATTAAGCCTGCCAAATTAAAGCCACTTACTGCTGCCTGACGTGTTTTTCAGCTTAGACCCACAGAGGGACTGCCAAGCCTGTTCTTTCTCATTACCTGTTCTCTGTCTGGCCCGGAGTTTAGATTTTCGAAAATGGAAAAAAGCTGTTTGCGAAATTCGCAAGGCTCTTGAGTTCTTAGTTTCTTCTTAGTATCAACGTTTATTTATTTAGGTTTGGGCTGGGTTTCAAAAGATTGAAATTGGAAACAGAGAAGGTGACTCTGAACACCATTTATCTGTATATAAGTGAACATTCGATGTACGTTTAATTTAAAAAATTGCTGTTTCCTACAAGAGGGAGCTATTTTTCACATTGTTACAACATTTTTAGAGGTCACTAGGTGGTCATGTCACCAGCAGGGAGTTTTTGTTTGGCAGGCCCCCTTGGCAGTTAGTTACAAATGCCTCCATGATTCAGTGTTCAAAGGGGGCTGCTTTGCAAGTAACAAATACTTACAACCTGAGAACTGAAGTATAAAAAGTAGTGACAGGGGAAAATGTTTGGAAATGTAAAACAGCATCTTTAGTGGCCAAATTGGGGTGTTTGGGGAGTTGGAGATTACATGTCTACTTTGTACTTGAGTTCAGCCTTTACAGAAGCAATAATGTCTTAACTACCACAGCTGGCTGTCACCTTGCTTCCAGCTAGTGAGTGCTCTTCATCTGTGACTTGTTCATTCCCATGATTTGGAACATCATCGGGGTTCTTTATGAACCTCATCCCCTGTGTTTGCAATCGGGTGGTTTCTTAACCTGGGCCTCTCCATCATTCCCCTTCGTGCACGCTGGCAATTTAAGCAAGATTAAGTGGGCAGCTAAAAGCACCAATTACTGAGACGACTTCTAGGCTTCTATATTCACAGACAGGGCAGTATTTCAAACTTGGAGTAAGGGAGTTATAAGCAGTCTTCATGGGGAAATAAATAAATGAGGTGTAGACAGATCTTGGAGCAAAGGGCTAAGATGAGAAAGGAATAACTAATCAATAGAACGGTGAGTATCTTGTTTGTAAGTCATTTAAAAAGAATGAATGTGAGATTAATTTTTGTCTTCATATCAGGAAAACTGAAGTGTCACCTGCCACCTTCCCACCTTTGTCTAAAAAGGGAATGATCTGAAGACCACGGCTGTCACATTACAATAGTTACTTTGCTGTTATAGGCACTTAATTAGTACTCTTTAATATATAGCCCAAATTATTTTCATTTGAGCTGAGAATGGTCCCAGATCAAATTGTGTTGTTTATGATAGAAAGGCTGAAGAATTTCAGATTTCTTTAACAGAACAGAGAGACATTAGACACCTACATCCACTGTTGATAGTTTTTCTGTTTTGTTGAGAGATTTTAAAAGTCCTTAGGTAAAAATGAGTAAATATTATATCCATGTGTATTTTTTTTCTCTAAAGCAAATTAACCTCATATTCTTGGTAACATTTTGCCACTTCTTCCACCCTTTCCAGAATGTAGATTTTGGCTGTGATGATTCATTTGAAGAATAGGCTTAAGCATTCAAAAGAGTCCTGCTCAGAAATGAAGAGAGGAGGTCCAAGTTTTGACTGGAAACACTGTCCTGGGCATCCCACCAGTTGTATGAAGCAGTTCCTCCCCCCTCCCCCGCCCCATTCATCAGACAAGTTGATTTTCCTTCTTTTGCTGGCATTTGCTTTGTATATGGAGGTGAAATTTTGATGCTGTTGCCAACACTGGGGATGAATCAACTTGTAGAGGAGAATAATTTAAGAATACTGTTATTAAAAAATAATCTGACCCCTCTTTAAGGTAATTTTTTTTCCTCCTGGTTTCTAAAGGTTGGTGATTTCAATACATCCATCCTTTGGCTAATGAATTTATGAACTACACTAATAATGGGTATAGTGTTGTATGAAAAGAGACAAGGTTAGTGCTTCCCTTGACAGGGAGGGAGAGGCCCGTGGGCCTCACAACACGCGTGTGTTAAGGCAATGCCTCCTGCTTGGTGGCATCTAACGATGGTTAGAATCATTAAATTTACATTTATAACAGGAAACAAGTGTTTGCTATAAGTGAAACTTACCGTGCTAACTGATTTATCTCCTCTCTCTCATATAATACCCTATAAGAGGGTGAGTACAAGTTGGGTATCCTTTATCCAAAAAGTGTGGGACCTGAAGTGGTTTGGATCTTGTGTTTTCCCCCATGTCTTGGAATACTTGCATTTGCATCATGAGACATCTTGAGGTGTGGACCCAGTTGATCATACTTTAAATCTATTTGGAAATATCCATTGTTTTTTGTTCCATAGATTGCTAGTTGGAATTTTTATCAACCATTTGATCTGTTGATTCATCATTGGCTTGGTAAGTTTAGTTTAAATGGTAGAAGCTGTGTCTGCCACAAAGCTTGTTTATACCCAACACTATTTGAGATTAATCATATACCGGACACTATTTGAGATTAATCATATACATACGGTATTCCTACTTGGATTTTAGAAGACATGGGTTTGTAGGCATGGATACAGAGAGTAATGTCAGTGAATTGTTCTAGGATCCTGCACTTACACAGATGCCATCTCATGTGACCTTATCAGTAGACTTGGTATTAGATAGCATTTGTAATTGTATAGACCTAACAGCTAGGTTGTCTAAAATCAAGGGACTAGTCCAACCTACACATCTAATTCGGGTGACATTTTATTGAACCTCTGTGTTCTACTTTTTAGATGCCTTTTCCTTCATACTAACGAGAGAGTAGATTGGAGGTTCAGATTTCTTTCTGTCTTCTCATTGGGATTGAGACATCATGGTCCATTTGGGAATGATTTATGGTAGGCTGTGCCTGCTGGGTCTTATCACAGTTTTACCACTATTTTCAAGAAATCTGACTAGAAGCTTTTGTATTGGCTTGATTCCCTGGGAAACCCAAGTAATAATCATCCATGTTCCAGTATAGAGCTGTGATGGGCTCTCTCCAATGACAGTAGCATTGTGACTGAGGGATAAGCCTCCTGTTGAGATCTAGCCAATTCTGTTCTGGGTTTGACATGAACATGTTGTGTTTTTCCTGTGTTGAGGAAGGGGTATCACAACTCAAAGCAACTACAGCTTACTTGTTTTATTTCAAGGACTTAGAAAACTTCAGACTGGGTTGGAAAAATGGCTGAGCAGGTAAGAGCCTGTATTGACATGGCAGAGGACCCAAGTTTAGTTCCCAGAATCAGCATTAGGTAACTTACAATGGCCTGTAACTCCAGCTCTAGAACATCCAACTCCATCTTCTGACCTCTGAGGGCCCCTGCATCCAAGGACACATACTTAAAATATTTTAAAAGTCTTAAGAAAAATAACTCCAGACTGTATAGGCTCAAATTGCTCCTTCGCAATTTAGACATTTTTAACTTGGCTAAGTTGACACACTTCTCTGTTTTATTTTATTTTTTCTTATTTGTCAAATGGGACAAAAATAATGCCTTCCTCAGTGGGTTCCTATGCAGATTGAATGAGCTAATACAATCAGAGCGCTCAGCACCTAGAGCTGATATATTTTGGCTATGAGACTCCTATTGCAGGAACTACAGGTGTTCAGAATTCTGGGCAACACTGTTCAGCTAACTTGGAAAGGACCAATCAGCTTATGTGAATCAAATCAGTGGAGAAACAAGCTCTGCTTGGTAGTGATCTCCAATTCTGTAATAGAAATGTAACTACTATAGCCACGGACAGCTCTTCCTCTGGAACGGGAAGGAAGGTTCTCACTAGCTGGTAACAGCCAGTTCCAGCACAACAGAGAAATAGACCCTATGGGTAATAGGATCACTAGGGTAAATCACTAGTATGGTCTCCAGCTCATAGATATTCCATTCCCTTTTGGTGTGACTATTATTCCTAGTGTGTTCCCAATAAAGGGAATACCAGGCCATATCTAATTTGACCTGTATTTGATAAACTAGGTTTTTTGTTTTTCAGAAAAGTCAAATATCACTTCTTTTCCATTAAACCTGGAGGTTGTAACAAAGTTATTATATAAATGTAGGGCTTTCCAAGGATGGTTTATGATTTTTCTGCTACTGGAGTAACTTTCTTTATTACCTCCTTCCTAATGCTCATTCACCAGCTCTCAGCCTTGATCTCTCCAAGTGCCCTTCTAATTCTTACCTTGATTGCTAAGCTAGTGAGAATCAGTTCCAGCTTCGTTCCCAAGAAATGAATGAAAACATATGTTGAGTTACACAGTGTGTCATTTGCTAGAATTTTCTCTCTTGGGCTTGTTCAAGATGACCTTCTGTTGCTAGAGAAAAACCTTCAGAGATAGGATGGGGCAGCCACTCAACAGTGTTGAGTAATGCTCAGCAGCTAACATGGCTGACTTTCTTCTTACCTATCTATGACTGCATCCTTGAGAGCTGGTTGAAATCCTAGGGTCCTCTTGGAAAGGTGTCCCAAGAACTCATTCCAGCGGAGAGGTAAGAAGGTGACAGCTGTGTTCTGAGTCTTCCGTGGCACCAATCCTTCCCTCGTTCACAAGTTCCAGCAATTTACATATTGCATTGTGTTAAGAGCCCAATTCTTCTGAAAGGAAGAATGAAGTCTGAAACAGCCATTGTATTTCACACTGGACCTTCCAACCGTCTTCAGGTTTAGTTTCCCAAACGGTTGACATTAACCAGCTTAGCTTGTCCTTCCTTCTCTGATTACTGAGAGACCCAGAGGGGACCTGATGCTCAAGCTTAATATAGGCTATTGGTGGAATCAAGAGGTAGTCTACCTCTATCCTAAAGATATCATATCTGGAAACAGCCATTATCATAGGAATAATCATTAAGTCAAAACCATTTTTAAGTCAGCCAACTTGACATTCTCAGCAATATTTCAGTAAATGCCAAACGGTTTTTGAAGAGAAACGTGGGCCTTCATCTGCGCAGGATAGAGAAGGACCAAGCACGTTTTCTCAGATACATCCTAATTATAGTGCTATTCAACAATGGAATGAGTGGGTTCTAGACTTTGAATATTGTGGACCAATATACGGAATAGTGTTTTTGAAAACAACATGTTTGACAATATAATTATGCTATTAAATTAAATATTAACTATCATTAACACCACTTAAGAAAAGAGCATATTAGTAACAAAAAGGAGGAAAAACAATTGCAAAACTTCAGAACAGAAGGTTTTTCCTCTCCAGAAAAGATGTTAGCAGTCTTACTCCCAATGCCTATTACTTGTGTGTGTGCGCACACACGTGTGTGTGTATGTTTAATCACCAGTCTTTGAGTTGACACTTCTACATAACTTAGTTTGACCACACTTTTCCTTTGCTGATTTTCTAACTCCCTGAAAGCGATGCATCTTAAAAATATGTAAATAAACAGGAGAGACACGATTTGAATGTTAGATTCCCCTTAGCTGGTCCTCAGACAAAGCTTCTGGAAGTCCCCCTAGCTCCCTTTTCCTCTGCAGTCCTTCCGGTCCTTCCTGCCTTCACACTTCAGGCATCATTGTCGTCCTCTGCAAAGCCTGTTCTGCCCTCCGAGACCAAAGGGACATTTCTTTCTTACTACACCCAAGCATTTGGAGAACAGTCCGGGCGTTCAGACTCTGAGTCAGACCTGGATTCAAATTCCAGTTCCTTTAAAAAGCAATAAGATCTTGAGGATTCCATTCAGTCCCCACAGCCTCACCATTTACCTTTACCATGACAGTGCAAATCTGTTAAAGGCTAGCTTGAAAGGACTAAATCAGTGTGCTTTGTTGTGTCTTGCCTGTTTGTACAGTAACCACAATGAGAATTATCAGTGACTGCTTAGCCTCTACCCTAACAGAGAAAAAAAAAACCACCACCATTATTTGTCTATTTTTATTACTTTCGTTTTCACATTCTTTCATTTTTACTTGCTAGAATATTTGTCAGCCTCATCCATTGCTTATGTCTCCTAGCGTACGAATGGTATTCTGTGATTAGCAAATTGTTTCTGAATGTGGAAGACAGTAGGATATTGATTGACAATATTAGATTGTCCTTTTGTGACGCTAAGGCCAATAAGAACACAGCCTTAAAGATGAGTGCATGCCTACAGGACATGCACTCATCTTTAAGGCTGTATTCTTATTGGGCCTTTCTTCAGGGGGACTTTGGAAAGACCACTTAAAAGTGTGCAGTCTGATTCTTCTTTGCCTCCTGCCTTATGTCTTGTGACTTGAAGTTCAGATCTAAGCAGAGGCCCTGCTCATAAGCTGGGCAGCCTTAGGGCTGTCCAGGGAGATGGATGATTTGGTCTCAAAGCAATCAGTAAACAGATCAGCATCACAGGGAATGGGAATCAGTGTCAGGTTGGAGTCTGGTCGCCAGGATGTTTTCTCACTAAGTGGTTTTCCAGGTCTAGGGCCTTCTATAATGGGCCGAGTTCGTCACTTCTGTGGGCTCCTAGTCCCCTCCCTACTCCTCCAATTTGTGTAACAGGCTCTACTGAACACTAAGTTAATTGCCTCTAGGGGCGGAAGGTGAATTGTCTCAGCTTTTTAAATCTGTTGGCATGTGGTATAAACAGCTAAACAAGCAAAGAGGCCTATAATACTCCTTTTATTTTTGGAAGATATTAGATTGAAACATGAAATTGTCAATATTCACCTATTTCTAATTCATAAAAAAAAGTGAACTTCCTGCCCGGGCATGGTGGCACACACCTTTTATCCCAGTGCTCAAGAAGCAGAGGCAGTCAGATCTCTGTGAGTTTGAGGCCAGCCTGGTCTACATAGTGAGTTCTAGGACAGTCAGGACTCTGTAGAGACCCTGTCTCAACCCCTTACCCCTGAAAAAAGAAAAAAGGCTTCCTATCGCTCAGCCTACCAGTTACAGATATGAGGCTAAGTTTTCTGCCTGTTTTTGAGTCTGCTGTGCGCTAGATATCAGAATACAGACAATAGGGCTCGTTAAGGGGACGTTGCTGTGGCTTACTCCAGCCTACAACACCTGTTAGTGGAATGCCATGCGGGTTCTTATGCACAGCCAGGGCATTAGTAAGTAGGATGCACAGGTATCTGATCTGTGACAGCCTGCTTCTGTTCTTCATAAGAAAAGGCTGTTCTGGGTATTTTCTGCCGTCACAGCTGCCTCAGGACGGTGTGGAGGGTCTCTGAGGTTGGCAACACAATGAATTCCATTGAAGCAGGGATGGTATCTCTCCCATTTACACATTATTTCAGGACCTGGTACCCAGGAGCCCTTGGTGAATATACACTGAATGAATTGAAGGAATCAAAGCCCCTGACTCTGGTCATCCGTCTGGTTAGTTATGCTCATATGATCAGGAAAGAGCCACCCCAGAAGAGGGTGTTCAATCCAGATCAGACTTTAGAATTTCACATCAGGAGTGTTCCCACTTGCAGTGCTCACGCCTCCCAGGATGGAAACTTCACCTCCATAGCCACAGGGCCACCCATACTGTGAATCTGAGACGGCTTTCTATACTGTGCTTTGGGCTGCCTCCTCCCGATTCTTTCCAGATGTGGAACATTCAGGTAATTTACCAGATTCTCATTCTGTGTTGGGTTCTGGTTTGAGATTCCCTTGCTCATTGACACAGAGCTCTCTGGTAGTGTCCCTTAGAGAGTAGTCGTGAATCTAGAAGTTGCAGGTAACTAACAGATAGAACTTGCTCTTATTTCTGGGTTGGCTGGCTGACCTTTGCAGCTCTTTGTCACTGATGTCTCTTTATCAGTTGCTTAGCATCTCAAGACTTAAGGTACATGGCACAAGTCAGTGCCTTTGGAATTTGGACTCAGAAATCCATTCGCAGCCGTCGAATAAACTCCTGTTCCACTGTTTAGATTCAGGCCACACTATGTTGCCAAAATCTCACCAGAAAACCATCCTGTGCTTTCATTTTCTCTCCTGTTGCCGCACACAGCAGATGGGAGTGAGTGGGCATTGGATGGACATCTTGTTTTCTGATGGCGTCTTAGCAGTTCCTCCAGTTTGTTCCGAGCGATGATAAACACAGCCTTGCTTCTTTTTCTCACAGTGCTCGAGTGTATGTGTGTAATTGCAGTCATTTGGCCCATAGCTAATTTTCAGCCAAGCCCACCCCTTGCTATTCTTGTATAGGATTTATAATCAGTTTTATTATGGATGTTCATTACCAACTCCATGGCAAGTACATAAATGTTGAACAACTTTGTGTCTAGTAAGTAACTTCCTTCTAAAATAGTCAATAAAAGCATTTTTAAAAAAAACCAGACAACTGAAGTTTATTATCTTTGATTTCTCAGCAGGCCCAATCTGATATCAATAAATTGGTAATTGATAAGTGATCTTTTGAATCTATATTTTTATCAAAAGAAGAAATCTTGGCAGAAACAAATAGAATTCAAAGTGAATCTCTCCTATGGCAATGTCCTTTTCTTTTTACAAATTAAGTACCTTTTGGTATTTTTTAATAGCATAAACTTTAGACTTGAAGCTACTTGGGTGGAACAGGGCTGACAGGAACAGGAAATGACAGTATTTATGGCAGTGGCCACGAGATGGCAGACCTAAAATTCAGACTTGTCAAGGTAACAGAGACAGCATGTGAATGATCGCACCTTTCACAAGGATGCCTTCAAAGCATCTACTTCCCAGAGAAAAGGTTGTCCTAAACTGTCAGTCAATTCATTGTGTGCACGGCAAGAGAGGAGGGCTTTCAGTCAGATGGCCTGTCTTTCAGCCTCCTTCCTGGTAGTGCTTATGTCTTCCTACCCCTCCCTGCAGCCTCATTTTTCCTGACCAACGCCATCACTCCTGAGACACACAGATGTGACACATCGTTTCTTTCCCCATGTTTACATCTGCCTTTTCCCTCTCGTGAACCAAAAGTGTGTTAAATGAACTGCTTCCAGGAAACTCAATTTTATATAATTCTATCTACAAAGATCCTCCCCACAGAACCTTAACTGTTTGCCATAGATGCTAATGAAATTCTACAGTGCCCCCTTTCCATGTACCTGTCCTTCTCACAGCAGGAGAATGACAATCTATTTTTGTTTTCCATTATAATTTGGCTTGTGGTAATAATGGAGTCCATGTAAACATAAACAAAGGAGGTTTTATGTAATACACACTATTCACATTAAGACGAGAACTCTCAGGGCTGGAGACATGGCTCAGTAATTAAGAGTACTTCCTGCTCTTCCAGAGGACCATAGTTCAGCTCCTAGCACCCACATCTGGTAGCTGACACTGCCTGTAATTCCAGCTCCAGGGAATCCCCCACACACCCCCACCCCAGCTTCCACCAGCACCCCCACACACAGTATCCACATACACAAACACACACACACACACACACACACACACACACACACACACACACACAAAACAAAAGTAGATCTGAATGAAAAAAGAATGGAAATATCTAGTTCAAGATACAGGAGTACATTCTGTTGCTTCCTCTAAAAACTAACTAATAAATGAGTAGTTCTAAATGTACAGTATAAGGGAAATTAAAGTACATCATCTTTGGACAATTTTATACATACACAAATGTATATGTACGTACACATACCCACTTGCCAATAAAAGAAACAAATGAACAAGTGCCCTGTGGGCTAAACCTTGAAAGCAGTGACTTATTCTCTGGCAATTGCTGAGTACCAACCAAAAATTTAATACCACTGGACAAATCTCTTGGCAGTAACTGATCACCATAGACAGTAGATTTCTTTTAGATAGACGCTAAGCAAAGTTTGCCCACAGGGAAGCCCAGATACATATGATTTCTCACTATCAGTCATCAGTAACCTCCCAGGCCTCTGGTGTTATGTTTTCCATAGAATGGTTTTGCCGGAGGTAAATGGCAACAGAGAATCCTTCTCATTACAGAAGACAGATTATGGAAATGGTCAAGCATTGACGTATAACCATATCCATGAGGTGGACAATGGGCGTCCATTCTACTCACCCTCCATCCTTCCAAACTTAGCAATTAATGTAAAGATTTAAAAAATAATAATTTTAAAAGTGATGTTTCACCTGCATATATGTCTGTGTGATGGGTACCGGATTCCCTGGAACAGGTGTTATAGACAGTTGTGAGCTGCCATGTGGGTGCTGGGAATTGAACCCCAGTCCTCTGGAAGAACAGCCAGCACTCTTAATCACTGAGTCATCTCTCTAGCCTCCTCCAAAGATTTATTTTTTAATGGGAGGATTTTTTTTGTTGTTTTGCAGTTGTTTGACATTGGTTAGACTGTGTACTTGACCTTGACTTCTAAAGGGTTACCGTTCAGAACACATTTCCATTTCCCAAATTTGAATGCTGCATGAAATCACATCTTTCCTACTTCTGTGTGGCCTTTTGGCTGGAGTGATATTGAACAGTTATTAACCAAGTCAGGCCTGGCTGTGTAGGATGCCACTCTTCTGTGGTGCACAGACCCTTTTCCACACTCAAAATCTGTTTTCTCCTTTAAGTTTGTTTGAGAACCAGATGTCAGCTCATGAAAGTCAAATGTTCAGTTAACAAAAACCAATTTTAGAAGTTTCTTTGAAACACTGTCTTGAAAGTAAAAGACTCATTACATGTTTAGATATATTTAATACAAAGAGGGGCCTGGTCTACAATAATGCAAAACTTTCAAATTTCTAAATTTGGTGGTGTCCGTGTTCTGTAATAGTAATTGCTAGCATATATCACGTGTTCTAGTCAGAAACTGAGCAAAAGTCTTTGTGTGCATTATCACATTTAATTTTTATAGTTATTCTTCTTGGTTCATTTGCAAGGAAATCTAAGTTTCAGAGACATTAAATGATTGCCCCATTATAACAGTAAGTAATGTTGACATGCAGATCCAGGAATGTTTGATTGCAAAGCTCAGGCACTAAGGATTGGTAGCTTCTTTAAATGACCCCAGTGACATTTTATTTCTGAGGGTAAGCTTCTTCTTAAGAAGCTAAGGTACTCAAAAGAAAGCCCTCTTGCCTCCCTTGCCTTTAACTCCTCTACCATCCCCTGCCCTCCTCTGCCCTCCCCTTCCCTCCCCTGCCCTCCCCTCCCCTCTTCTGCCCTCCTCTGCCTTCCTCTGCCCTCCCCTGCCCCCCTGCCTGGTTTCTTGCTTTGGGATCTAGCACAGAGTAATCAGTCATACCTCATGGCTAAGACTTAGGTCCCTGTCTAACTAGACAACAGTCCCTCCCACACTTCTTCCACACTTTGCCTCTTTATCAACTTAATCAAAGGGAAAGACATTGTCTGGATGATTTAGGGTGGGGTAGTAGCTCTTCTCCTGACATTCCACTTCCTCTGGCCTTGAACCTTGTTCACGTAGGGAAATCATTTGGCTTCATATTCACCAACACTTACACATCCTTAAGGCTAAGCGTGCTAGCCCTTGCCATCTCAGTGCCACAGGTGACCCCATGTGAGAGCTAGCTTTTCCAGCACAAGGTAAACCAGCTCCCCACCCCCCACCTGGTCACATATTAAGCTAGAATTCAGGCGGAAGCTGCTGTATAGAGCAAAGAAGTTTCCCAAGCCTGTGGCCCCTGTGATAGGAAATTCCAGTTGGGTTCTACGAAGCTTCAAA
Source organism: Peromyscus eremicus (assembly GCF_949786415.1). Classification (NCBI taxonomy): domain Eukaryota; kingdom Metazoa; phylum Chordata; class Mammalia; order Rodentia; family Cricetidae; genus Peromyscus; species Peromyscus eremicus. The sequence goes on along the minus strand of NC_081425.1, from coordinate 86,797,308 downwards.
GACTGAATCTTTGGTAATTGGAATTAGCTAATTTTTTGAGGTGGGGTATAGGTGAGTGACAGAGCAAACTGCACTCTAGAACCTGGCCTGCCAGAGCTTGGCCTTGATGAACCTGCTCTCTTCTTGGTCTTTGATGAAACTCAAATGTATCTCAGCTTGTGGATCACACCTTGAGTGAGCTGCTTCACTTTCCTGCCAAAGGCCTTGTGCAAGTACTACCCATCATGGTGTCTGTAGGCAGGGTGAATATGAATCAATATGAAAGACCACTTCTACCTCCAGTTGCCATTTTAAAAGGTGCCTTTAAAACAGAGGCAAATGAGCAACCCTTTCCAGGAGCGATCGCAACAAACCTCCACCCAGCACTCACCCAGGGGTGAGAGAGAGGCTGTTTTGAGCAAGATCTTTCGTCACCGTCTGTCTTAAGTCACCTCCTACTGAACTTACGGTTGAAGATTCAGGGTCATAAGGGAAAGAAAACAACAATTAACTGGGAAAAGTTGATTGAGAGGATTTTTTTTTCCCACAGTCTGATTGGAGCATGACTGCCCGAGGCTGACCACCATCCATAATGTAGATCCACCCTCATATGTCATTATCCAAACGTTTCTTAATGGAATGCATTTTCTCAAGCATCTACTTTTGTAATTGAATGTGTTCCTAAGGATGGGTCAGCTAACTAAAACAAGAGCCCACAAGAAAAAAAAAAAAATGTGTTCATGCTTCTGCTCCAGTCCAATTTATAACAGCTCCTAATTGGCTTACTTCACTTTTAACTCTTAAAATGAATTTTAGATCCCCTGTGCAAGCTCAAATCATCATTAACAGAATGACAGCAGCAGGGAGTGAAACAGAAATGTTTGCAATGTGCCCTTTTAAATTGACGGTAATAAGTGTCATAGCTGCGTATTACTGTCAGCCGATACCGAAGCTCTCCTTGTGAGGGTTAGCCATGGACGACACACAAAAGGAGACATTTATCCTGGCAGAAGGTAGCTTTCAGCCCTCTTTTGTACTAGGCCCTGGAGGATGTTTTTCAGGGTGGCTAAAACCATTTTTTCCCTAGTGTTTTATTAGCTAAGTCTTGACTACCTCCTACAAAGTGAATGACAGTTTAGGGTTATTAAGTGTGTTCCTGTGCATATTTGGATCCATTGTTAACCCCTACTAAATGCATGAAGGGGCACGGAACTCCTCCTCTTCCCCTCCTTTGTTGCCCATATTTGTTAAAGAAGTTATTCTCCTTGACGTTTGTTTAGGCTGCACTTTGATAAAATGCGGTCTATGCTCCACTCTCTCAGCTTGGCACACAGCAGACCCCGTCGATTTATTTCTCTTTGCATTATCTTATCTACTTTGCTAGCATATTTGGGCTTCCTTTTCATATTTTAAGCTATATTTTGGTGCACAGACAGATTACCTCAGTAACTGTATACTAATATATAACAGTGTTCTAAAGATAACATTGCAAGCTTCCAGAATATACTTAGCCATACTAAATGACTAAGGATGTATTTAGATGTAGTTCTTATGTTGTCTGTGAATAAGAGAAAAGGATAACCTGAATGCTGAAAGTGGAAAACAAAAAAAAAGGTCTAGCAACATTTCTGGTTGATGAGACTATCAATTTCTGAAGCAGAGTAAATCCTGCTTTGGATTCAGGAGGCGATATATTTACTAAAAAAATGAAGAATTTTTCTTTGTGCTTATAGTCAAGTGTTTTGTCATGTGTAGTCTTCTATGTTGAAATTTTTTTAAATGGTGGTTCATAACTGCAAATATTTTTATTTTCAAGTTTTCAAATGGCTGAACCAAAATTCTCCACATGGGGAAAAACACAGAAATAGTTATCATAAGCTTCCCCCTCTATTCTCTCAAGCCAACCGTCACGTGTTCCCGTGAAGTACTTGAGTGTGGGTGCTCTGTGGCTCTGTATGGGCAAGTGGGCTTCAGGGACTGTAAAAATATAAATGTATGATGTAGGGCTGGCAAAATAAAGCACATCTTTACTAAATTATGTTCATTATCACTATAAAAAGAGAATGTTTTTAAAGCAAAGATAACGAAAACTCATAACTGCACAGAATTTAGCTCCTAATGATTTAAAATACTGTAGGTTTGTGAAAATTTTCTCTGGTCGTTTTGTGAAGCTCGTTGTATAAAATGCAGTGCGATGGTTCTGCTGACCTAGAGCCTTCATGGCATAATGAGCTGTTCAAATGAAGACAGAGGCAAATGTCCTGATGAGTGATGTCGTCATACTTTTATATCTTTATGCATTTTTGTTACCTTCTGATAGCTGCTGCTTTAAAGAATACAGTTATTTACTATAAATCTCAATATATTTTAGGGGGAAATCATATTAATATCTGACCAATATTTAAGTGATGGTTTCAAAGTGTATATGATCTTCATTAAATGAATTTTATTGTGCGTTTCATAATTGTATAGTGCAGACATATGTAAGACAATTTGGTCAACCAAAATAAAAAATACAAAGAACCAAATGGATTCTTTTTTATAAATATTAATGTTGGTAAATGGCCTTAAAAGTACTTTTACAAAAGTTGTTTTATGAGTTGTATTTGGTGATAGCATCTAAAAAGAATTAGAAACTAATTTTTATTTTTCTTTAGCACTAAAGTGATAATTAAAAATTAATTTATTGGGACTAGGTATGTAGCTCAGTGGTAGAGTGCTTATCAGGAACACTTAGTGTCCTGGTTCAATTCCTGGCAATATAATAATAATGATAATAATATCACTTTATTTGTGATTCATCATAATTCATAATATTATATTCATAATGATATTATTATTATCATTGGGATTTTTAACAGTATTAGAAAAGGAAAAGTAAGTATTAAGCACTGAAAAATCCTGAATTACAACTCATGGGGAAAGGGGAAGTTTTGAATGATCAGTCTTTGGGTTATGGTAACATTTAGAGGTTGTTACTAAAGCTGTGCGACATCACACTTTGGAAGAGGGAAATGGGCAGAGGGGACAAAAGCAGACACAGAAAGCCTTGTTAGGAGAGTCTTGACATTTTTCAAGTGGGAGTCAACCTGGTGTGTCCCAGACTTGCACATGTGAAAACTGTGTGCCCCTGTCTAAACATCAAGGCTGAGGATGATGGACAGAACATAAATAACTTGGGTGAAGATGTTTAAATCTCCTCAGCTTTGGAAGCTTGTACCTGATGTTTCTTGGTGAGTTCAAGGATTCACTTACAGTACTCAACATTTACTCTGATGATGTTTTCCGGGGAGGAAGGATAACGTAGAAAGGAATAAGCTGAATACTAGTCCAGGTAACTAACTCCCTGCCTCTCACATTCGCCATTTGGAATCCTGTTGGAGGATATACACTCGTGCAAGAACTATGGAGAGTTTGAGCCACCTCCAGTGGCATGTGTCAGGCTGCCCCACCTCTGTCGTGAGTGCAAGACATGAGAAGAGACATCTGTGCCAGAGATAAAATATTTTATTGCTTATAACTCAAGAGATCAGCGGTAGCGTGTTTGCATGTATTCCACTTGCAACTGGTCCTACAGAGACCAGGTGAACATGTCCGTGCAGTTGTTTGTATTACAGGAGAGCAGCTCTGAGTTTAAAGAGCTTGAATACTTTGTAATAGGCAGTGGCATGTCTGCCCATTGCTCATCACTATGATGTAACATAGTAAGCATGTCTGCCCTTTGACCCAGAAAGAGACCACCTGTGTCCTTGCAGGCTCACTGCTGTGCAGATATTCTGGAAAGATTTATCAAAGGAAAAAGGATAATACCTTTGTTTCTAAAATGTATGGAATCACAAGCCTCCAGATGAACAGTTTCCCAGCAAACTTAAATGTTTTCACATGTCACTAAGAATTTTATCAGCATTTTCAGTGGCTTTGTATAGCCATGAAGAAATATCCATAGGGAGAGAATGCAATTTACAAGCTTCCTAAAATTGATCTTTTAAGTAACACCCATGAAAAAAAAATTTTTTGCTGCCAGCTTAGGGGTGAGAGTAAAATGGTGCCATGACCTGTGTGTTGTATCTGGGCCTGTTAGAGAGAATGACTAAGGTTGGAGTTGATTGGGAGGTTTAAATTAAGTATTTCTGCTTTTCTCCACATATGGAGAAACTTAAAATAAAAAAGCTTAAAAATGTTCGCAGTTCTCAATCACCATTCTTAAAAAATGTATTTGTGAAGAGTCCATGAGTAATGCAACTTGGATATAAACCTGAACATATAGGCTGTCCCTGCTGTGACGTCCACACAGACTTCAACCCAGCATTTTAGAGGAATGTGCACCTGCAGGGTTTTGAGCAGGTCTGCTCTCTCAACTCATTATCTGGTGAAGCTGGGTAAAAACAGGTGGTGCCATCTCAACACATGATCTGGTGAAACTTGGTATTGATGCTGTTACATGTAGTCTGAGCTACACCAGTTTGTTATTTGAAAAGTGGAGCTATTTTCTGATATGTTCTATGCATGCACTCTGGGAGAAGCTGTTACCGCCAGGCATTAGTGGAGGCCGGAAAGACCCATACATATCCTTGGCATGAAAGGGGTGTGTGTGTCAGGGTTGGGGGGTCACGATAAGAGATCCAAATAATGGCTACCTTGTCCAAATATCTAGAAGAGGACAATTCTGATGACAGAGATAAGAAAATGCAACCCAGAAACATGACCAGGTTTTATTCTTGGGACTTATATGCATGAAAATTCCCAATATTGAGGCTTCCCTGGAGCTATGAGGTCTTCTGAAGTAGCTAGAAGGTTTCATAAGTAACCCAGGTCATAGGGACAGAGAAGGAATCCATGAAACACACCCAAATAAAGCCATTTGCTTGTCAAAAATTGTCCCAGACTATCCCAAATTGCAATTTGTAATAAGTACATCCTGAAAAATAGACTCTAAAGATGTGAGGAAACAGCTTAAAACTTCCAAATAGCCAGTGGTCATAAATAAATCCAGAGGGAAATATTTAATTTTGAATTTATTTATTATTAGTATGGGGTGCACACTTGCACACATCCTTGAATGCATGATGAGAGAGTAGCACGTATGGCACAGTGTACATGTGAAAGTTAGAGGACAACTTTGTAGAGCTGGGTTGCAGGAAACTGAACTCAGGTTGTCAGGCTTGTGACCCAAGTACTTTTAACTTCTGAGCCATCTTGCTGGCCCTAGATTTCTTATTTTTGAAGAGGAAGAAGAAGGCCAATGATGTTTTTAAAGTTTGTAAAAAAAAAAAAAAAAAAACAAAAAACAAAAACAAAAACAAAAAAAAAACCTTTTAAAAAGTGAACATATTAGGCCGGGCAGTGGTGGCGCACGCCTTTAATCTCAGCACTCGGGAGGCAGAGCCAGGCGGATCTCTGTGAGTTCGAGGCCATCCTGGACTACCAAGTGAGTCCCAGGAAAGGCGCAAAGCTACACAGAGAAACCCTGTCTCGAAAAACCAAAAAAAAAAAAAAAAAAAAAAAAAAAAGTGAACATATCTATTAACAGAACCAATGTCTTGAGCCCAAGGATTAAGGAGGTCTCAAGTTGATAGGGCATCACAAGTAATAAACATGAACTATCTTGTCAAGTGATGAAGGGTACTATGGGGAACTTAAACAGTATGATGTGACAGAATCCAGACTGGGACACAGGGTGACAGGTGGGGCAACACCGTGGGAGCTGGTAACTGAACAGGCTTCTCTGCAGAAGACACATTCAGACTGGAATCTAGAGGCAGAGGGGCTGTGTGACACAGACGAGGCCTATGAAATGTAAACAAGGGCCCCATTCACCAAGTCAACTAAAAATGGAAAGGAGACCCTTAGAAAGATCTCTACCTGACATCAGAAGAAAAATGTCATGTGAAGACTCCCACGGGATAAGGAATTTGCTGCCTAGTTCTGTTGGGTTGCCTTGGAGACATAGAGCCTTAACTTGGCAGATGGATGGATGGTTTGATGGATTGATAGAATTGTGTTAGGAATAGATGCTTATCTTGACCCCCTCCCATTTCTAATTTGTACCTGTATCTTTGAAGCCTTTGAAAGAACTCTTCTCTCAGACAACACAATGAGCCAGTCTTAGTGATTCTGACCCAGCTACTTTATCCATCTGAGAGCAAAATGTACCTTATCTTAAGTACCGTTTATAATTCTTCCCCACAGACGTCGTAGTTTGTGGCTCAGTTTACAAACACCAGTCATTTGAGGACTTTTTTTGTTGTTGTTTTTCATCTTACAAAAAGGATCACAATCGTCTTTATCTTACCAGACAGGAAGCACTCCTTGCGGCCATCAGTGAAAAAGATGCAAACATTGCCTTGCTGGAATTGTCTGCCTCCAAAAAGAAAAAGACCCAGGAAGAAGTCATGGCTCTGAAGCGGGAGAAAGACCGGCTGGTGCATCAGCTAAAGCAGCAGGTGGGCATCCTGCACGCCAGGTGTGTCTTGCTGGGTCTGGGGCCTCAGTGCTTCCTTCCCCTGGGTTTTGCTATTCTTCATTCTCCCATGTCCACTCTGCAGGCAGAAGCAGCTACGTCCAGGTAGGAGCCAACGGCCTGCACTGTTGCTAGAACACCACGTTACCGCTTCTCTGTTGATGTGCATGCGGCTGGGCTTGTGTGGTTTGCGACTGGCACTGCTTTCCTTTTTTATATTAGCCTCATCTTCCCAGAAGTAGCTCTCAGCTCTCTTCCTTTCAGTAGACTTCCACTTCTAATTAAATCTTAGGAACGCCTAATTAAACCCTGGGGACTATCTTCCCCTCTAACCTTACTCACGTCCTGGGCTCTGTGAAGAACCCTTTCGTCTATTTCCAGAGGTTTCTTTCTCTCTCTACTTCAAGCTTTTGTTCTTCAGCTGTTTCCTCCAGAATCTTTCAGCGAAGGAGCATCTCCCAACTCTAGTCCCACTAGACTAGGCTTAGAGACCTGTCTGCCATTATTCATTCTAATTTAAAAATCACCTTTTTGGCCCCGTTATCCTTTATTTCCTTCTCTCTAGGCCACCGTACTTGTCTTAGAAAAATGGAAGGGGGGACAGTCCTAACTTTTACAGAAAGTTCTTTGCTTTGGGGAGGGATTTCTGGAAGCAGCTTAAGAAGAAATAATGTTTCTGAAGTATACTGGAACATCATCTCTGAAATCTATAGATGTTCTTTCTGCTCTGTATATAACTTGGCAACAGACCAAGGTGTAGCTCAATGGTAGAAAACTAGACTGGCCCTGTGTTCTCTCCCCAACATGGGTGGAGGGTGGAGAAACCACTTCTGTATATAATGAGGACTTGGGTAAAGAAATGGTTAAAAATATTCATTCGGATCCTTACTTTATAAAACCGACTCAGCTCAATGGTATATGGCCTTGTAAGGTGGCTGCCCCATTTCAACTAGAACCTGTGGCTCTGAAACTCTCAAAATGGCACATGGTTACCATGTAGAGTGTCTACATGAACTTGGGACCCTGGGACTGACTCTTTGCCTCCTAAGATGGACTGTGCTGAACACAGTACCTAGGAATAAGCCTCCTCATCCTGCAAAATGCCATCTCTTTCCCTCCTTGGGAAGGAAAAGGCATTCTTTGGCAGTGAGCTTGAGTCCATTTCTTACAGTACCGCCTTGCTGAAAGACAGAGAGAGAACACTGCCTTGCCTGGGCACCTTCTCCTTGCAGAGGGAGGGTCTCAGTTGCTGCCAGACATTGGGGTCATTCCACAGAGCGGCATGCCTCGCTAGCACTGGCCCCCGGGGTTCAGGGACCGCTTCTATCTGACCTCTTTGTTTGGGGCTGTGCATCTTCTACACTGGGTTTTCCAACCACTTGGCCTTAGTAAGTCAAGATGAGTCTCCTTCTTTGCTTTCCCCCAATTCCTTCCCCGAGCACCTAGCACCCTCCCCTCCTGCACCTAACCATTGTAGCTTTCTCCTACAGGTTTATAGGCCTAGGAAACAGCCCCCGTGCTCAAATATACCGTGCACTTGTGATGCTGGCTACAGCCCAGATTTTACGGCCAAGTACCACGGGTCCAGCTACGATGCACACATGAGCCAAAGGTCTCAGGTCAGTCAGCTGCCAAGGAGACACACCCCACTGTGGGGGGCGGGAGCACAGAACTACTTTGATCTTGATTGTCACCCCTGTGCAGGTTCCTAGGACTTGGTGGCCATAAAGTCTGGGACCACACAGAAGATAGCATCATTTTGTGACTTGCAGTATCATTTCATTTATTTTATTTTTCCCAGTGGTTTCAAACTTGGTGGCCACCTTTCAGGGTCAAATAGCTTGGTCAGGCTGCCGAGCACGGGTGGGGGCAGGAGTGGTGTTACCAATCACAGGGGATTGTTTTTTCTTTCTATCTCTTAGGTACATTTTTTTTTTTATATCACTTCTACCTTGTCAATTTAAAACAAAAAATTAAGCTGCCTTTCTCTCTCTTTCTCAGCATCATAACTGCATTCTCCAGTGCCAGTAAGAGCTGAGGGAAACTGTACAAAGGCTTCATTCTTGAGACAGGTTCAGCTTGGAGAGCCTAGGACTCTTGGAAATCCTAGCTGTGGGAGTTAGGCTCCTACCTCCACTGAGGCAACATTGGAAGGGTTTGCATGGAGAAAGAGAGAGCAAAGAAGGAGGGCAGACTCCCTGGTGACATGCTCAGCTTTGAAATCCTTCTTCCTGCCCCGCCTACCACCCGGCGATAAAAATCCCACATTTCAGTACCTTCATCATAAGTGATTCCGGCTCTAAGAATAACTGTTCATTTGCTTGTAATGTCTGTTCCTCCCCCCTTTTATTGAGTTTGCTGTGGTATAGGCTATTGTTCAGGGTCCCTCCCTTATCATCATAGCAGCTCTGCACATAGGGGCCAGAATTTTCTCTCTTTTTAAGGGGACATAACTCAAGTTCAGGAGTGTGGCATTATTTAGTCCGAAGACCCACAGCTGGTGGTATGCCTCAGGCTTTAGGACTATCTACCTCCCCCCAATCCCACTAGCCATACACACACCCCATCACATGCAGGAAGAAATCCTGAGTGACAACTAACAGGGTATTTCCAGAAATTGTGAAGTTCTGGTACTTTATCAGCCTAAAGTCATTGCTTAAATACCCAGGTAAGACTTCCACCAATGCCAGCCTGAGTTCTTAGGCTTTGGTATTTGATTGCCTTAGATGTAATGTCTAAGTTGTGCGCTCCTAGCATGTGCTGGGAGTGAGTCTAAGGTCTTTGCATGCACTCAAAGATGTCCAGCATTGAACTGCTTCCTTTGAATCTGCTTTCTAGACTAATTATCTGGAGGATTTCAGATTTCTCCCTTCATTTTCTTCATTTGTGTATTAGGTGAATAAACTGATCCAAAGACTTGAAGCGGAGGTTATTTAGAGTGTTTTGCACATGCCTGGCCCATACCAGGTGCTGTATTTATGTATGTGGTCTAGTCCTTCTGCTATTGTTACTGCCACCACGACTACTAATTACTGGTGCCACCAGTCCTCATGTGGCAGTTTACTTTAGAATTCCTTGCCACTGTAGTGCACACAGTGGGAGTTGCGGCTCACTGAGAACATACTGTTGAAGTGTGGTGGAGAGAGCAGAGGGATGCTAGCACCTAGCCTGCTCCGTCCCCTTCCTCTTACTCACCAGCACTTGGAGAGCATCAAGCAGAGATATCAAGAGCCCTAGACCCCAGACTCAGCTGAGTCTGAAGAGGCCCATGGTGCTCATTGAATTTTCTTGGTTTGGGGGTGCAGCCTGTGGAGATAGATACTGGCCAGGAAAAGTGAGCCTGAGATCTCTCTTGTTTTCGCCTTTTGGGTGGCTGGGGAGAACACAGCTCTCTCAGAGGCAAGGACAACAGAAATGAAGCAAGGTTATGGGGTCGGCCACTTCTGTGCCTGAACAGATAGTGAGGCTTTCTTGTTCCTGAGAGCTTCCGTGTTGTACAGACTGCCGTTTCAGTCAGTGTATCTTGTATAGAGAAAGTCTTTCCACTGTCCAGTCCTGGGTGATGGAACAGAAATAGTACATTCATCAGTCACCACAATCACTGAGCCTTACTAAGCATGAACTGAGCACTCAAAGAACATTTCTTGTGGGAATGCATGACTACTAGGTGGCAAGCGCCATGCCAAGTACTACACACACACACACACACACACACACACACACACACACACGTTCATGCACACGTGTGTGCACACACAATTGTACACATGTATGCACATACACTGTTGTCATTTTTTTTTCTTATGTTCTTTATGTTAAGCTCTCTGCTGGATGCTGAGGATTCATCTGTTTTCCTACCATGATGAAAAAGCATGTATCACCTTATTTTGAAATTGACCAAGCCAATATCCCAAGAGGCCAAATGACTTAACCACCATCATAGCATTCCTGCAGTCCAGAGTGAGGTTCCGAGACTGATAGAGTGCCACAACTTAGCTCTTGCTAAGCTGAACACTGCAGTATGGTTGGCCTTCTTAAGCTCTTCTAGGTATTAGGATAAAGGCAACTAGAAACAGTGTATTCTCCACCTTGCATAGGCCATTGATCCCACATTTCACAGATATCATCCAAGAAAGCCAATTCCAGTACCTCAGATCGTAGAGAAGAAAAGGGCTTGATTCCTTGGTGAGACAGAGTGCCCTATAGGTATATGACTTGGACTGAGTACCTGCTGTGTCTTAGTGTGTTAAACAATTTTGGAATATGTATTGGGGATGAAAATTAATGAAGACACCTTCCTCATGTAACTTAATTTTAATCATGGAATAAAGGCAGTAAACAGCAAAATTACTAACTCAAGGTGAAAACGAACCAAAATACAGACCAGTGTAAAGAAGAATAGGAGAGCAGTGGTGGATGGGGGCACTAGGGGCAGAGAATTAAAATTAGGGCCAATGAGAAGACCTTCCTGAGGAAGGAGACCCTTGAGCAAAGGTGAAACAGGAGAGAGAGGGAGCCTTGCAGATCTCTGGGGTAGGGATATTCCGTGGAAGGGACAGCCTGTATAAAACCCTTAGACAGAATTTGATTCAGGAAACAGTAGGCAAGCCCATGGATTGCTTGGAGTGAACAAGAAATGAGCTGCCAGAACAGGAGTGTGGCAAAGCAGAGGGGTAAGGGAGGAATGGGCTAAAGAGGGGTGGAGCAAGCTATGCAGGACTCCTGTGTCTGCTAAATGAGACCCTCTCTGGGCTAGAAATTGTCAATCATCAAGAAGTAGAATACACTAACCCAGCCTGAGAGTGGAGCTAGGTCCCTCCAGCACACACATATCAGCACCCAGCATTGCAACTTCCAAGGGCTCTCAGGAACTGGCTTGCATATTTGGAAGCATTGCCACTTCCGTTAAAGCTGCAGTAAAGACCCATGCAGTCCGCCACATCTCCTGAGATTTTCAGCTGATGCTAGAGCAGGGCCTCTTGGCGGAATGCTCCTCTCGCTTCCTGGCAGCCTTAGCCCGAGGCCCGCAGGCTGACTTCTGCACCCTCCTCCTGTGGTGGTGCTGTCTAGGCCTAGAAGGATAGCTGGCTCCTGGACCAGCCATTCTTGCATCAGTGAGCAGAATAGAACCTTCTCTAAAGATAAGTCTCATTTTGTCCTCCTCACCCTCCAGCCTTCACTCCTGAAGCCCTTGTTTGCTTCTCCTTGCTATAGGGATAGAGGGAAACTGAGGCCAGTATACCCTCGGCCTTTCGCGTGCCATTCCATTTGCTGATACCACTGTTCTCTCTTTTCTTCACCGGCTCTTTTATGCAATCTCAGTGCAATATCACTTCTTCAAGGAAGCCTTCTGGAACCTTCTCAACTGGATCACATCCTCCAATTTCTCCCTTTACACTATGTACATATCTATTTCTTAGCACTTGTAACAGATGAATTTTTGCCTTGCTACTCTGGGATCTCCAAAAGAGAAGGTGACCTTGTGACCTTTTTTGTTCACCCTTTATCTCCAGACCCAGCACAACTGCAGGCTTATAGTAGATAGCAAACACTTGTTGGATGTGTGAATGAATGAGAAATGGGGCATTGGTAGTATCACATTCCCTTTGGACAATAGTTCACCTCTTAAGTCTCACTCTAGTACCCTAGACTCCACAGAAGGTGATAGAGAGGTCACAATGGTACTTCCCCTTTCCTGATACATCACAAGGCCTATGCTGGGGCCTTGTCCCATGCCCAAAGCACTTGAAAGGGTGGTTAATTTGAGCCCTTTCTCCAAATCTCTTAACCCTATTCTCCTTTGAATTCTTTCCAGCATCCTGGGTCCTTCTTGAGTAACATGTCACTCAGCTCCCAGATGTAGCAGAGTCTCACTATGCAGAGACCCCTCCATTCCAACCCTGGCAACTTCTGAGTGTCTCATAAATCAGTTTGCTAAGAAATACCTCAACTCCTCTTAAACAGCTGTCAGGGAAGCCAGAGGTGATACGAAGTGAGTTCAGAAATCCCAACTATGCCTGACAGTGGGAGAGAGTCTTTATGACGCGACGTTCCTTAAGTGTTGACATTGAGTTCTTTCAGGAAGGAAGAGAGCCTTGCACATTAACGTTCTGTTTCCTGTTGCATTTTTAAAAGAAGATAAAAGATGAAGCCCAGTGTGGTAGAGGAGGATTTGAGTCAATCAACTTTTGTTTTCCTCGAATTTCCGCTCTGCATACACCTCTAATGGTCCGCCCCACCTCTTAAAAAGAAAAATTCTGGCTTCCAGATTTGTGCAGTTTGGGGAGTGGCTCTCAACTTGGAATGAGTTAAGTTTTTGGTCTTTTTTTCTTCCTCTAGGGAGTTCTAAAAATTATCGAAAATTACTATCTTTTGGTCTTTGGTGTCTTGAATCCAGCCCCAACCCCCCACTCCTTTCCTTTGCCCTTGGAAAAAAAGAAAGGACTGACTTCAAAATAATTAATTCTGAAACCATTGGATTTGCCTGCTGCTAAAGGGTTTTTGAAGAAAGCTTAAATCTAAATCTTACCCCCTAAGCCTTATTCCCAAATGCATCCCTGTTGCTGAAGCCCTGATAGGCACATCCTTGATGAAAATGCCTTTTTAAATGAGGGCCAGACACCATTGTTTAGTGAAAATTAGAGCCAGCTTACTTCTCAGAACCAGTTAGAATACTTCTGAGATCAGATAGATTGTGCTTGGGTTCTGTTTTCTTTTCTTCCCAGATCTGGGCATCGCTTTGAGCCATCAGGAAATAAGCAGGTCAGCTGGGAGCAGGAAGGCGTTAGAGGAGAAGACAGGTCCACTGATTCAGTGTTTCCCCAAGAGTTGGCCTGTGTCTTGGTAAACATTTAGATGGTCATGCCAGGCCATCACAGGGTACTCTGTTTGGGTCCAATCTCCCCTGCCTCCCTTGGGTTGTCTAAAAGTCAGGAGTGTCTTCAAGGATTAGCTAAACAAATATGGCCATGAATGGCAGAAGACAGAGGCCTCCCTGCAGAGCGTCCAGGAGAGAGCTTCATGAGGCTGGGATCCTATTCACAACTGGATATGAGTATGAGTAGATGCATGTTGAGGGGAAAGCCAAATTCAACCCGTTGATCAGCCAGGTCTGTCCCCTCCCATTGAGAAAAAGGAACTCTATTGTCCGCTTAGGTTTCTCTTGCATTGTATGCAGATGACTATTCTGGTTCGTGGGGTAAGCACAATTAAACAGCAATAGAGGAGCTCCGCGTAGTAGGGTTCCCAAAGCCTCTTGTTGTGCTTGGATGAGCTCCAGAAAAGCTTGATTTGATCCCAGCATTGTAATGCATCACAGACCTACTCCAGATTGCATTGCCATAATGCAAATGCATTGGTTGTTCCAGCCGACTCTCAATGGGTTGAGTTGTTCATGTTCCCCTGGAAGGATGTAGCCACATCTCCATCTTTGACTTCAATGCATTGTATTTGAAGTATGCTCCGGAGACCTCCCTTTCAAATATACTCAAAGGTCAAAGGCTGGCTGTTCCCAAGGAGGCAAAACTGGTCTGACTAAAAATGCTTTCTCTGTTAAGATCCTGTACTTGGACAGGATTCTGGTCTGCTACCTCAGCCTGCATACTTTCCTTCCCCTAAGCTGACGCCTCAAGCCCAACACTCAAGGAATCCATTTGGCCCACCAGTGCAACCCAGATATGTTCGAAGACTGGGAGGCCAACTCTTTTCTGTTGTTCCATGTGTTCCTCCTGTCCTTCTTAGGAGGCCATCTTCCTAGACCATAAAAGGGGAGCTGCTGGACCACCTGTGAGTCTGATCAGAAAATCCTATTGTAAACAGGTTAACTCCTGTTTCTAAGCATGGGGTGGGGTGAGGGGGGGCACCTCTGGCATATGCAGGCACTCTAGCTAGGGAGATAATGACTTCATCCTTGAGTATTGATTGTGCATTTCTGGTTTCTACCACCAGTAAAGTTGCTGTTAGCACATGAAAGAGACAGGAGGGCCAATTTCTGCTGTTTGGGGTAGATGAGAGGTTTTCTGTTTGTTTGTTTGTTTGTTTGTTGTTGTTGTTGTTTCAAGTATGTCCTTGCCTGCAGAGCCAAGAATATTTCTTGCAGAAGCAGAAATTGCTGAGGTGTCCGATGGGAAGTTTACAGCCTGTCTTTTGTGACAAATGCCTGTCTAACTTGGATGCTTCCTATTAAGTTTATTAAGACTTATTCCTAGAATAAGTCTTTGTAGTTGTTAGTGTTTGGTTATGCGGGGGCCCACTTTGGAAGGTTCGTGTGTTGAAGGCTTAGTCTCGAGGAGCCGGCGAGAGAGGACTGTACCACCTCTTGTAATACAATGGTCTTATTAGGAGGTAGTGGGGAAAAGGAGGACTAGAACCTATTTGAAGGAAGCAGGTCTCTTGAAGATTGCCATTCAAAGACATATCTTTCCTCTAATATCCTCATTATATCCTGTCCCCTGTAAGGGGGACAACTCTGCTCTGCTGGCCTCTTCACCATAATGCTCTGCTTCCCCGAGTCCTGAGCAGTACAGCCAGCAGACACACTGAAATGGTGAGGCGTACTAATCTTTCATCCTTTAAAACCCTTTCTCTCTGGTGTATGTCACAACAACAAAGGTTTTAATGGGCTGCTTATAGAATAAACTAACATATATGCTTTTAGCTTTTATGTTTGGTTTTCTTCAGTAGAACAACTGAAAGAAAGCACCTTTACCATTCTGCTCTCCTGCTTATAGAAAAAGCATGGAGCTGGGTGTGGTGGCATACTTCTGTAATCTGGACAGTTGTGGGAGGTTGAACTGAAAAGATCATGAGTTCCAGGACAGCCTGAGCCATATGTTTCAAAAACAAAATAAAAATGAAATATTAATGATGAGGAGAAGATAATATGTATGTGGGGGCTGGGTCTGAGCGGCTTGCCAACTTTACTTCAGTGATCTGAAGCTCCCAAATAGTACCTACATGTTGGCAGAACACACCAGAATAGTAGGCTTAGGGGACCAAACAGAACTGTGTGCAGATGCCAAGAAGATCTCTCACATGCTGCTCTCTCTCCCCTTTCCTCCCCTCCTCCCTCTCCCCTCCCCTCCCCCTCCCTCCCTCCCTCCTTCCTTCTCTCCCTCTCTCTCTTTTATTCAAATTGCACATCTGTGCTCTATTTTTAAACATTTATTCTTTAAGTGATAACGCATGTTTTACCAAGCCTCTTATTGGATTAGACATGTTTGAAATCCCCTCAACTTTAACCTCTTCATTACCGCCTCCAACAAAATGCAGATCGACCACCGGAGCAGAGTGCAGATAAGATGTTCCTGCCTCATCAGACCACTTCCTAAGGGGCAAGAGACCCCACAGGAGTGCTGGGTTTGTCAAGGTGCTGGTGCTGTAAGGAGAAAGAATTCAACTGTCCCATTGTATTGACTTGTGGATCTTAGGATGACATGAATTCAAGGTTTATGTGGTACGATGTCCACAGAGTCCATGTTCTTCATCATAACTTTAATGTGCCCATTTTAGGCTGGAGTAACTGGTTTGGAATTTTTACATTCAACTTGGTACAGGGTGTGTGTGTGTGTGTGTGTGTGTGTGTGTGTGTGTGTGTGTGTGTGTGTTTAAATATAGTTCCCCATTTAATCCTTTGGGAATCTTGAAAACCAGGTGCTAACAACCCTATCTAGAGACGCAGAGACAAAGAACTGGACCAGTGTAGGGCAGTTCTAGGGAAGGCTACAAGCAGAACCTAAGCAGGTCTCACACCAAACCTCTTGCATGCCCTGCATAGGAGATGGTGCGAAAGGAAGGAAGGAAGGAAAAGAAAGGAAGGAAGGAAGGAAGGAAGGAAGGAAGGAAAAGAAAGGAAGGAAGGAAGGAAGGAAGGAAGGAAGGAAGGAAGGAAGGAAGGAAGGAAGGAAGGAAGGAAAAGAAAGGAAGGAAGAAGGTGGAGAGGGAAAGCGAGAAAGAGAGAAGAAATACAGAAAGGTTCATCCTGTGACTCTTGGCGCTCATTCTCAGTCCCTCTCCTCCAGGCTCCCGGGACAGACTATAGAGGGTGCCCTTCTCTCCCTCTGTCACTGGATCCCTTCACCAGGGATTCCAGCAGGAGTGCTGCCTTTCCTGAGATGCTGGTGCCTGCCTGCCCCTAGCCCCGGGGGGGGGGGGGGGTTGGGGGGGTTGATCTCAAAGTAATTGCGTGGAAGATTTTCTTCTCAGTAGTTTTCCATCTTCTGTCTCATCATTTGACATCTTTTAAAAAACCGGTTTCTCCTGATCCTGATGTCCCTGTCCCTGTCCCTCTCCCTCCTACCCTGCACCCCTCCCTCCTCCTCATAATTAAAAGTCCTTTCAGGCTGTCTTCACCTTATCATTTCAAGTGAATGGGGAAAAAATTCCAACTTCCTGCCCTCCTGTCTTCCTGACGCTGAACTTCAAAATGGATGAAAAGCCCTTTTCTCTGGTGTGGGGCTTCTTTCCCGTTGGCACTGTCTTCAAGTCACTGTGCTTGTGATCTGCAGAGCAGGCTGCACTCTCCTGGGCTTCCAGGCCCTTGCAGGGGCAGAATGCAGAGAACTACACAGAGTCCAGTCACATCCTCGTCTTGCTTACTTGGGTCCATCTGAAGAAGATGCTGGCCGTGCTGCTGCTCTTATTTCTCCAATAAGCTTTCAGACTCTCCTGTCTGATACTGTCTTTACTGATCCTAGACTGTGTTAAAATTCATTCATGACTTAATTGTATAGCCATTCCTATATGAATTTTTCCGTGGGAGAAAGCATATAAATAAATATTTTGACACAGCAATAATATATCCTCATTAGAAAAACTTCAAAAAATGTAGAGAAAAATCTGAAATCACTCATAATTCCACCACTTAGAAGTAACTGTCATTAAGATTTATGGTTTCCTACATTCCATTGTCTGTACATATTTGAATGAATACGTGACACACTGGAAGAATGCAGATTTCTCTTATCTCTTTATACATTTATACTGTGTGTATTTCCTGAGTCCCTGAAAACCATCAAAAGCAGATTAATTTTTATGATTCCCCTATACTTGGGATTTTAATTTGTTCCTAGTTTGTGCTTTTATAATCATACTGTAATGAACATTTAAATATGTAGCCCTCTTCTTTTATTATTTTCCTGAAGATTACTGCCCCAAAGTTGAGTCACTGAAGTTAGGGTTGTTTATTGAGGATTTTAGAGAACTGAGAAACAGCTCTCTCCTGCAAATACATCTATCATTTGTGAATGCTTAAGCAATGGGCAACTGCTTACTTCAAACTTGTTAGGCTCTATTCTAAATATGCCACTAACCATTGTGCTACTATAGGTACTTCCAGTGCTCAGAGAGCCAGGAGAACCAATGGCAGAGGCAAGTTTTCAGGGAGGCAGGTGTAGGAAACCAAGTATTAACTGAGCATGTACTATGTTCCTGGTGTTGCTCTGGAGTCTGGGGATGTTACAGTGAGCAAAACAGACAAAACCACTGACTCAAGGCAGTTTATCTTCTAGTGGCTGGGACAAAGGAAAGGCAAAATATAAATGTTAAACATATGAGTTGTGGAGTAATGGTTAGTGCAGTGGGAAAAAAATAAAGCTGATGTTTTCTAAAGAACTTCGGGCCAGGGATCCCCGAGAAAGCTACATTAAAGGAAGACTTATGTAAAATAAGAGGTGCTCCAGGTGGAGCAGTGTGTGTGTGTGTGTGTGTGTGTGTGTGTGTGTGTGTGTGTGTGTTTATGTGGAACACAGTGCAAGGAGGGAGCACTCAGTGAATAATACATTTAGCCAGAAGGCTTGAGTCCATTCTTCAGTCTGCTCCCCACGTGCAGTTACCGAATTGACAAGATGGGGGAGCCAGAACCCTGCAACACCACTATTTAAATGAGATTTATTATTTTTTTAATGCACACAGCAACCTAAACTCTGCTGTCTTATCTCTATCCTAATATGGTCATTAGGAAATGCCTGTTGAACACAACCAGCCAAGTCTGCCTCCTAGTGATCTTTGACATAGTCTGGGATGGAACTGTGCAAAAGGGTTACAAGTTCAGATAAGATGGAAAGCTATCGTCCCAGAAAACGTGAGAATTCACAAGAATGGCACCTCACAAGGCCAAAATACAGGACCGTGCTTATGTGTCCAGAAACCTCCGATGAACTAACTGTTCATCTTGTGGCTGCTTTACTTCCTCTTCCTCTTGGATAAGTACTCGTAGAATTGCAAACAACAGCTTTGGGCCAACCATCAACCCTGCCCTCTGCCTGCTGGAGTAAGTGGGAGGTGCAGAGGTCACAAAGCCAGGTGATCTCTGTTGTCATGCTTCCTGGGTTTGGGGCTCTGTGGCTGCCTTTTTAAAAGTGTCCATGAAACAAGATGGCTCACCTCACCAGGAAGGTCCTGACAGGCATGGGAGGTTCGGGATCTAAGAGTAGAACTGGAAAGTGTGGTTCTGGTCCAGCTCTGGGAAACTTGGATACAGTATGTTTTACTTGTCTCTCAGGGGCTCTGTGCCTAGCTGTAAGGCGAAGAGGATGAGCTCACCAACTTCCCAGAGCCTCAGAGCTTTGGTGGTCTGATTGTTTCAGCACAGGCACACTCAGGATGTGAGGTGCACTTGATAGCTGCCTGTGACTTTGAGGGTGCACAGGCAAGGGGCAGTGTTTGCCTTCACGGAGCTTACAGTTGAGTAGGAAGGATGCATCATTCCACAGACTATGAGCACAGCTGACATTTCTTAAATAATATGCTAGGCACAACGGCGTCCTTCTGTTTGACTTATTGCGGTCCTCACAGAAATTTAAAGATGTGATATTATCATGACCATGCTCAGTTTGCAGATGGGTAAAATAATTCATAGTGCTGATGAGCCAGTATGCCAGTTCAAGTACTCCATACAGAAGGACTTCATTGTTCACTTCTTTTCTTTCCTACCAAGACTCAGCTGCACCTTCCCCACAGGCAGTCTTTGAGGAGTCTAGATTTCAATGATAGTAGGGAGGAAGGACTCAAAGCTTATTGCTTTGGCAAGTATAATCTGGACTCATCTTTATTTGCTAATTGGATGAGCATGGGCAGATCAACTTGCCTTCCTATAAAATGGGTCCATTGTTTGCTACCCGACTCACAGAGATGCATTATTTAAAACATTTACTGTAGGACACGATTTTAAAAGCCACAGGGACTCTACAACTGTGTGGGGTGTTGGTCTTAGTTCTAGGGGTCTGCTGTGTGCTTCCATGCAGGGTAATGCTGTACTTTTAGGAATGATGATCCCAAAAAACATCTCCCGACCGTCTCTCAACAGAAGCCAAAGACCACTTGGCCTGTTTTCTGACCAAGGAATTTGAGTATGAGCATTCATAAATAGATTCCACCTCCTCTGCTTTTCAGGGTACCAGAATCCCCCTCCTCCGCTTTTCAGGGTGCTAGAACATGAATTATCATAATTACCACAAATAAAGCAGAAAGAACACACTTTTTTTTTTTTTTAAAGAACCTAGCTGAGTATGAGCTTTTCCTTTTGGGAAAGGAATGTTCATCATCTCTCCCATCCCTGATTGTATGTGTCCAGGCAACAGGAAGCCTGTTGGGCCAATGGCTTCTGAGGCTTCTGGAGCTGAGATTTGGCTTGCAGGAAAAGCCTGTGCATTCCTGAACTTTCTAGTGATGCAACCCTTGGTGAGGCAGGGGAGCAACAAGTTGCTATTTTGGCGAGTGAAGCCTTATCTCTAAGGGATTCTTTTTTATGAAGCTGGGACACTGAAGTGTTGCTGATTTATCTTAATAGCAGATACTATGAGCAAATGTCCCAGTTGCCTCTTTGTGCTTTTGGCAAGTCTAGATAAGAAATGGAGTGGAGCAGACCCAGCCAGAGCTGCTAGCCCAAAGTTTAGGAGTCTTAATCTTCCCAACTCCAAATATGTGGTTTAAGATTGCTTCCGGAGTCATCCAAGCTGCAGGTGGAAACCTTGTTTTGGCCAGGGACGAGGTAGGTTCCATTATCAAGCTTCCTGCTTTCAGAATGATTTGCTTAGATCTGCAAGGAAATGACCATGCTTCACGCTGTGGTAGTGAGTTCCTTAAAGGTACTTATCAGTTCTGGATTGTGGGTGCTATTGCTGTGTAAAGACACTGACTTTTATCGCGTGAGGAGACTCCAGCTTGTTGCACAGATGGTAAAGATTCTCAGAGGACACAGCACAAGAAGCCCTCGTGTCAGAACTGGAACAAGACAATGCTGAACCCAGGGCCTTAGAAGTTGGAATATAAATTATTTCAAAGCCACGTTCAATGCTGTAACATTTGCTAACCCCTATTAGATATGGATACGTTCTCATGGCTTAATTTGGCACATTGAATCCATTCTTCAGATTCTCTTTGGGGACGGGAAAGGAAATACACAACTCCACTATAATTTTTCTCTTGTTTCTTTAGAATGGGACATAATTTTTTATTGTTAACTGGTGGAAACTGATGAATCACAGCCAACTATGGCTCACCCCCACAGGAGGAAAGTATCAGACTGTAGATGAGAACATATTCCTTGAAATGAACCAGAATATCTGAGTTTTGAAATTTCTTCCCACTTTAAAAAAAAAACCCAACCCAAACCATGCTGATAAGAAAATATTCATGTTGTGATCAAGACCAAGAGAGTGGAAGCAGCAGCAAGCTAAGGCTTCTCTGAGGAAAGTGTCAGAATGTTGTGTGACGAATCCACTTACTGGCAACTCCACTGAGTACAGAGGAAGGCAGCCAGGATCAGGCAGAGAAGCCTACTAACATTGGCCTTTACTTCTTCCAAGGAAAGGGCCAGCAGCTGGCTGTGAGCCAGAGATTCCACACTCCTGAACCAGGTCTGCGTAGGCACCACCTCGGGCACATCCTATGGTTTTGTTCCCACTTCTACTGTTGAATCCAGAAACTATGCTTGGAAATAGGTTCTCCTCTTTTGGCCCCAGACTGTTGCATGCTGAAAACCACTGTAGAGCATTTTAAATGGCTTGGGTCGGAAGCAATTATCCCTCTCCCTTTCTTTGATCAGCATCTCACATTGTTTGGTGGTCAGTCACTCGGAAGGCACTGGAATCCATTGAATTTGATGGCTCTGTCTGGGCTTGGGGTTATTGAATTGCTTGGTATTATGGGTGCGAAATTATTTAAATGGGATTGTTGTAGTCATGATTACAATTTACACTTTGCTTCAACAGAACTGCTTTGCAGACTTTTATTTTTCATCCCTTGGGTACCTGTTGGAAGAGTGGTCACATATGGCCTTTTAGCTGTTCTTGAGCTTTTCCCAAGAACAGAACCCTAAATTATCCTATCTCCACCTAAAAAAATGGGATTTAACAAAGACAAAAACAGTTCCTGTGCACTGTGTGCAGAGCCAAATTCCTTTTGAAGGTTCCCTGGAACCCAGATAAGAATAAGAAAACACAACACCTCTTCCCCTCTCTGCACGATCTGCTGACAGATTTGTGGATCATGACTCTCACCTAGAGATATCAGAAGTAGAGTCTTGGTTCTTATTTGTGTTTTTGTTCATTCATTATGATTTATTTATAATTAAGCTCAAAGAAAGCAAAGAACAGCAAAAGCTTCATTTTCAGTTGAATATAACATTGTTTTCGAATTTTAGTGGGATGTTAGGACGTCAGATTTTTGTTGTTGTTGTTGTTTTTGGTTTTTTTGAGACAGGGTTTCTGTGTGTAGTTTTGGTACCTGTCCTGGATCTCGCTCTGTAGACCAGGCTGGCCTCAAACTGACAGAGATCTACCTGGCTCTGCCTCCAGAGTGCTGGGATTAAAGGTGCGCACCACCTCCGCCTGGCTTAGCATGTCAGATCTTTATACTAGTGAAATGCAAAAGAATTCAATTAATTCTAGAACAAACTAAGCAGAAACAGCCATGCATTTATTCAGGGCAGAGTTGGTGCACGCTTATGCCAGTTTTCAGCCCCAAGGTCTTTATCAATAAGGAAGCATCACCGCCTCCCCCACCCCCACCCCCAGAGGCATTGCTAAGGAGGAAGTATGAGAACTGGACAGGGAAGAGAGAGATTTACCCAGCACAGTGGTTTTCAACTTCAGCTTCTTGAGGGTTCTATGTGGTACCTCATGTGCAAATAGATAAAGAATAGTCACAGAATTGAACCAAAGGGTCGGTAACTCTGGTAGGCTCCATAACTAACAAAGTAACTTAGTGTTAGCCATTGACTGAGGACTTCTGACCCCTCATCTGGATCTCTTAGCTCACCAGATATTCCTAGTTAGAGGAATTTTCAAATGGAATACATCTTGAGCCCTGCTATGATGAAGTTGAAGAGTCTGGTTTTGTAGAGAGGGGCTATTCCAGACCAGAGAAGCCTCAGGGTAGAGCTAATTCTGTATATGCTTGCAATTAGAGATAGACCTTCTATGGAGAAAGCTGGAAGGAGATAGATAGTTTAGTGAGAGATTGGCCCTGCCCAGCAACTGAGCCATTTCTAGCTGATGCACAAGACAATAGGGAATCACTGTGCTCTCTCGAGCTAGAGTGTGATGTGAAAACTGTCAACACAGTGCAAGCTTGGAACCAGAATTTCCAATTAATGATAAAATGTCTCCCGAGATGAGATATGAGGGTCATTTCAGCTCATGAGAGCTTGTTGAATCTTGGGTACCGCCCATGTTCTCATTGTGTATAAACTTTATAGAAGTCAGTTGGGTATGGTTTGGCTCTTTTGTTAAGGCATCTCCACCCAGTCACCCCCCAAAAAAATAATAGCTTCCTTTGCGGGTATCCAAAGGGTTTTGCTCTGTAGCACAAATGTCAAATAAAGTGTCCCATAAAGGTTCATATTTAGAGAGAACCTTGATCCATTAACCTTAAAATGCTGGAGAACTAAAGACCTAGTTTATTAACATTTTCCAACTCCTGTCTGCTCCTGAATAGTCATTATGGTACATTATTCTTTAATGTGACTTTTTTTTCCCAAAAATAGTAAAGGGGGACCCAATGCACTACTTGATTTTGTGTGTTCTTTCTTTGTTGTTGTGTAGCATAATGTCCCCAGGCACATGCTGCTTCTGAGCTTTAATTACACTTTTAACCCAGCCCTTTATGTCTGGGTCCTTAATGTCCAAGCTCCTATATAATTACCCAGTTGGCTGTGTGGGAATGAGACAAATATTTCTTGCATGACTTTATCCTATACATTACTCTAGTGCTGCACTCAGGACACTTCCCCAACTTGGAGCTGTGCTCCCCTCTTAAAGACCCAATGAAGAGAGACTCCCAATCCCTGGCTGAATTCAGATGAGCAGTGACTTGATCCAGCTGAAGTCCCCTGAGCTCTTTGGGGGGCGGGGAGGATTTGAATTTGGCATTGGAGACTTGGTCCAGAGCCTGACAGGGACTTGGGAACATTTCCCTTTCTATCCAGCTGTGTGTGCACATCCCCAGCTATGTCTCTCCTCACAGTTGTGAAGTATGAATTCCTTAGTATTTAAAAGGGGCCAGATTTCTAACTGAGACCTCCTGGAGGAGGAAGTCACCGTATTTTACTAAACTAGAAAAACATTGCTGATGCTGGTTGCTAAGAGACATCAGCATTTGAAGGGGGGGAAACAAGGGTGAAAGGGAAGGGCTATGGCCAGTTAGGGTCCTCCACTTAATTCTGGGTTGTCTTAGTTCACTAAAACAAGATGGCAGGAGCCTGAGTCCCCTAAAGTTAAGCTCCTCCATCTCTCCCTGGAAGCCAAACTTCTGTCCCTTCCTCAGAACTAGAATAATTTTCATCACATTCCATAATCCAAGAAATAATTTCTATCTCATCCCTTTTGTGTATGATATAGAGAAATCATTGTGATTTTTGTGGTTGATTCCATGACATGCATTAAATATTCACATCTTATCAAAGAGAAGGAGGAAACATGATCTTGAAATCTAAGTATCTAGCAATGATCATCAGTATTTTATGCTCACTATTGTAGATCCTTTTCATATGTGGCTGAAAAACCCACATATGCATTTATGTATAGACATTTATATATTATTTGCTATGAACAGGTTATTTGAAAATCTGATTTGATTTTCTTTCTGTTCAATTCTGTGTTATATTTTCCTTTTAATAAGTGTAAATATGTGCCATTCTCTTGGAGGGTTTGTTAGTATTCCATTATATAATAGTAAATATTCAATAGTTTGCTAAAATAAGTTCTGATCAGTTAACATCAGTGGCATCCCTTTATCACCACTGCCACCTGAGTACCTGTCCAACTTTCTTTCCAGGAGACTGTCAGAGCCCCCCATAGCTTCAGTATTGATTAACTGTCCCCTATTGCCCTTGAACATTTGTGCCAATTCACAGTCCTGCCAGCAGTGGATAAAGCACCACAGAACTAAAGATGGAAATGGATTTTCCCCTTTCTTGGCATTTTTTTTTCTAAATTTAACTGTTCCTAGAAATTTACCTCTAATATCTCAAAGACAAATGTCACTTACATAAAGTGGTGTAGGTTCAATATTGAACCATGTCCACGTTCTAAAATAAGTTATTAAATTGAAGATGTATGACACTTGGAATAAAATCAGCCATCACTTAGATTCCACTGTTTCTAAGATTAATAAGGCTAAAGTTACTTTGTTTTTCTGATAAGTTCAGTAGAAAGTCAGGTCAAGGGACTGGTGTAGACACAGGGTACCAGGATTTCATCTAGACAAATTCATCCATGCTTACTTTTCTCTTTTCTCTTAACTAGTTCGAGAAAGGACTGAGGGATGGGTTCATAGCTGATTGAGAAGTTTCCTTTCTCAGAGTAGCGAAGGGAACACTGTCACCTCTGCAGAGAGATGATTAGAAGGGTTGGCACTGACTTTCCAGCATGCACATGGAATTAATTATATCCAGCCTCTGAAAACATTGCGTTTGAAAGTGGGGTGCCTCACAATTGTAGAGGTTAATGAAACAATAGAAGATACAATCACAATTGAGAAATGCATCAGCAGGATGGAGATGTAGACCCAAATCTAGTTTGGATAAGTATAACAAATAATCAGTTAAAATATAGTTTATACCTAGTATTAAATTGTGTGTGTGTGTGTGTGTGTGTGTGTATGTGTGTGTGTGTGTGTGTGTGTGTGTGTGTGTGTGTGTGTATGAGTGGCAAAGGATCGGCAAGGAAACTGGTAAACAGGATGAAAGTTTAGTGAGTTGTGAATATTTAGCATTATGAACATTTGCACAACCAATGCTTCTTAAAAAATAATTAAAGGGCCTTACTAGTGTATTAACTGTCTTTAAGCAGTGTTTAGTACCTGTGAGGACATGTGTAAAGACTTAAGTTCAGATCATATTCTGGAAACTATTCTATGAGCTCCTCTGGCCTAATAGTGACCTCGTGTGTGTGGGAGTGCAGAGGGGATTGGGGGAAGAGGCATGGCTGGTGCAGAGGGTTGCCAATGATGAGGCTAGAGCAGAGATACATCAAATAACTGTGTTCACATATCTGAAGAGCCAAGTTCTCCCCCTAGACTGGAAAAAGGCAGAAGTGGGACAACTGCCTGAAAATGAAGCTACAAAACTCTCAAGTAAGCACAAGGGCAGGAGATACCATGTTTAAGTCATTTAATCACTGTCGCTTAAGATGTGCTGAGTTTCCCATCTCTAGTGGCCATGTGTAAGGACTAGGTCACTGTCCAGAGGCCACTACAAATAGAAATCCCATGTAGGGAAAAGTTTGTACTATGCTCTTTTCCCCAATGCAGATGTAGTGGGTGGCATTTACATGAACATGACACTCCCATCAGTGAACTAGACTTCATCAGATCCTAAACGTCTTTTTCAGAGAAGTACTATATGGACTGATAATGTGAACACTAATAGTCTACCAGTAACTACTACCCATCCTGGGTATGGCATGAAGGAAAAGGGGCTGACGGCATCCTGGCTCACCAGCTAGTCATGCTTGCCTGATTCTGTCCTTCACAAGTGAACCTCTCAGACCCTGATTGGCCCCCAGTGATCAGAGATGTCCATCCCCAGACCTTACTTCTCTTGTAGGACCCCGAATGTCTAACCCACATGCCCATCCCCACCTTACTTCTGCTCTGCTCTTTCAAAAACCAGTCCCCACTAATGTCTTTAACATAGACAATTCTTCTCATCACAAATAAGAAAGTCTCCTCCAAATGACCCCAAAGTGGAAAATGAACATGAAAAGGAGTCTTCTAGCCAATAAAATAGTAACAGCCTCTAAGTGAATCAGAAGATTCTCAGCTTAAATTATAATTAGGGAAATATACCTGCGGGACGCTTTCTCACCTACAAGATATTTGAAGATTAAAGGGTTTGAAGAAAGTTCATGTAAGCACAGTTCAAGGAAAGAGGTACAGACTGGATGTTGAATTTGGTGCTATCTTTCCAAAGTTAAAATGTTTATATTCTATTCCAGGGATATCACTCGAATCTCTCTTTTCGTAGTGTATTATGGAAACAGCTGTGGTATGTTGAAGCATCCATCCTTGTTGAGAACAAACTCATGTCAGTAGGCAAGCTGTTCCCTTGCCAAAGTATTCTTTGAAGCATTACTGGCAAAAGAAAAGCTGAAAACCATCCAAATGTCCACAAGCGATTCATTCTGTCAGTATTTACTCTATGTCTACTACATAGCAGCCAATACTCTAGGCTTTGGGGGTTATCTCCTTGGAAAAAAAATGAAAATGTCTGGCCTCCCAGAGTCCCCATCCTAATGGGGACCATCAAGACATAGGGGACATTTGTTTTAATCAAGTGTTTGATGTATTTAAATGTGTATGGGATATACATGTGAGTACACATGCTTATGCCGATGTGCAAGCATGCAGAGGCCAGAAAATGTCAGGTATCCTGCTCTATTGTTCTGTACCGTATACTCTCGAGACCTTTCATCTCCTTTTTGTAAGGAGCTTCTGACCCTGCTTAGTTTTGTTATTAGCATATGCGACTTGTGTAATATAAAAACTTATGGGTGTTAACAAAGAAGACAGTTATAAAACTAAATCAATAATGCAGTTAGAGAGCTAAGGCTACTATTTGAAAGGTAAAGGAAAATTCTTTAGCCTGTCTGTAGCTATCCAAATTAAAGTGACTGGATGTTTAATACTGCCTGGACTGTGGGAATGGAATCGGAATTCATACTATAGTACTCAGGACACGCAGCTGTGTCTTGAAGTGGGCCTGTGGTATTAGAGGCTTTAGGCAGGGTGGGCTTGTCCTCACTTGCAGAGCAGTAGGAAGGCAGGTAGAAGCTATGCAGGGCCAACAGAGAAGAGTCTTTGGCTCAGTTCTGATTCGGTCAGGGATGGCTTTTCCTTCATCATCTAGAAGCCTCAGCCTCTCCTCTGTACCCTGGTGAACTTACTTTAGAGTTTCTTACTTAAAAGTAAGAAAAGCCTGTCACTAACACTTCATGAACCTATATTCTGGAAAGTCCTCAGTGACAGGGAAAAGATTTGAGAACCTAAAATTCTCTAGATTCTTCAGGAAGCTCTCTCCCATTCCCCAGTCAGCTTTCCCTACGTCTGCGAGCATATATCTATCATGTGTGCACTTGAATATCTTTTTTTGTGTAGGTTCAAGCTTTGTGCTTGTGCTATTCCAATTGCAGGGGTATAGGAAGGATTGGGAGGTTCTGTTCTAAAAGATAACTAAGAGAAGGTTTTTTAATGTACCTATTTGATGAATGTAATCTAATACGTTGATAAAAAAAAAAAATGAACGTGATGGGAGTATAACGTCATTTCATCCCTTCCGGAAGTTGGATTTCTGTCAGATTCACAGGCTGGACCTTGCCTCTGGTTCAGGGTGGTAAGCAATAAAGGAGGAGGTGTGATTGCTATGGATGAGATTCCATGTGTGTGCACTTGAGGGATGTTAGCCAAGAGGAGCCTGTGAGACCTGCATGATAGGCTGTCTTAGTTGATCATCTGTAAGGGGCCAGTGAAGCCCCATCCTGAGGGGAGTATCTGACTCAGACTCTCCCTCCACCGAGGACTAAATTGGTCCTGGTAAAGGTGGCTTCAGAGTGTGCCATATAAAGCCAACAAGGATATTGTGGTTCAACAGAAAGAAGGGATGCATAGGTAGCTAGCCACCAGGAGAAGAGAAAGGCCCCAGGGAAGGTTTCAGAGATTTGGTGTTCGGGACACTGGCTGTGAATTCTCTCTTCCCATTTGTTTTCTGACCAATTGGACAATGAATGAGTATGTTTACATTTCTTCCACTTGTCTTACCCAAGTTGGAGACCAGCTGGGGAGAGTGATTTGTTCCCTGTCCAAGGCGCTGGCCATCTCTTGCTGTGATTCTCTCTTTCTTGGCTTCCAGGTTCCCTTGGCCCCCGCCAGACTTTCCCTCCTGTCTCGTCAGGCTCTCTGCCTGGCTCAGGCTGTGCTCAGCGTGGCCAGCAGCCCCACTACGTGTGTGCACGGCCCTGCTCCCGGGTCCTTCTCTCCCTGTGTCGTCCTTCCTTCTTTTGGAAGGGTTGATGTGCAGAGGAGGGCTTAGGTTTTCACCTTTCTGCTGGCCACCGTCACAGAGCAGCCCAGAGGGTGTTTGCTCCCTGTTCTGCACAAGCATCAGAGCCTCTGCGGAAGAACATTCCTCTGCCACGGAGCAGTTCTTCTGGAATGTTCATCTTCCCTGGGCTGCCATGAACGTCCAGTCTCTACTGTCAGCAGCCGGGACCGTCTGCTGTCACTCAAGTGTCAGTCACTTTGAGGACCCCTTTCTGTGTGTCTTGAGTCCAAAGATGTACTTTAGATGCTTTCTCTGGGGTGTGTGCTATAATTTACTGTAGTGCATTTTAAAGTAAACACGTCACTATTGGAGGGTCCTTTACTCCCTGTGACTCTTCTGCCTTCTGTGAAGTCTCTGTGGGTGCCTGTTCCTTTCTCTGCATCTACTATTCAACTATCTCGGTCCCTTCCTAAGCTGCTTCAGGTTTCTCAGCCTCAAGGGCTCATACCATCAGGCCGGCTGGCCTGGCCACTTCAGTTGTGCCGGGCCCTAAGGACTTCCTTTTACTCTCCTCGCAGATAGAGATGATTTGGTGGGGCAGATCTCAGCCATGGAGGACAAATATTGGTTGAGTTATGCACCCAATGAAGATCTCAACCTTCCTAGCGTGTACAAATTTCATCTAAGTGATAAAATTCGAAAATACCGTTTTCTTCCCGCCTCCTTTCTTTCATTCACTACTTTTCTTCTCCCTCCCTCCCCGACTCTCTTCACTTTCCTTCCCCTAGTACCTCCTGTACCCTCTTCCTCCCTCCTTCCCCCTTCCGTCTTCCCCCTTCCATATCTCACTTCTCTTCCATTCTCCCCCTCTCCTGTCCTTCTTTCTTTCCAATTATTTTCTCTTTTTGATCTTCAGTTTTTGGGGTTTTTTTTAAATGAGATTTGATCTCAAAGTCAGCTTTGTCGAGAGGCTCCAAACAGACCACGCACAGAGCCCTTTCCCAGTCCAGTAGAGGAGTCCGGACTTTTTCTGAGACCCTCTATTGACTCTCTGGGTTGAAACAGTTTAGATTCCACATAAAATATGTGTTGTTTACCCAGGCTCTTCATGCTCTGCATACTGTTACAGTCCTTGAGGAGCTTGTCAGTGACAAGTAAGATAAATGAATGAAGAGGACTTTACAAGTGTTTAAAAGCTAAGTATAGCATGTGCTGCCCACTACTTAATTAAACAGACCTGCGCTTAGCCTAGTAGCTTGATGGTGGAAACTTCTAGGGCCTCCCCCTCCCCCACCACTCCACTGCAGGCCCCAGTACTCAGGATGTTAGAAATTCCTTGGTAGTCTGTAGTTGCTAGCTCCTTAGCCAGCTCCAAAGCTCTGGTGTTGGTCGAAGCAGTGAGGGGCGGTATGGATTGTAAAGGGAGGGTGGTGGGTTTATACCAGAGTTAGTGAACAGCCCAGGCTCCTTTGAACCTTGCAGATTGCAGAGGATGACTTGTGAGTTTACAGTAGGGTTAGGCAGCAGCAGACTCTCCTTTGAACCTCAGTCGAGACTTTGTGGATTTCATCCTTCTCACCAGGAACTTTAAACTCCTGTGCGCTGCTTCTCTTTTATGCTCTGGCTGGAGTCTGTCCAGAGTCCCAGCTCATTTCCAGACCAATCTTGTTATTTTTTTTTTCTTTTTACCATGGAGCCAATCTACAAAGATCCAAGTCGTGGTATACAGGGGTCCCACAAGAATGCTACGGCCCCAGTTATTTGGGCTTCTGTGTCTGTGTCTCAATTTCCTCCTCAGGTAAGTCAGGATGATAATCCCCTCAAAGAGTTAGTAATCAGGGACGCACATTGACCCAGCTTTTCATTGTCATGGGCTTCTGTCCCTATTACAGTAGCCCTCCACCGCAGCCTGTGTCACAGGGCTGCTGTGCCATGTGACTGAGATGACATAGCAGAGCACCCTCCATTCCTGACGCAGCGAGGACCAGGCAAGCAGAGTGATAACTATCAACATTGGCAAGTGGCTCACTCTTAAAATGGCCATGTTCTTCCTAACACTGTTAGGGAACTCACGCCCCCTACTATGGACAGAGAGTAGAGTTCTCTCCCTGTCAGTCACCACCCCATCCTCAGTAAGCTGTGCTGGCCGGAGCAGGACTGAGAAGATGCTGACTCTAATCCTTATCCACGACCCTCCAGAGAATTCATTCCCCAGCTTCCTAAGATGGCAATGGAAAACTGCTTGAGAGAATAGTCTTCCTCTTCTGATGTTAGCAGGAAAGACAGGAAAAAGAAAGAGAGAGAAACTGCAAAGTTGCAAGTTCTGCCTTCTGAAGGAACCAGGACAGGAGTCAGCATCTGCCTGTGGTGCTGAAGACCCATGCTCGCCCATTCTGAGGGGCAGGAGCTGAGCCTCGTGGAACTAATTCACTCTGCGACTCACAGGGAATATCTGATAGAAACAAACTGAATGCTGGGCAGGTGCTGCTTCTCCAGAGAATATGACAGCTGTCATTCAAGACAGTGAGAAGCCTGCAGTATCTGTAGAAGGGAGATAAGTGGTTTTGGGAATATTAACCCCATACGAAAGGAAGGTATGCACCTGGGGATGATCCAGTGAGGACTTTATCTGGGATTTCTGAAAAAAAAATTATGACAAGAATTTGTTGCATTTCAAGGGAAGTAATAACAAAAAATGTGATAGCAGAATGGGGAAGTGAGAGTAGGAGGGAGCAAAGGTCAGTCCATATTTGTAAACAGATGTCAAGACCCTGGCCCATTTCCCCAGAGATGTCACAGTTTGACATCCATGAGCATATGGCTGTGATTCCATCCTAAATCCCTCCCTTTATGCCCCAAACTGATAAGTCCTTCTGAGATAGGAAGGTGAGTGGTTAGTTCAAATGGTTTTTCTGCTTCTTCCATGTATAATGAAGGAATGAGGAAAGGAGCATCCACATAGCATAGCTTGGGCTGCATTTTTTGTTCAAGGTCATGAGTAGGCCAGTTGGCTGTGGCATCTGTCCATCCCTGTCACCTTCTACTCATAGCCAAGCCAACTTTCAACTCATAGCTGCGAAGGAGCCTAGCTTGATGCCCCTGCCTTTAGCTGTGGGGGACTCTTTCCTGCCTCTGGTTATCCATTGAAACCATCCCTCACTCCCATCTCGCTTACCACACTGGGCTATAGTCTCCCCTAATTCCCCATGTCTTATTTACCTTTGCTTTGGCTTCTGCAGCTGGCCTGGGACCTTCAAGTAACTCTTCAAGTTACTACTGTCAGACCCTGGGACCACAAACCTGGATGTTTTTTCCCCTCTTCCTCCATTCACTAAATGAACAATTATGGACTTAGGAGCTCTCTTTCATTGCCAAGTGAACTTAGAATAGTTATCGCAACTTTGTGTGTGTGTGTGTGTGTGTGTGTGTGTGTGTGTGTTAGAGGTAACTATGCCTGTTCTTGTGTGTTTGTGTGATTTTGGAGACCCGAGGTCAACTTGAATACTGTTCCTCAGGAAACATCTACCCTGGATTTTAAGACAAGGTCTCTTCCTGGGATCTGAGATCACCAATTAAGCCAGACTGATGAGTGAGCCAGCGATCCCTACAGAGCTTCTTGTCTCTGTGTCCCTGGGGCTAGGATTACAAATGTGGACCAGCACACCTGGAAGTTTACATGTATGCTGGGGATCAAACTCCGGTCCTCATGCCTCCGTGGCAGGTACTTTACCAACTAAGCTATCTCCCCAGACCCCCAAAGCAAGGTTTGGATCGGTACATGCTAGCCATGCAGTTAAGCTGCCACATAATTATTCCAGTCATTGGTCAAACTTAATGACTTTTTGAGCAGTTGTCCATAGTAGACACTTGACCGCACTGATTCCTACCCTTACACAGAGCCTCTCTCTATTGATTCCTATAGCTTCTCCATCTCCTGCTTATTTTATTGTCCACTATGACGTCATCATTGAAACCCAGATCCTACTCAATGAAGACTCACTGTCATCTAAGCTCCACGAACATTCTGAAGAGCCCCCACCCATCCTCCTTATTCTCTGGTTGTCATCTGCTTTCCCATCTTTGACTTGTAGACAGGAATTGTCCACTGTGCTTGGATCAGGTGGAGAGAGACATGCAGAAAATTTTGGGTGTTTTAGAGTTCCCCTGCTGGGAAACAGGGGGAAAAAGAAAGCTTGCGAGAAAAAAGCTATAATTCCCATGGTGCAGCATTGTCATTTCTTATGGTAACAAATCTTATTGTATGCATCTTTCCCTCTTTTTTAAAACCACACTTATGTAGGTTTTAATGCTAATATCATCCAGATGACTGATCAAAGCTTCATTCCTTATTGCCACCTGGCTAAGCTATGTGTAAAGTTTTAATATTACACTTTTATAGCTACACATTGTCATTAAGCTGTGGCATCTACTAGTCACTCAAGGGTTTTCATCTTGTTTGGAAAGCTGCGTGGATAAAGTCTTCAGAAACGTCTGAGGGGCTACAGTATCTGGCACCTTTGCACACACAGTGTTCATCAAGGATCTTAGTTAATGGATAAAGTCTGTTTTCCAGGTTGACTTTTGGTACTGGTAAAAGCCTTCCAAAGTCCTCTGGTCTTCCAAAGGCTAGGGAACCATAAGAAAATGCACTTCATAACACCTAGGCACTCCTTATTCATAGTGAGGTAACTGGGCAGGTAGGCACTAGGTCCAGTTTACTGAGAAATAGAATATTCCTTAAAGAAGAACAAATGGACTTGGCTAGTAGATTCAGATTTGTCTCAGCAATCATGATGTCACATATAGCAAAAAGAGTCTAACACAGGTGGCCAGAGATGGGAGCTTCAGGGTGACAAGTTGGAACCCCAGTGAATCACTAAGTGAGTTCCCATGTTCCTAAATGCTATGCAACAGAAAGGTTGTCTATCTCCAACTACCCATGGATTTTTCTGGCTTTTCAGTTAGGTCCGCCCTGAAGACCTGCTCCTTTGTGGTGGGTCTTTCATGTATCCTTTGGCTATAGGGACACAAGCCATCCCACTTGGACCACCTACTGAACCTGTATGGAGTTTGAACAACTGGCATCCTTGTTTGAACCCTTGTTAAAACTTTCTGCAGGTTTTCTTCTGTTGACCACTAAGGAGTATTATTGACCATGTCTTATCCTCCCAGGCTTCTCTTTGTGTGGTAGAAAAATGATATAACTGGGCCAGGATGAGGGTGAGTAGTAGATTGTGGGGGCGTAATACGAAAAGAGGTCCATTTTCAATTTACATGAAAGGAGCCAGATTGCTCAGTTGTTTTATGGGACATAACATGATCACCCAGGCTGTAAGAAATCGGTCACAGTTTAAGAGATATGTTACAAGAAAGATAAATAAAAATAGTCTGAAGTATCAGACCGAACTCAATTTTTCACCTCTGTTTCACACTCTTCTCTCATCCCAGACTAATCAAAAGAAGGCTCTTCCGCTCACGATTGCTCTGTGTACATTTCCCCCAGATCTGGTATTCATATGAACAATGTGGTTTATTTATATTTCAGCACCAAATTGGAAAGATGACATCATTCATTTACAGTCTTCATCCCATGACATGCCTACTCTCCAACACCTCATTTCAGCAGACACATTTAGGGCTGCATATAGCATCTTGTTTAGCCTGAGCATTCTTTTATGGGACACAGTTCAAAGGTATGGAGCTTTAGGATTGTTGCTGGTAAGAGAGTGACTTCATAAAGTCACAGGGGCTCCCCTGAAGGAGAAGGGCATTGCGATGTTTACAATAGCAGTGTTATTATTTGTTCATTCAGCCTCACTCGCTCATTCTTGGGCTTGCCCCTTCCTTCTCCCCCATCGCGGGTCTCATAGCTCCCTCCAGGCCCATAGAATTCTATTTGGAAGAAACTGTTCCAGATTTATTAGTCGATGAGTTCAAAAGTACAGTCCCCCATGGCAATCCTGGGATTTTAGGTGTGAATCCCGGTCTTCGGCATCTCGTGTCCAACAGCAGGAGAACTAAGGAGGATCTTGTCCACAAGGGCCCGACTGCCCTGCTCTTTCTCAGAGGCATCACTTGTCCACTGGGTCCTCTGACACACTAAGTGGACAAATGAAGAATGTAAATGCTATCGGCTGCCAAAGATTGCCTGGGATTTTTTTTAATATAATTTTTAAGTTGGTCTTTTTTATATTTTTATTTTTTTAATCATATACATGCATTTTTATGCTCACTTTGGGACCTTGCAAATATTGTACACATTTTAAAAGATGGAATGAATAAATCATGAGGCATCCTTTGGCAGGTCGAGCTGGGACATGAGGTGTTTCCAAAGCTTAACAGACCCTGAGTAGTTAAGGGATAGCTGTTTCTACCTGTTCAGCTGTTTGCCTTCTCTACTAGCAGCCAGACAAGGAAAGGGGCCTGGAGATTGAAAATTGGAAGACCCAGAAATGTCCACGTCCTTTGTCAAGAAATGGCTCTTGGGACTGAAGCCCATGTCTTCCTTCACTGGCTGCCAAATGACAGTAATAATAATTCCTCCAAGGAAAGTTTGAAGGCACAGTTGTACTTTGAGAGAATACTGTGAGCATGCACTACTTTTGGTCCATAATGCTCTTTACTATTCAATAATTAATATATTACACAGTAAAATGCCGACTGGTTGGAAGCCTTGATGGCTCCCAACTTCTGGCTCTCTGAAAATACTGGTGGTCCACGCCATCTTGGACTGTTATAGCAACCCACGCCATGTCCTCAACTCTTGGTGACCTTTCCTATTGAAGAGAGACACGCAGCCCTGTCTAGCATGGCAGTATCCTTCATCCTTCCAGCCACTCACTGCTGCAGTAAGCACTTGTTATCTGCTTCTCCAGTCCAAGCTTCAAAGCTAGGCACAAGGAAAGCTCCTGGAGAAGGCTGAGAGTAGCTCCAGGGCAGAAATATGCTTAGTACGTATAGTGCCCTGGGCTCACTGCTCAGCACTGCTGAAAAGAAAGAAGAGAAGAGAGAAAGAAGGAAGGAAGAAGGAAGGGAGGGAGGGAGGGAGGGAGGGAAAAGAGACAGACAAACAAGAGTAGGCTGCTGCAGAAACCTGTGAATTAGTGAGAGTCCAGAATCAGGATGAAGGAAAGGCCAAGGAGAGAAAGTGCAGGCAGGGGACACAGCGTACACAAAGGAGAAAGTTCTCCAGCAAACAACGGCAGCAATGATGGTAGTAAAGGTCCTTGACTGACACTTGCCCCTCACAGCAATCCCAGGAAGGATCCCTCCCATTTTAGAGGTAAGGCAGTTGAGGCTTAGTTAATCACCTTAGGACAACACAACCAGCAAGTTAGGTGGAGCAACACTTGAGTCTGGGCGATCCTGTCCTTTAATCTAGACTCTCCGGCTGGCTTTCCAGGCTAGCTAATTTCTTCCGTCCTTTGCAATGGGCTTCAGGCATTGTTTGTGGTGTTGTGGCCTTGCTAAGTTAGTTCCCCCTGCTCCGTTGCTTGCCCCGCACCATAAAGGAATACAGGATTTGACCATGACTCCCAGTCTCCCTTATGACAAACACCACGTGGTTCGAGCAGTGGGCTAGCTTTCCACTGACTTTGCACCAGTCCTCTCAAAGAGCAATGGCAGCTAAATGTCTGAAGACAGCCTTCCCTGAGACATCGCCATCAGTGTCCCTGTGTTTGGCAGCTTGGGAGCAGACTTCCCTTCCTTGTCCTTTGAGAGCATTGCGTGTCATTCTGTGTCTCCACACAGCCCTCTCCCAGCGTTCCTTCCAGGGCTTCCCTCTGACCTTGTCTAGAATGTAGGCTGTGACTGTGGGCACCTTGCCATTGCTAGCTCCCTCTGGATCTCTGATTGTACCTTAGGACGCGTCCACCCCCTACCCCTTAAAAAGAGCACGGACATGTCCAGATGTTGCACACAGCTTCTTTATTAGGTTTCAGTGTGCCTAGAGATGAGAACTTCTGGAGTGAAGCAAAGGGAGCCCTCTCTGTAGGTGCTGTCAGTGTGCCCTGTGTCTGTCTACTGGGCTTGTTGTCTAGCTCATGACGGAATCTTCCCTGGTTTTCCTTCTGCACAGACCCAGAACAGGATGAAGCTGATGGCAGACAACTATGACGAGGACCATCACCATTACCACCACCACCACCATCACCACCACCACCGATCTCCCGGGAGGTCACAGCATTCCAACCACAGGCCCTCTCCGGACCAGGTCAGTTTCATTGCTGCTTACCTCAAGGACCCCTCTTACGCTTTGGATATTTTAAGATAAAATAAATAATCCTCAAGAAATAATAAACAGCATAAAGTGATACGTTCTTTGAACTGAAACTAATAGCTTTGGTATTTATTTCCATCACTCAGGGAATCTAAATGTTTTCCTTTCTCCTTCCTCTTTAAGGTTTTGTCTTCTCCTGTTTATGTTATGCATTTTCTTTCCTCCCCTCCTTTCTTCCTTCACAGATATGCAGCCTAGTGCTGGCTCATATCTAATGGCTAGTTACTTTGGAACGTCTCTTTGCAAGTTTTAAAAGAAAGCACTCTGTTCCCAGAGCTGGGAAACCAGAGAAACCTTGAGTTTGCTGAGCACTCTCCTAGAAAACCCCTCAGTGGTACAAGTTATCGGTGAGGTAAAACACCAAAAGGAGCAGTCCGTTTCGCTGGCCCTTTACTCAGTGAAGTCAAGGTTTCTCTGCTTTGGAGCCTGTATCCTCCCACGACTAAGAAAGCAAGTGAAAAGATGGAATAACAACAACCAAAAAAGAAATGCCTGCAGTTTTCAACTGTGTTCACACTCATCCACTGCATGAACATACTATAATGTCCAGCATTAAAACTCCTGAAGGTGACTCATATGCAAATTAAGAAATTAAATACAAATCATCAGGGCAATGGAGTCAATATTCGTAGTTTTTCTTCCTTCACTGTTCCTTTGTTATGTATGATCATAATATAGTTCGTACAATAAATTCTAGTAGATATGGGGCATTAGGAAAAAGCACAGAACCGTCTGTGTAAGCTGGAACATCTCAGATATTGGCAAGAAACACTGTAATATTCACTGTGTGTAGAGAGGGAGTCGGTGTTTGCTGGGGAGGTGGCACTTACTCCTTAAACTGTTTTCAGATGCCTCTCCTCACTCTCCTCACGTCACTGGCATCCCAGGCAAGTTAGTTAAGGTCTAGTCTTTAGAATGTTTTGTCAGGAATAAAACTCCAGGGGGAGCCAGTTATAAAGAGCCCATACTGTTGAGATCCCGACCTTTGTACCCTGAAGAATTTACCCTTAGAGACCCTAGCACTGCAGAAGGTTTCCTCATAGGACTTGTGGATTTCCAAAGCCATCTGCAGAAAGGCTCTAGTTCATGGACTGCATCCCTCTGAAACATCTCCAGAGTCTGGTGAGCTGGACAATGGAAAGATTAATTATATGTCATTTCCTTCCTTGTCTTTGTTTTGTTTGGTTTTTATGTATTCAGTTTTTGCCACTATCCCTGCATGCTCACACCTGCTCATCCCAGCATATCTGAGATCGCCCCCCTCCCCCCAGCTACTGCCCTTTGGCACACTGCCCTTTGTTCCTTGGCGTTCTCCCATGAAAGGTCAGTGTGAGGCTTCATTGGTGGGAGGCCTGCAGACCTCACGTTGGCTGTCCTTCTGAGCCGTGCATGCCAGAAGGCCACCCTGGCTATCCTTCTCCCCCAGACATGGTTAACAGCCAGAGTTGGAAGGGCACCAAGAAGAATTAGAGTGAGTCATACAAGGACCTGCTGATATAGCCAGTCATGTGTCCTAACATGCCCTGTTGGAAATGATGGCCAGATCAAATCAGTCTGCTTTGTGTATGGTTATTTCTTATAAAAGCTGGCCTCCTGACCTGTAGGCATCGACCGGCAGTGGAGTGACTTGCTGGCTTAGTTGGCCCCTCATGTGTGTCTACATCACCGAAGGTGTCCACAGAGCAGCAGTGATTGTGTCTGGCTGAGACATATCCTTAGGACCCTGGACACATCTTTGTCACTACTGGAATCAGTAAGTGCTCTGAACAACTCTTGGGCACAGCAATGGTAGCTGCATCCTCCTAGGGGAAACATCCCATGCTCCAGGAGGATGTCTACCTGGCTGGATTTGGGCTGCTAGTAGTTTGCTGTGTCAGCTAATCCCTGGAGCAAATGTCATGTGCCAGCCCTATGAAGAGCCTGGAGAGGAGCATGCATGCGGGCCAGATAAAACCCTGTCTTCAAGGTGCTTGTTCTCCATTCCTAGAACAACAGTGCCAGGTCCCTTAGTGGCTACTTAATTTTTTCTTGGTCCTGTCAATCATAATAAGATAGATTTAAAAATTTTAAGCTAATTAGGGCCGTGGTTTCCGAACTTACAGTTGATGGTGAAAGCGCAATGGCCTTACCTAGGAAGGGACTTTTACAATTTTAAGTTGGAACCACAAAGCTGCCACACTGCACCCTTTCAGTGGGCAAAGGAACGTTAAGCAAGGACATCTGGTGTGATATTCAGTTGGCCTCAGAGATGAAATTATTAGACTTCCTGAGTCCCATTCCCTGCTAGACCATGGCCTCCAGATTTAGGAAATGGTGCCCTCCCCTGCACTGTATCAACAGCCTAGATGTCAACTTGGGCATTGCTATGGAGCTCAGTTGCAGAGTGTGGCAGCTGTGAAAGCCAACAAAGTTTCCCCCGACTGATTACAATCCCTATGCATGATTGGTAGGCTGCATCTAGTGGTTCCCTGGGGAAGTGAAGAGGCCTGTGTCAGAGTGTGGCATCCCAAGAGTCTAGACACTGAGTTAGTTTGGGTGCGATTCCGGCTAGTGTCCACTGTGTGGATTAGCTGTGCTGACTTCAAGGAAAGTCATCTCTTCCTAGGAGTCTTCCAGCCCTGGCCTTCTGGTAGTCATCAGGTTCAACCAACCATGTCTTCTAGACAAGTGGCCACAAACTGTTGCCATTGTTTCCTGAGGTTTATGAAGAGATCGGAAGACATGAAAATGAGGAACTATGAAAAATCAGTCACTTGGCTACGTTTCCAGAGAAACTCAGTTTTCCTCGGGAAACACAGCACTCGCCAGGCACTTGCAGACTTACATTCTTTTTCCATTGCTTTCCTGTCCCTTGGCCCTTCACCGTGATTTTTGATTTCTCCTTGAAAGAAACTGAATGTAAGCATTATAAGTCTAAACTCACGTTCCCCCAAGTAACTTCTAGAACATTAGTCCCATGAGGGAAGTCTTGAGACAAAGATTTGGTGGGCCAAGAATTTTAGGAAAGTACTATACATTTTTTAACTCTATCTCCTAGCATCCTGATACCATTAACAGATCAAAGGATCTAAAATGGCATATAATAAAGAAAGCTCTATAATTTTATTTAATCTAGCATTTCCCAGACTTATTTGATCATGGTTTTTTTTTTTTTTTTTCTAGTAACATCTGTGCTTTGAGAAATTGTGTTCTCAGGCTATTGGGTGAGAAAAGATACTACCTAGTTTAAAACATGGCTGATCCCATTTTTTAGCAGTGCTTTCATGGGAAGGAGGTCTTTGGACACTAACCCTTGTGGTTCACATAGTGGGAAGTGAAAGTGCCCCTTCCATTCATTTCCTGGAGAGTGGGTTGTCTCACCAAGGACCTGGATGATCTGAACTACAGGAGTCACTTATGGTGAGGACTCAGGAAATCAAGGCCAGTCACCCCAGGATGACTACACCCATCAGATATGTCCAAGTATGTAGTCCAATATTGTCCAACAATGTAGTAATAATGTAGGAAGCCCCTTTAGTCAAGAAGTAGCTATAAAGTACACAGAAAATATTTCTCATGTTACAAGAAAAGTCAGTGGAACAGCCTGGAGACACATTAGTGATTCAGCTTTTATTGAAGTGACCAAGACTGATTTCATAAAACTCAGTGGAAATGCAATCTCTCCTAAATGTCCTCCACACCTGTAGTCATCCGTATCACCTGTTACATCCTTCCCGTAGTATCCTCTCTGCCTTAAGGCATATCGGTGGTACCAGGTCATATATAACTTTCACTGTTCCAGGAAAAGGCATATTTTAGTAAGGTCTTTCCGTTGTCTCCCAAATTTGTACTAACCCCATCAATGAGAAATCTGCATGACACAGTGACATGCACACTTAGACCAAGGATAGTCAGGCCAGTTCAGCCTGCCCCTTGAATATCTAGGAATCTCCACATTTCTCCACTGGGTATTGGGCTGGGATGATGGATCTTTAAGGGTCCAGACCGCACTGCTTGCTTATTCTAAATGCACCTGTACATGTAAAGGCACTGGATGGTCTGATTCTAGTGTGGAAGTAGGGCCTCGGGGACACAGAACCTGAGCATTTTAAAGCTGGATACGCCACAGTACACAACACCTTTTGAAGACCAGGAGAAAAGGCTTCTGTCTTTTCCTGCCCTCCTTCACTGAATGGAAAACCCAAGAACAGGAAATGGAGGGCTAAGTGCATTTCACTACCTATATGATTTCCAGATCTTGAGATTTTGAATTTTACTAAACAGAAATCCTACTTCTCTAGAAGGGCTATAGAGTCCAGGAATATGGAGACATAATACTTACTAGAATTATAGAAAAAATAGAAGGTGATTGAATTCTATGTTGATGTTCTTTGTTGGATATTGTGAAGCACATTTCCTCTATCTGACTCCCACATGCACGTTCAATAAATGTCCCTTTAATGATCAGTTCCTGTAATATATATAAAAAAGAAGGTCAGATGGAAGTGTCCCTGTTATACAGGTTAAGAACTGGTATTTGGAGAGATTATTCATGATCTAAAGACACATAACTGGGCTGGAGAAATGATTAAGTGGTTAAAAGCACTTGCCGCTCTTCCAGAGGACCCGAATTCAATGCTCAGCATTGACTTGAGTGGCTTAGAGATAACTATAACCTATAATTCCATAACCTATAACTACCTATAACTGCATAACCACCTATAACCTATAACTCCAACTCCAGGGGATCCTATGCCCTCTTCTGGCAGCTGCAGTGATCATTGGTGTGCTCTCTACTGCCACTGGTTACTGTGTATGCTCCCAGTATGCCTTGCCTCTTAGCTGTGGTGTTTTTACACAGACGCTGATGTCCAGGGACTTAACCCATAACCCACTTTAAGAACTGTAGCACTCATTGCCTTAGTCTTGAGGCTTCTGGGCCCTGAATGTGGCCTTGTTTCTCTCCTTGCATTTGCCAAAGATCTTTAGGTTTGCTAAACTCTGGGAGTTAAAGGAGAGTCCCTGCCTCCTTGCCCTACCACCTCACGTACAGCACACACCTGAGCCTTGAGTATCTGCTCTAGGTAGAGTACTCAGGTTCCTACAAAGCGTTCCCATGGAGGAGGAATTTGAAGTCAACTGGACAAGTAGGCCATCACTGAGGTCATGGCTGGAGGCAGAGGACCTGTCCAGGCCCCAGAGCTTTCTGTCTGTCCTTCCTCTTATGTTTTGTGTGCAGTCACTGAGAATCCCACAGAGCCCGGATCCCCAAAGAGAGGCAGCACTTTCAGTCTGCCTTCTGGTCCCTGTGACTTCTGACAAAGCCATTGGAAAGCTCTTGAGACCCCTCTGCCCTTTGTGAAATCTGAGATTGGGGCCTTTTATTGGTGTCCCTATGCTTTCAATAGTAGATTAGCCAGAGCAGTGCCCTTTGAATTCTGACAGAGTTCGGTGCGCTCTGTGGCCCCCAGAAGATGAATTCTATATGTAAAGTTGTTATTCTTAGCTTTTGCTTAGGAAAGGAAAAAAAGAATTTATTTTATGTTTTGAGGTTAAATGGGCGTGGGACAAATGTATACACAGAGTCTTGTGTGTATATATGTATGTATCACTATGTGTCAGATGAACGGAGGACTTTTCCACATATGGAAGAATCTCACACGATCATGTTTAACTAGAAATTTCTCTCCTGTATATGTGTGTGTATAAATGTATTTTCATGTTTACTACATGGAAGAAAAATTAACCACTGTGTATCGGATTTATAAAAATGTAGCTATAGAACAGTAGGAGTGAGGGGGGAAGAGAGAAAAGAAAAAGGAGGGTGAAGGGAATGGGAGGAAGAGGAAGAGAGAAGAGAGACCCCCATCATGTCTACTTCCCCATGAAGTAACCTAATGAGAAAGTTATATGTCCAAGACTCTTAATATCACTATCCATTTTAGCCAGCATGTCTGAAGTTCGCCCGAAGAAGCCCTTTCCTTTTTAATTGTTTGTTTGTTTTGTGTGTTACAAATCTGATTTCATGGCCCTCATTCTGAAAGAAGCCTCAGCTTTTGGCTTCAAATCCAACAGCCCATGAAGAGCTCTTCTCTGGGTGCTGATGTGTATTGGGTGAGAACTGGGTTCAGAAATTTCTACCCCAGCCACTCCGGGGCCAGACCTCTCAGAGCTGAGCCAGTGATCGCCTCATGTGTCCATGGAGCTACATCCTGTGAGGCGCTGGCTTCTTTCCTGGAGCCTCATTGGTCACAAGTTAGATTGGAATATTTTTTTGGAATTTTTCAACAATTGGAATATTGTTTAAAACTCAGCAGATTAAAAAAATAAATAGATGTTCTAAAAAGATAGCACCAATAGCACTGATCTTCACAACGTCTGTGAGAGATCCTCCACACCGCTAAAATATGTAAAATGGCCTACGCCATTTCTCACCACTGGTAACAAAAAGAGGAAGTCTATGTGTTTGCTTGCTTTTATGAGCAGAAGCTCCAGGGTGACACTGTGGGGCCACAGGTAAAGAGGGGGATGGGGACAAATGCTGCTGTTGTGGAAGGTATTTCAGTGCCTCTTCCCTCAGCTAACAGCTGCATGCTTACCCAGCCATTCCAGGCCCAGGAAAAGAAGCAAGTTCGCAGGCACTGGGCTTTGTAGATTATTGCCAGAGCTCTTTAATCTGGGTGTGATGTTAATTCCTCCTGTGTAAGCACATGAGGCAAGCCCTGATAAACCCTGCTGGGATGGTCTTGATGTGTGGGAAAAGAGCATAGCTTCTTGGTGTGCTGGGACCCTCGGGATAGAAAAGGGTTTTCCTCGTTGCAGGAGGCTAGCATCTAGCCAGGATTCTGCTGTTGCCCTGTTTGGGGTAAAGCAGGGCTTTTCCGCCTTTACTGGATTGTTTTACACTGTATTTGCAGTATTAGGACTTCATTAAGAGATTTGTTGCCCTGTGTCTTTCCAGTTAGCAGGGCTTTCGGGCCCAGCCTGCACTCTGCAGCCTGTCTGTAGGTAGAACTCAGGCTTGGCAACATCAGAGGCTGGATTCCCTTTCACTGTGCTGCCGCTTTAATCCAGTCACATTTGTCTAACAGGCAGCATGTCAACTCTCTATTGAAAAGGGGTGGCCAACCTTGAAGCGCCGGGAAACAGGGAAATCCATTTTATATTGCTGAATACCCACTGCCTCTCTTTTTTTTCCCCCTTGAACTGCTGGACTAAGGATCATGTTTGACTTACACACTCCAGGCACTTGCAGCTCTTCAAAGATAAAGGAACAACAGAGGGAAAGGAGCTGGAGGCATCTTTTAATACACGCTGCACACACTCACAAAGTCTGATAGTTACTTAATAAAAAAAACACCATGTTCATGAAATAATGGCA
This sequence comes from Peromyscus eremicus, assembly GCF_949786415.1. Lineage (NCBI taxonomy): Eukaryota > Metazoa > Chordata > Mammalia > Rodentia > Cricetidae > Peromyscus > Peromyscus eremicus. The sequence continues at coordinate 86,752,751 of NC_081425.1, read as the reverse complement.
CCATACAACATTCTGATTCAGGCATCTCTCTACTAATGAGTGGAGGAAACTCCAGAATACTCCCAACACAGATGATGTGCCCAGTTGGAAGTAGTTTAATTTTCATTCTCTCATGTAGTTCTCACAGCACCCCATGAAGTGTGGGAACCGCATGGATCCCGTTTTTGTCTGTAAGCAACAGGGAAAAGGCAAAGTCAAAAATCTAGGAGATTTGGTGGCCCACCAGCCAAGAAATAGTCCAGCCAGAGCCATGTTAAAAACACAAATTTTACTGTGTTTAACAAAGCCAAGTGTTAATGACTGATAGATGAAGGAGCAAAAATAAAGCCTGTCTTCACTCCCGCCCCTTTTTATGGCTATCTGGCAGTGGCTCGGCTTTTAGCAGATGTTGACTTTGTGCTCCCAAACAATATTATTGGCCAATGGAGAGCCTTCCAGCAGTTTCCTCTTCAGCCCAGGGAGCTGGATCTATTCGCCAGAGACTGGCTTCTCCAAATTCTTTCTCTTAAAAGAAATAAGGCTCAAGCTCTTACATGGCACTAAAATTTTGAGTGAGTACTCCAAGATGCCAAGTTAAAAGTCAGGGGGTAGGCTACCACCAAAGTGTCTATAATGTTTTGAGTGCCTTAGCAAGGGTGTCTCTATGGTATCCTTGCTCTGTTTTCCAGTGATCAGTCTATCTGGCTCCACAGGCTGTCCAGTCTCCCTCTCTCCTGAGAGGTGCTCCAGTATGCCTCTTAAAACGTGCACCACTCCCGTCATCTCCCAGTCAACCAGGGAAGTTCCAGCCTTCACTAGGAAGGGTGAGAAGAAAGAGCCAGGGGAGGACGAAGCTGTTGTGATAGAAAGAGCAAAACATTGTTTGGAGATGGGGCAGTTATCCTCAAGCCTTGGCAGATCTGGAAGCCAGGCAGCATTCTCTCTCAGAAGGCTCATTTTAAAAAGCCAGAATGAAGCCTGGCATTGGTACTCATATAATTTATATTTTATAAATATCTCTTCGGCTCCTGTGTCTGAGAACTTGTCAGGCAGTCTGAAGGGCGTAAAGGTACTGTCCTTCCCCACAGAGATGTGGAGAAGTACTTTTGCTGAAGTACTGCTTATCCTTCCAAGTGAACAAGTCCCATGGCCTGTGAGGACCCTTTTCTTCCAAGAGTCAGGGGACCAGACCTAGGTTGTAGCATCATCCACCAACTGGGATCATCACCATGTGAGGAGGGGTCAGTGCAGAGTCCTGAGTACTTCAGAACTGAGCTAAGCAGAGTCAACACATACCACCAAGGGAGAGCCAAATGCGCTTTCTGGGGTTCACCTCAGGCAGAGTCAGAAAGGTACACATTTCCACTTGGCCAGTCTGGAATTTCACCTTCGCTCCACAGCACCCTGCCAGATATTCTTTGGTGCCTTGCCTCAACTTCCTCTCTGCCCACCTTCCCATAGCTATACAAACTCTACCTGATGTCTGTGTCTGGGGGCTGCAGTGAAACTTAGTGGAGAAATTCAGATGGCTGTGAGGGTTTTCTCTGACCTAAAGGAGGCACTGATACTTGCGGATAGCTTTGAAACCACTCAGAAATGAGCAGGCATTTATACTTAAAACAGCCAGGAACGTGTATGTGAACCTGGCCGAGGCTTTCTTATTCTTTGGGGAACGTGTCTGCCAGTGGCTCCTGTAGGTGGAGGCAAATACAAGTCACATAGGAGGTCACAGCCATGTCTGACTCCATCACCTGGGTAGAGACCAAGCATCCATGGACAGGACATGTAAGTTGTGAATAAGCAGTCTTTAGAGGGAAGATTGTGGGCTTGAATGTGGGAGAACATGTCCAGGCTTCCTGGCTTCCTCCAAGCCTGCTTCCCTTCACACGCTCTGCAGCCAGAAGTGTCAAGAGGACATGACTTCTTGGAACCTGGACTCAGGGCATGTCATGAACCCCACGCTGTAGCCCTGCTTTTGTGACTTGACGTTTCAGAGAAGCCATGATCAAAAGTAGGGGTAAGGGAAGGTCTAGGGCCAGTTCACACTAACCCCATCCCACACAGTAAGGACTCCTGACCGGGGGTGAGGCTCACTTCCTTGCAGACAGTGGTAGGTTCCCACAAAAGCCTTTGAAAGTGGCTCTCCCTTGGTTTCTCCCTCTTTTCTAGGTAAGATAGGTATGACAATAAGGTCTTCATTAAGAACTTAGTCCTCCAGTTTGAAGGGGAAAATCAATCTAATACTCTAAAAGGACTACAGACATTTTAGAAAACAGTGATGGGCTTGGGTTGGCCTACCTGCTGTACCTAACACTTCAAAATAGAGACCCATTAAAGGCTTACCCTGGGTCGTTTATCATGCCAGGCTATCAGGTTCCTGCTCAGAGCTTCCTTGATGGGCTAATAAATGCCGCCCCCCTCCAACATACACACAAACAAGAAGCCTTTTGACTTGTCAACAATGACTCAGTTCCTTTGCTTCTAGATCTTGTCATCAACAAACGCACAGTGAGCAGCCCGTCTAGGGAGGAATTTGTTTTATCTCAGTATTTAGAGAATCCCATTAGAGCCTGGCATCTGGACTGTAGGATTTCCATCAAGGCCTCTTGTCTGTCCCATCATCCTTGGAGCTGTAGACGCATCCTGGGGTTGTTTACAGTTAAGCTTCCCCTAACCTCAGAACTGGCTGTTTTGTGGTCTCCTTTCTCCGGGCTTCAATCCACAGAGCACGTTCCCAGCTTCAGATGCTGTAGACCAAAGTGAACAGATGATGGATGGACTAGAGCAGCCTCTTCCCATCCAGATACTTTGGCAACTTCCGGCAGAGCAATTGCTTACAAAGGACACACCAGGGATCAAACACCAGTCAAAATCCAGAAAAGCCACTGGAAACAGGAACATGAGAGGAGAACACAGTCTCTGTTGCATTTGAAAACTCCAAGCGTCTCCAAGTGATGGGGCAGCACATTAGGGATCAAGTGTCCATCTCTGTTTTGTTGTTGTTTGTTTTCGTTTTCTTCTGATTTACGTTTCTGTGGGGTAAGGTTGCTGAAGAGCTTAGTGTTTGCAAGCAGGGAGCTGTCAGGCAGTTGCGAATGTTTGGGAGACGTGGAGCTAGCTGCCTCTTGGTTAGCTCCTCACCTTCGATTTTTATTTCTCAGCTGGACACTCACGCTGACCCAAAGGACCTGGTGAGGAGGGGCAGTTCAGGTTTATGCTCTGAAGACAAGACAGACCAGAAATGGCCACCATTCCCTTTCTATTTTCTTCTAAAATCTTATTAAACTTTGAAAATGAAGAACTTTTTAAAATACGTAATATTCTCAGTTCATGAGAGGAATTTATCCACATTTCTACCATGTTAAATGTTAGCTGAGTTTATATTGGGCTGTCATATTTCTTTACTTTATCCACTAGCATACAAGACGTCGATCTCAACATCTGGTTTTTAATAACCCTCGACATCTGGGAGCTCCTTTTTATTCCTATGGTGGACGAGGAACAGTAGTGATATTGGCAGTGTATATTTTCAAGCTACAACTCCTGTCTGTTTCAATCATAATTAATTACCACTCTTTAATATATTTAATTTGCTAAAAGTGATTTGCATTAGACCGCACTTCACTGTTAGGAAAGTAGTGGCAGATTTTGGTGGCATTGGCTTTTCTTTCTTTCTTTTTTTGAAACTGAAACCCTATACGAATGGACTTGGAACAAACTCCATGTAAATGCGCTGTTGGGTTTTAAATGCAAAATGAAATAAATTGTTCTGCAAGCAAAGTTATTTGACAGTCATTTAGGAAGCGGTCAGCAGGGGCTGTGGGCTGCATTTCACAGAAAACCTCCAGTCTCATTTTGTAACTGGCACATTGTAGCATCTTCCTGTGCCTGGAGTTTTCCTACAGAAATGACTTTGGGGATCAAGAACCTTATGGTGAAAGTCAGGGCCTCCATTCAGAGAGCATGTTTACACACATACCCACTGAAACTCTGCATTGAGTTTCATAGGTTGCTAGGTCCCCAAAGCTTACTCAGTACTGCCCTGGGGTACCCTGCTGTAAACTTGTTTTCTTTATTAACATGAAAAAGGAACATCAAATTTGCTTTTCTACAGAGATAGCCAGGAAGTTCAGTGAGTGTGGCAATACACTTTCCTCAGTCCTGTAGGGATGAAGAAGTGTGTGGCCCGAACATGAGCTAGTAAATAAATATCCTCCTCCAGATTGATCACAGTACTTGCTTTCTGCCAGAATAGTTCTACATAAACTATCAAGTGAAGATTCATCCTGACTTATCCAGTTCAAACTCTCTTGATTGAAAGTCCCATGAGGAGTTCTGAAGTTTTGTGGACCATTGATTCTTTTGGCAATCTGAAGTCTCTGGATCTTTTCTCAAAATAGTATTTTAAATTCATGAGAGAAACAAAGGCAAAAAAAACGATATTTGGCAATCAGTTCAAAGAGTATACATCTGATTCCTCAAGTAGATAAAAATTACCTTGGCTTACTGAAGTATATGAAGCCACATATTGAATTGTGTGAAATTCCCATTTTTGGAAGTCTGAGGTAGGGGCATTTCCATATGATTCAACCTACTACTGCGTCCAACACCTGCAATAGTCCAGATCCAAGTCTGAGGAAATGTTCCGGGTTACTATCCCCCTTACATCCAATTTTTTTTTTTTTCCTGCAGACTCTGTTGTCCTTGGTGAGTTGTTAAGAGCACCCTGCCCTCAGATGATATGTAGGGCCAGCATGTGGACCACTCTGTCTTACATGCTTGTTTAGACACACCCTGTGACAGAGAGAGTTGTTTACAGCTGAGGCTTTGCCATAGAGCGTATACTACCATCTTCAAGAATTTGAGCTCCTGCTTATTGGCCACTTCTCTCAGAGAAGAAATTATCCAGAGCCATTTTGGAAACATTTTCAACCAGAATTCAAACCAAATTAGTTTCTGTTTACCCACAGATGAACACAATGTTAAACTAAACAACATCTTTTTTGTGAGCATTCTGCCGAATTGCAAATTTACACTCTTCCTTGATTATCAATGTAAAACTAATTGTTCCACGTAGGTACACCTTTCTGTATGCTAACTTCCAAATAGAAGGAGCCAAATCAGACTGCAGTGTGTCTGAGACTTCCTAAAATAACTAATGGGAGTTATCCCGTGTGAAAGACTTTATTCCACCTAAGTAGAAAGTTTTTTTTTAATTATTCTTCCTCTTTACTACAGGGTGTCTGAGACTTCATAAAATAACTAATGGGAGTTATCCCGTGCGAAAGAGTTTATTTCACCTAAGTAGAAAGTTTTTTTAATTATTCTTCATCTTTTATTGATACTTTAAGCTTAAGAGAAATTAAGGGTATTTGATTACTATAATTACTTCTCTGCTTACTTTAAAGGTTTAATCCACTCTTTAGGCATATGAAATTCAAATTGCATGCTTTCCAAAAAATAATCATCTACTAATGTAGACTAATTTTAATCTCCTAATCCAATCTTGACAGAGTCACAGCTTGAGTGGGTGGAATGTTTTTGTGTGGGGTTGCCATAGATACAAAACTTGGTTATGCTTTTGACAAACCAGTGATGTGGAACTTAAGTTACTATGGATTTGCTTTCCTTGCTCTTTAAGATGAAACAGAAAGTTCAGAATCGTGTGCCTTTCCGTGCATGTTGGTGTGACTAACCTTCTCTTCTTTCGTTCTGGCGCCCCTCCTCTCTGTACACCTTCTCACCTCGGGCCGGCCGCAGGATGACGAGGAGGGCATATGGGCATAGCCGGGCCTGTAACCCAAAGTTCCCGTTTTGTTTGGAGGGGTGAGAAACCATCTTTTCTATCATTTTTCTTAAAAAAAAAAAAAAAAAAAAAAAATGATTGCATTCTAGTGTTGTATTGTGTGCGTGCTCAATTGTGCTTGCTGACGTTTGTGATCGTGTCCTGTGTTTGCTACTGTGTTCCATGAGCACAGAATGGCCGCGTGCTCTGACCATTCCCAAGAACCCCAGTCCATCCCACCTTGCTTTCCCATCCCCACCCCCACCCCTAGCACATTGTTGCTCTGCCTTGTTGGGGCTGGGTTTAGCACAATCCAAATGTTTCTATGTCATTTCGGATGTACACTATGACCTTAGGATTCTTATACACTCTTTTAAGGCATGATTGTAGACACAAAACGTGTCACAATTCTCCAGTCGTGGTTTGCAGCCGACTGCTTGCTTTACCAGATATACCAGTATGGTATGCTTTCAGGTTCTTTGGGTCGTATCAAACATTTGGCAAGGAGTAAGGAAAATAGAAGTATATGAAGCTGAAATTGTCATCTCTAAGAAACCTGTTAAATGGATAGTATTATCTCTTCTGTGGCAGTTCTGAAGAACACACAAGGATCCAGGCATAATAATGGTGAATGGGTAACCGTAACTCTTCCAGTGAATTAGAATGGATGTGTTGCCATAGGGGGCCTTAGTGGTATTTTATCTGTGGCTTTGATTAAAACTTGCACTTCTAAGAGAATTTACATTATTAATTATATGCATTGTATTTTATAGCGGGGTTTTGCTTTTTTAAAAGCTGATCTTAGCGATGAAGAATCCTCCCTTTTGTTTTGTTTTGTTTTCTGTACTGTAATTGAGTAGGGGTGCATATAAACACCACACAGTTAGAAATGGAACACTGAACTCTAGCTGCTGGGAATTGTTCTTCGCCAATACACCATGAACGTTTACCACCAACTCCCTGGAGCTGAATGTTCATATGGTGACGTGGATATGCCATTGAATTTGATGACACTACACATGACATTTTGTTCAGAATAAGGAATGTGGTAGACTTTGTGCTGGGGTAATTATTCTGGTCAGAAAGTATTACATATGCAGGTCTTTGTTCTGGGATAAACATGAAATATCACAATGCTGGGAAATCAACATTGAGACAACCCTTAGGATAATTGGTTGTGTGCATTTTCTCAAATCCTGCCTTCCTAAAGCATGGCAGTGCAGTCCATGAGACTTTAGCCCCAAACTTGGGTGTTGGTTTTACTACTGCCTTCCACTTCTCTGTTGAACCTGCTCTAAGTCCCACAAGTGTGCCAGTTGGCTTGGATGGTTCTGGTGGCAGGAAAGAAATGTCCAGGAACTAATTTTCAGGTAGGACATCTGTAGGCATAGGAAATATGTAGCATGCCATGCCAGCCTGCTGTTGATGGTTCTCGTCTCTTCTTCCTGAGTGACTGGAAAGGCAGTACTGGCAGGAACATTCTAGAAGCTGAGGGATCAGGAGGAAAGCTTGTCAGTGTGAGGAGGTGGTAACACCAGGACATCCCTCACAGCAGGAGTCAGAAACCTAACAGCCTGTCCAGGGAAGACATGAAGAGAGCCACTGTACGGACTGACAGACAGCCAGTAAAAGGGGCATTTACCGAGAGCAGTGTTAAATGAGGAGGGTTTTTAACATTGAAAAGCACACATGGAGCATTTACCATCAAACATGCCAGAGACGTGTAGGCAACAGAAGGCTCCACAAGTTTGGAGATGGTCTTAAGAAGGGGACTCTTCTGTGAGGCACACCTTTTGAAATAAGCAAACGTTAGGGTACTAGGCTATACTTGTGTCCCTTCCTGAAGAATGGCTGTTCCTCCACAGGATTCAGGACATCTGTCCTGCTGTCTCCCGTGTCCGTCCCAGAATAGAGCCAGCTCTGTCGAAGACCCATAGAAAAATCTAGCTTTGCTCAAAGTAATGTAGAGAATAGTGTGAAGTCCCTGTCCCTGTACTGCTCTGTCAAGTACCCAAACACTGTGCATCCCAGAAAACAACTGTCTTCAGAAAATGAGTGGAGGTATTATTCTGCTTAATATGTTCTGAAAAATTGTATAGACTCCTGGGGGAAAGTGCTATCTTTCTTTAGGACTCCTTTAAACACGTGTGCTCAGACACCCTAGGGCTTTTTAAAGTTGTTTCTTTAAGAGTTGAAATAACGAGATACTGGGGGAACCTTCTGTGCTTGAACAACCATCACATGTTTCTGGTTGTATTACAATCTCTGTGGCCTAAAGAGACATTAAATTTATAACTAAAGATGGATAATAATGGTGCATTAAAAAACTAACTGTTTCGAATGTTTTGATTTATAGCCCTTATAAAAGAAACATTACAACATGCTCTTTGCGTAGGCATCAGTTATACGCGCGTAACAGCATCAGAGGGCTTCACTTGAAACCAGAGTCCTGGTGCTGAAATGAATCATAATTTAGGCCAAGTTGTTCTAAAATTTATAACAAATTGGAATTAGCATAGCAGCCCATCAGCTCCTCCCTCTCTCGCCACTTGTGAATGGGAGGCCCAGGCCTGATTTATTTGTCTCCCTGTGATCATCCAAGAGTGGTGTTTTATGGGAGCAAAGTGGACGGGGAAGTTTGCTTTTCTAAGGAGCTTCAATGGTCCCTAGAATTAACCTTGCTCCACCTTTAATCCTCGTGGTCAGGCCTAGCTCTATCTGGGGGTGGCCTATACAGTCCAAGGGCCTTGTGCTTTGAAGGGCTGGGCCCGCTCTTAGTTTAAAGGTCTTTTGTCACCACTGTGAAACACTTAAGGTTTTCCAACAAGGGGATCCTACATTTTCATTTTGCAATGGGTCCCACGAATTCATAGTCAGGGCAACTTGCACTCAGGATGTGTTTCTGCACCCTCTGACTGGTTGTTGCTCCGTGCCCCTCACAGTTGGTTCAGCACCCCTTTTTCCTTTTGCTTAGGATCTGCTGGGGGATGCATTTCCAGCAAGTTGTCCTTGTGAGCATCCCTGTTGTATGGGTTTGCAACCACTGTCCTTGGATTGTCCCCCTCAACACATGCACTTTTAAGTGTGAAAATGTGTGCAAGGAGCCTTAACAATATTATCTCCTGTGCTTCCCAAAAGCAGAAAGGGCAGCTGTTCAATCCCCTATTGCTTTCCTTAGGGAAAACCCAGTGGTGTGGCAATCTTAGTGTCAACAAATAACTCCTCATCTTCATTGAACGAAGGTGCTTTTTTAGGGTCTCAAGTAGTACTTTCGTCTGTGAACACTCAAAGATGTGGAACAGTAGGAGACCAAGTTAGGATACCTTGAGACCTAGTGCTACATTTGTTTTGACACTGAATTGTTTGAGCTCTTGTTATTAGTTCTTAAAATTGGGCAGGCGTAGAACATCGTTTTTATTTCTTAAATCACCAGAAAGGAATGCCATTCTCTATTGAGAGCATATGTAAATTTATGACCTGATTGATTAAAAATATAGATGTAACTTTAGCAAGTTCTGGTGTGGGATCATGATGCTAGTAGATATATCTTGATACAAATGAAGAGTTGGAGCTGTGTGGCATGGTCAACAGATAAAACATTTAAACACAGGCAGAAGGTCAGTGGTGTGGAAAGGCGAGCACATCAACCCCAGGAAAGATGGAAGGGTAGGGAGGGATGTCCCACTGGAAGTGTGGAGTTTGTATAGTCCTCACTTCTCTCTGCATATAGCATACCTGTGCTTGTCCTGGAGCTGCAGGAATGGGATGGCTGGAAGCCTCTTGCTCCTTCTCTTCCTCTGGGATTTTCTTTCCTGCCTCTTCTACTAAAATATTCACTAGTGCTTCTGTTTAGTTTAGGACTCCTATGGATATTGGGCTGATGTAGCTCTACCTTGTACTGTTGGATATTAAGACATTCATTCATTCATTCATTCATTCAGTTTTATTTACTTATCAAATGGGGAAGTTCTTGGTTACATGCAAGGATAACAATGATGAATAAAGTAAATGTGGTACTCCCCTGTGAATCTTACTAATATAATAAATGAAAATAGAACACAAATGATTAAACCCATTAGTAGTCATCTTACAAATTTTGATAATTGCTTGGGCAGAAGCCAGGAAGGTAATAACTGGAAGAGGAACTCATTGCTCTGTGAGTTTCCTGTAAGAAAGTGCATTTCCAGCCAAGTCTTGAAAGAGTAAGAGTCAAGGTATACCACGTATAAGTACATGCTTAGGACATAGTTACAGGCAGGTGCACAGAGAGCTGCGAGCAGGAAAACCTTCATGGAAACCACAGCTTTTGAGTAGAGTATAAAACAGAGAGATGAGGGTGGGGAGATAGAAAAAGGCAGACATGGCTTTCAAGGCCAAATAAAAAGCTCAGACTTTAGCCTAAGAAAAATGAATAGACATTGGAAGATCTTAAGCAGGGCCATGCCATAATTCAGTTTTTGTTGTAGATGGAGAACAGCCTTGGATGCTATGACAAGGCTAAATTTTCATGGCAGGAAAGCAGAAGTAGTGGCAGTTCCATCATCTGAGAGAATCAATGGTGCTGGCCCAGGGCAGCAGCAGTGCCGATGCAGACAAGTGTGTAAACTGGAGAAAAGACTAGGAAATGAAGCCAGGAGGACCGGATGGGGAGGTCAGATAAAGGATGAAATTGAGAATGCCCCTGTGGGTGTCAGAGTCACAGAGGCTTTTAGAAGGCGGAGGGCCGAATAGAGATCCAGGACTCTTTTCTCCAGATGTCCCATCATCCTGGCCAAGGCACAGGTAGGCTTCAGACCTGTGCTCTTTTGTATTTGCCTGGGTAACAGCATGGGAATCTTTGGCCTCTGGTTGCAATGATATGAAAGCTGAGTTTAAAGTATGGTTGATGTCCAAGTTGAAGACTAAGGCTTCTCCAACTCTCCAGAGAAGGAGAGAACTTGATTACCAAAGGCTGCAAAGAAACAATGCTTTGTGGCACAGGCTGGCAATCTAAGCTACTTGGGATGCTGAGGCAGGAGGATCACTAGTTCAACATTATCCTGGGCAATTTAGGGAGACCTTTATTCAAAATAAAAAATACAAGTAAGGACTAGAGTTACAGCTTCAGTGGTAATGTGCATGCTGTTATGCACAAAAGGCCCTCTGCTCTTTCCCAGCACCACACAAAATAACAATAGTAGTAATAACAATAAACAACAGAATGAGGAGTTGTGTGTGGAGAGGGTGTTCTGTAGAAAAACAAAACTGCTGAGGTTGTAGGAGGTCAACAAGTCCCCAGAGAGGGGAGAACAATGCCAAGATCTCTTGCAGCTCCTCCTGAGATGACCAGGTTTTCAACAGTCCAGCATGACTCACGGGATCTGGCTCTCTTGGACTTAAGAGTTATGGATATCGTCCTGCAGAAGAAGATTTCACCTCTCTTTTCAGAACCCAAAATGAGAAATAACCAGAAGCAATTTTGAGATGTTACAGAAGAGTCATGATGACATCTCTCTCTGCTTCTAGTTGCAAAATCAATTCCTGAGCAGAGTGAGATGGTTTTAGGCTTCATTTCTGCCCCCATTGCTACCATCTCTCTTTTAATTCTTCCTCTGGAAGCCACTTTTATCTTCTGTTAGAGTAGAATAGGAAAGTTACCATTCAGAACTAGAAACTTGAACATCCTATCCACGGTCTTTGTAGTCCACATTTTATTGGGTAAAATTTTTTCATTTCAGTAATGGAGACAGGTAGAAAAGAAGTGCAGTTGCTATTCTGAAAGGATTTAGGGTTGTTCACAGCCTTTAAATTTGTGTCATGAACCCTGCAGAGCCTACAGATCCACCACTGTGTTTACCAGATGTCCATGTGGGTTGGACATATTCCTCCAAAAGAATATCTGTGATCCCCAGTAGACATTCAGAGGTCCAGGCAAGAGTTGCTCATCTCTAGGTACCAGTGTGATTTCTGAATGTAGGCACTGCTAGGCTAGGCTGGGTGGCCTGTATCTGGTTCTCTATTTCCACTTTTGGTGGATGTTATGCATAGCTCCCAGGGCTGTGGTAAGGACCAGATAAGCTGAGGTAGGTCCGGTGCCTCACCATGCCTGGGGCACAGTGAGTGCTCAGTCCTAGGTAGATTATCACTGTGCTTCTTGCTCCCTGGCCCAGGCAAATGTAACTCTATCTGCCAGCTAAGGAGAGTGATTGACTCTGTGGGACTAGTCAATTGGGAGGTGGGACCAAAAGACAGAAAATCAGAATGGAAAATAAGTTCTTGTGAGCACAGATAAACCTGAGCTCCCTCTGTGTTTCCTAGCAGGCATGTTGATTCCTAAAACACACCCTCTTCCCGTTATCTTTTGTTTTTATTTTCTTCTGTCGCTGATACTCAAGAATCAAGAATTGCAAAAGAATTTTTGGTTTGTCCATGCTTTTAACAAAGGGTTTCTTTCAGGTAAAAGACAAATCTAATGAGTAACATGAAAAGCCAGTGAATATGTAATGAACAGTTGCGACTCGGTGAGTTGGAAGGGAGCGAAGGGCCATGGTGTCTCAGTCCCACTCTCCCTGCATTCCAGGATGGTCACTTGGGGTGAGGTGGGCGATCTCCAGCAGAGAAGACAGGACACTCGTGCTGTGGCTTTTCTGGAACTCATCAGTGTTACTGGGCACGGTTATACATGATGACTTAGATATGACCACCACACTCTCAGAACCTGGCACCTGGCTGGGAAGATAAAAACAAATAGTGGTCATAAATGACCATGGGCTCGCTGGGGGAGGCTGCCAGCAGAGTGTGCTGGCACTGTGCTCCATCCTTCCTCTGCCAGGGCTGGTACACACAGAGCTCTCTGGCCTTCCTGCCCTCTTGTCATTTGCTTCAGAGTGTGGCGGTGATCTGTCTTATTTCACCTCTTTATTAATGATCTGTAAAGGGGAGAGAAGAGGAGGTGAAGGAAGACCACAGATGACACGAACTTGGGAGGTGTTGGGAACCAAGTGAGGTTAGAAAATTCATACAAATGGTCCAAAGAAGAGGAGGAATGTGGAGGGGGGCAACTCTCGGAGGAATCCAGATGCTCACATCTGGCCAAATTAATCGGAGATGCAGATATGAGTAGGCAGAATATGAAATACTGAATTCCAAGAGGGGAAAAAAAACCCTCCACACATTGCAAAGTCCAGCCTACCAGTGTGCTATGGGTCAGAGCAGAAACAGGTACCAGAGTCAGTGAGCCCTTTCCTAGGTAGCAGAACAATAGATGTGACCATTTGTGACAATCCTGCCCCATAACTTTTGTCTTTTGATCAGGACCTCATACATCATATGTGCTGTTTCTCAGAGGATCCCAGTTCCTAGAAAGATGAGATGTTTACAGAACACAGGCTCTGGATGAGGGCATGACTTCATTCTGTCCTGCATGTAGATCTGAGCTCCCCGACAGCATCAGCGTGAGAATATGTGGTCAGTGTGGTGTTTTCAGTGACAGTCTTCAGGACTCCTCTTGGAATACTGGTCGACTTAAGAAGGTACCGGCTCTTGTTCCTGGCCTTAACCACTGCTCCTAGATACTCCCCAGGGGTCAGCTGTGTGGCCATCTGAATGGTGGACAGGCTGGAGCATAGTTTTCTTCTTGGTTCAACCTCGAGCCTTTTCAAACATCTCCAAAAACTCCAGCAAATGAGAAAGGCAAAGAAGACTCACAGCAAGAATGAATTCCCCTGTGGCTCCCTGGGTACACCCACCACCATGGCCATTTCCTTCTACCTCAAGGCCTCCCCTGCCAGGTGTTCTCACGTGAGCTTCTCCTGTCCTCGCTCAGCTCTTCCTGTAAAACTGTTGGTCTAAGACACTGTGATGGGAATAGATATTCCTCCTGCTTTGTTTTCCAGAAAATACAGTGTTCACAGGAAGAACAATAGCACACAGCAGCCGAGAGCTTCTGCTGAGCCAGGTCTTAGGTCAAGTGGCTCATCTTTATGGGTTTCAGGCCCTAACTCTACTTGCTACACAGATCCTGTTCTGTGACCACTGGGCTTCCTTGCCTTACTACTGTTCTCAGAGCTGTTCCCAGTGTGACAAAAGTCACTGAAAAGAATCTGTAGCAGGCACCCTTCTAATCCTTCCACTCTTCAAGAAGGTTCCTGTGACCGTAGGGCTGACCTGCCTTCTTTGACACCACACTGTGCGTGCTCATAAGTCAGGCCCTCCTTGGGACTGTGTTGGTTGGTGGTCACAGGGTATAGGCAACTTCAGATTCTGGCTATGCTCAAGTATTCCCTTAGGGTCTCTGTCAGAGTGGTAGCAACCGATCTCTTGGAAATTCTCATTCCTTAGCACCAGGCCCTAGCTTGGGAACATGATGAAAACATATTATAAGTAAACCTTCCTACTCCTTTACATCTGAGGATGAGCAACATGCTCTCTTCTGAGAAGTGAAGGGCATGGCCACAGCCTTTCCATTGCCAATCTGCAATACCATTCAGACCCCTGGGCCCTCAGTGCAATTGGTACAGGAAGGAATTATTTTTCCCTTCTTGGAATGTAGAGTCGAAAAGGGGGAAAGGAGAAAGCGCCAGAGGCTAGGGCAGTGTCCGAATGTCTAGAGGAACTCGGCAACTGTCCACCGGGTAGTAGAAAACTCTGAATGTCTTACTTTCCATCTCCTATGCTAGGTTGAGGGTGAACACTCATCTACCTGTTGTTACCACTCCAGAGTGACACATCTTGCCTAAGGGACAAATGGTGCCCATCTTCCAGGGATCTCCATGCCAAGAATGGGCCACATCTAAATGGGCCACGAGTGAGCAAGCAGTCTAGGTAATAAAAACTGTGTACCTACAGGTTCCAAACCCTATGCCTAGGCATTCCCAGTAAACTGGCACCACCAGTGGCCTGTTGGAATTCAGTTAGTGAAGAGGCTTAGAACGTCCAGCCATTTAAGAATGACAACTGTGTTTTGAAGTCAGGAAAAATTCTACCACATACTGTAAACCCAGCAAAATTGCCAAGAGAATGCTAAAGCATTTTCCTAGATGTTTGTGTGGTTCTCGCCACTGATCCTAAGTAGATAAAGGAAATATTGGACACAGCTTGTGGAGAAAGGCTGGGTTGTCTCTCCTTTGCCTGAAGAAAAGCGTGTACACACTTGCTGGTGGTGACGCATTCTCAGAGAGGCTTCCAGGAACTGTGCAAGCAGGACGTGCTCTGGTAGACGACAGGCCTTTGTGCTTTGTGTTTCATGGCTGCCGGCAGCTGGCCTCCTTCAGACACTGGGTGAGCGTGGGTAGAGCTCCTGGTGCAGACTTCTGAGAGAGAGAGAGAGTTAAGGAGACTTTGAATGTAAGTCTTAATCTCATTGGGAAATTTTAGGGTGAAAAATGTAATTATATCTGAAATGCCAACAACCACCGCCAAAAGAATGTCTCCTCTTTGGAAGGCCCTTTGTTGATGAGATTAAAGGCTAAGCTGCTGTGCCCCTGCCTACAAATTATTCAGATTATTTGAAAAGAAATGAAAGACGACACTAGGTGGAGGGGGGAGTCACATACCACAATAGATGAGGCTTAACTGAGGCCCACCTGTTTAATAATTAGCTCAACCAATATTTGTTGAGTGCCTACTATGCGCAGTTCAACAGACACTAGACAAAGTCCCTTCTTTGGAATATTTTACCCAAATAATGAATTTTCTTTTCTTTTCTTCCCTTCCTCCCTCTCTTCCTTCCTTCTTTTGTTTCTTTTTTTCTTTGAGACAAGGTCTCATGTACCCCAGGATACCCTTGTACTTATGCAGCCTAGGCTAAACTTGAACTTCTGATCCCTTGTCTGTACCTCTCAGGTGCTAAAATTATCAGCATGCACTACCTTGACTGGTACAGTAAATATCTTAATTATCTGTCAATATAAGGAACTGATCATAAGAATTTAAAACCATCCAGTTTGGTATCAGGCAGCTTCGTATTGTATAACCTAACATCAAGTGTGTTTAGGTATCAGTTAGTACGAGCGTTTCCAGCAGCTGACAGAGAGATGTATGGTGTGCCCTGGACACCAAGACTGGAGGAGAAAAAGGACACTTCTTTTTAGAGGAAGTAAAAGGAGGACAGGAAAGTGACAACAGCATTGGAATATGGGATAGTAGCCAGCTGACAGACCCCACTGGCGTCCAGTGAGCTTCGTAGCCATGGAACCAGAGTCGTAATGATGAGCTCCGTTTGTCCTGAGTGAAGGAGAGCTCACATCAAAGGCTGTCTTTGTCCACACAAACCTGTACTTATTCGTCTTCTGTCACAGCATGGAAATCTTCTCTTGCCCCGAGTTGAGGAAGAGAGGTTAAGTAAGGCTTCTAAGGAGGTGGGGAAGCCTGCCTGGACCTTAGGAACTTATATCATTTACCATCCCACTTCCTGCCTCACTTTCATTACTGTGTGATCACTGGGAGCCAGCACAGAGGTGGTGTTCTGCAGACACAGCTCTTAAACCTCATGCAAAGTCTGTCCCCAAACAGTTTAATCTCTAAGAGTTTGTGACACATATAAGTCATCTGACTTGTGGTTGGAAAATCAAATAATGGGATATATGTATACATATAAGTAATTGTGCATCATATATCTTATATAATATGCATAGTATAGTGTATGTTAAATGACTTGTTAAACATTCCATCTAACCGATTGTCTTAGTTAGGGTTTCTATTGCTGTGAAGAGACACCACGACTGCGGAAACTCTTATGAAGGAAAACATTTAATTTGGGCTGGCTTACAATTTCAGAGGTTTAGTCCATTATCATCAGGGCAGAAAGCAAGGCAACATGCAGGCAGACATGGTGCTGGAGAGTTAGCTGAGAATTCTACATCTTGATCCACAGGCAATAGGAAATGAACTGTGTCCCACACTGGATGTAGCTTGAGATATGAGACCTCAAAGCCCACCCACAGTGACACACTTCTCCAACAAGATCATACCTCCTCTAGCAAGGCCACACCTCTAATAATGCCATTCTCTATAGGCTAAGCATTCAAACACATGGGTCTATGGGGGCCATGCCTATTCAAACCACCACACTGACAAAAGCCTATGTCAAGTTATTAAAACTCCTCTACTTATGGAAAGGATTGTGAAGTATAAAGGAAGATGGTAGTTAACATAGAGTAGGAAAAACAGTAGCACTGAAGGAAGACTTTAGAAAGCCTTCAGTGATCTTAGACCCAAATACTTTAGAATGGTTTTGCTTAATTTAGATAAGAAGCTGGGCGGTGGTGGTGCACGCCTTTAATCCCAGAACTCGGGAGGCAGAGCCAGGCGGATCTCTATAAGTTTGAGGTCAGCCTGCTCTGCAGAGTGAGATCCAGGACAGGCACCAAAACTACACAGAGAAACCCTGTCTCAAAAAACAAAACAAAACAAAACAACCCCCCCAAAAAAACCAAAAAACCAAAACAAAACAAAAAACCCAAAAAAAATTTAGAAGAGAAAAGGGGGGGGGGAGGGAAGCTAGTATCCATTTAACAAGGTTGTTTTGTGAATTAAATCCTTTAAACCATGTAAAATGGCTAGTGTGTTATAAAAGCAACATGCTAGCTGCATTGATAAATGGATACCTTTGAAAACATTACAAAGATAACTGCTGGGTCCTTGGAAGGATTTTAGAGAGGGCCATGTAAATTACTTATTAAGCTTGCTTTCAGTTAAAACAAGAGTTTTTGCTATGCTGAACCCTGCTATGTATGCACAAACATGGTAAGTGCGTGGATCGACCATTCTGAATTCTAAGAGCCCCATTCTGAATTCTGAGATTCCTGTTCTTAATTCTAAGGTTCCCCCTTTTTTTTTTTTCCTTTTGGTTTTTCAAGACAAAGTTTTTCTGTGTAGTTTCAGAGCCTTTCCTAGACCTCACTCTGTAGCCCAGGCTGACCTCGAACTCACAGAGATCCGCCTGCCTCTGCTGGGATTAAAGGTGTGCGCCACCACTGCCCGGCTTTTTTGTTTTGTTTTGGTGAGGTTCCCATTCTGAATTCTGAGATTCCCTGCCCTTGCTAAAGTGACCAAATCATACCAAGCAACAGCTTCTGAAGCCCCACTGTCTGGCGCTTAACCTCCAGCTCTGGGGATAAGGGCAAGTTTGCTGGACCAGGACACTGTTGCAGAGTTTAGCATTTCCCGTGTACTGCCTTATCACCCCCTACACATTCACAAGGCAGGCCCTGATAGCAGTTCTGTTTTCAAGATAACTGGACCCTGGGGAGTTCACGAAGGTTGTCCCCAGGAAGCTGCAGACAGTGAACAATAGAGCTGGTTTCTATGAATGGGCAGTTAGTCCCTGGAATGCAGTATTCCAGGTTTCTCAACCTTTGTGCCGCTAACAATCAGGACTAGACACTTCTTGGTCTTACGTACAGTGTATTGTGGGATACTTAAGAGCAACCTTGAGCCTCTAGCTGCTGGATCCCAGTAGCATTCCTGCCCCCCAGTGTAACAACCAAAACTGATTGCAGAAATGGCTGAATGTCCCTGTGTGGGCCATCACTCCTAGCGGAGAATCCCATGTCTACGTGTGGAAGCATGGCCTAGAAGAATTCTTGGAATTCACTTAGACCATTCTTGAACTGAAGCCACCTCATAGACTTTCCAGGAGGAAGCCAGCATCTTCACTGTTCAGAGGAAGCATGGCCTCCTGAAGAGCAGGGCAAGGCCAAGGAGCTTTCTGAACACACCAGGATACAGTGTGTACACTAGGGCATGGTGGGTGGAATACTAGTCAGGGTGTATTGTTGCCTGTAGGAACAGAAAGTGGGGTGATCTTCTGACACAAGAGTACCCCAGCTCCTGCTGCATACGATGACTGAGGTGTTCCTACAGTTCACAGGCCTGATTTAAACCCCACTCCACCCCTTGCTGCTCTCAGAGCCTGGGCTATGTATTCAATCTAAATGCCTCTGTTTCTTCTCCTACAAAATATAAGCACCTGTTATTTTCTACCTTACTGTGGTGGTGGGAGTTCCTAAAATCGCTATTTGACATATTATAGAAAAATATCCTATAGATTTTTATCACGTGTCCTGTCCACTGGTCCCGAAGCTGTGCTTCTTACTAAGTGGCTATGAAAATTGGGTCTGGACTCAGGCTGCCCAAGTATAAATCCAATGTGGCCGTGTGTTTTCTTGCGGTGATCAGGAGATCGCTGCCCAGTAAGGAGCAACAGGAAACCTTGGTAGCATTCGGAACAGGTTGACACTGGCCCTTAGCATCTTTCCTTCCCGTGGCTGCCACAGCAAAGTACCACAGACTTTGATCAGGATGCTGGCAAACTGCTAGCCTCCTAGTGCTGAGAGGTGTCTCCGTTCTGTGCCCTGCGTTTCCGGTGGCTTGCGGGCAATCTCCTCTGTTGTTCTTTAGTTTGTAGTCCTTCATCCTGGGCTCCATCTTCATCTTCCTGTGGAATCCTTCCTGAGTCCATGCTCCAGGTCTTCGCCCCTCTCCGGAAACACCCCTTATATACCGAAAAAGAGTATGGCTGTAAAGTCACCTTGAAACTCTTCAACCTCTGCCTCGGTGTATTGTTATTATTCCCGGTATTTATAAAAAAAGAAAGTGGGATGGGGCCGGCCGAGCAGGGATTTGGCATCTGCTAACAGGACCTCACTTCTCCATCTAGGCTTGCCTCTCTCCATCAAACAGGGACCTGCTGCTAAAGTTTTCAAAAAATCCCTGTGTTGTGAGATTTGAGCAAACTTGATCTTCTAGGTTTAACTTAAATATTGTTTCCATTTTGAAGCCTGTCATGTGGTGTGTACCACAAAGCGTATTTGCTTCCCACACCCTGAAGCCCTGGGTGGAGGTATGTGTGCCGTAACAGAAAACCAGTTAGAAAAAGGGAGCTTGAAATGGATCCTGGGCTCTGGGCCTGTGCAGAGACAAAGCAGGATGTAAGTAAAACCATTACTTCTCCCTCCTGATCAAAGGCAAGGTGTGGCCCCGCCCCCTTCCCCACCACCCAGAAAGCAATTAACACAGCTTGGCGGCTCCTTGGTAGTGATGAGGATTCTCAGCTCAGAACCAGTTCTGACTCATGGGAGTTGAAAGTGGGGGTTCCTTGTGTGCCCAGGCTGAGAAAATGCAGGTTTACATATAAAATACATTATGACGCTCTGGTGGAGGAGCATGCGCACTGACCAAATGTTGACAGGTGACTCTTTTCATCTGCCTTTGGTGACAAGTGAGATCAAAATTTAGCAGCTGAGCCTAAAAGGTTAAAATTGTAGGAATCAAGTGGACTCAAAAAGATTTTACAACTGCCTGTAATCTTGTTAAACGTAGATTCTAATTCCTCGGGGGGGGGGGGGCGGGGGGGCTAGGTGGAGCCTGGTGGTCTGCATTTCTGACATGCTCCCTGGTAGAGCTGCCAGATTTAGAGAGAAAGAAAAGGAAGAGGGAAAGGTAGAAAGACTGTACAGCTAGTTAGATGTGTGTGTCCTGTGCTTTTCCGACAACGCCCCTCCCAGGTGACATTCATGCTGCTGATGTGAGTGAGGACCACACTTTGAATAGCAAGGGTGTGTATTAGAAAAACACGAAAGTCTGATGAGAAGGCGAGGCCAAGCTCGTAGACGAGCATCTGGTACAATTTAGCAACCAGCTCATGGTTTACAGGATAGTCACACTGCAAAATGTAACTGGCTGCAGACAGAAACAGAGCAGCAGCAGCAGCTGAGACAAGTCTCTGTCTTCTCCAGAAACAGGTTCCTTGTTTTCTTAGTGTTAAAATCCTGGGGGGGGGGGGGGGGCGTCAGTGGAGTATCTGTTTGCTTTATTTACAAGCCATACATCGGGTTGGTAAATCCACAGTGCAAGTTATGCCTACAAAAGTAAAAAACATTAAAGAAATAATAATAATAATAATAATAATAATAATAATAATAATAATAATACTTAAATACTGAGTATTTGTCATAATCTGCCTCTAAAATGAAGAGGCCACCATAGCCTTCTTGCAACCTGGCCCCCCGACAGGTGATCTTCAGGAACTGGTGGGGGCTTCATTTACACTGGCATTTGACATTCAAAGCTCAGACTCTTTGTCTATGAAGAGGAAGAAATATTCCAGCTCCTTTGAGGCTATGGGGCCACCAGAAGAACCACTCGTAGATGGCCTGAAGGTTGATGCAGGAAGGAGCAGAGCCTGAACTTATCCCAGCTCTTGAATTCCTCTGCCAAAGGGGTAGCCATTGCCGTCAGCTCCCTGAGCCCTTCCGCCATGTGCAGCCTAAGAGGCAGATCCCAGGGGGCTACACGTGGTTACGATCTGGTTTGTAGGATCTGGCTTTTCAGAGCCCTCTTTGTTTTGTTCTGTTTTAAAATGTAGCAAGGTTGCCTACATTCCAAGTCTTCCTTGCCTGCATTCTATAATGAAAAGCATTTCCTTCCTGCCCATCCACAGTGGAGACTGGGTTGAGTCATGATTTGAGTAGACTTGATTTAATTGGAGTGGGGGTTCACACTTTCACATCTTGAACAGGACCACTCGGTTTAGTCTTTCAGTATGTGCTGAGCACCTGAGTCTGAAGGGCAGGCAGCAGGTCCTCACTTCCCACCACTCTGCCTCTCCGGTCAGGACTCAGCTCTAAGACTGCCTGCTTACAGGGATTTTGTGCCTCTCTTCAGCAGCAACAGGCCCCTGGTGATCTGTACATGGGCCCTTTGTATGTATCTACAACATATGTACATTTATGCACTGGGTGTAGCATGCGCCACATTGTATGATGCAGGTTCCTGGTGATCTACATATTTCTCCTGACAGTTCCTCTCAGCAAACTTTCTACTTCAGAGCACTTGGACCCACCTCATTGTTTTCTAGTGGCCACACTAGGTATTTTTACTATAATAAGGACTCTCCCCTGGTAAGGCTAACTTCACTGTTCACAGTTACCAGATATTTAATTTGCTATATTTTTATTTTTATTTTTTTCAGACGAGGTTTTTCTTTGTAGCCCTGGCTGTCCTGGAACTCTCTCTGTAGACCAGGCTGGCCTTGAACTCACAAAGATCCGCTTGCCTCTGTCTCCTGGATGCTGGGATTGAAGGCGTGCACCACCACTGCCCAGCTTAAATTGCTTTTCTTGATGTGACAAGTAAGACTGGAGGAAGTACTTTAGTATGTATGTTTTATGCATATTTGCAAGTGTTTCTTCAGAATAGAGACCCAGGATTTTAATTTTCCATGTGAGATGGTTCTGATAAACTGATGAGAACAGGGTTGTTTGCCAGATGGAAGATGCATTCTAACTGGAGTCTCAAGGTTCTCAGCCCAGGCTGTCCTGCTGGGATTAATTCAGGATCCACACTCCCACCCACCATATTTAGACCCCACTGGCTGATACTTTCAAGTCTGGAATCAAACTTTAGATAAAAACTTTAAATCTACAATATTAAAATGCCTTGAAATGATATGGACTTCATTGAACAAAAAGTAGAAAAGAGAAGAATAAAGAGGATTTTCCTGATGATAGTTTAAAAAAAAAAAACTTCAAATTGAACTGCGCTTCTTCAGTCTCCCAAAGAAAGGAGATAATCTCATTCTTCTTTGGGGAAAACAAACAAAAGAAATAGCTACTTTTAAAAAGTTCCCAGCTAAGCCAACCCCAGAAATGACAAAAACCAACCATATATTGTGTGTTGACATGGATTTTTATTCAATTCTCTTTTTTTAAGGTTTATTTATTTATTTATTTATTTATTGTGTATACAGTGTTCTGTCTGCATGTATGCCTGCACACCAGAAGAGGGCACCCGATCTTATTATAGATGGTTGTGAGCCACCATGTGGTTGCTGAGGATAGAACTCAAGACCTCTGGAAGAGCAGCCCTTAACCTCTTAACCCCCTGAAACATCTCTCCAGCCTTTGATTCAATTCTTAAATGCAATGGGGTATATGGGGTAATCAGCAGAATCTAAAGATTCTGCCCTACAACATCTATCTTTTGGTTATTTGGTCAAAACTCACCTGTGCATGGTGTGCAAGGACTTTGCAGGTAGAATGAAAATTCTGTTTTAGTGTACCACTTAGGAATTAAGGAACTGGTCTGTTTTAAAAGTCTCCTGGAGCATGTAAGTAGATATTAACCCTGTAAAGTGGAAGAGGATGTTGAAGCTGAGAGTACATACTCAGTGGGAAAACACATGATCTTTATTACTGAAGCTTGGATTTGATCCATAGCACTGAAGGAGAAAAGAAAATGGAAGAGGAAGGCAGATAGAGGTGCCTTGGAAGGGCAAAAAAGAGAGGTGTAGAAGAAAAAGAATCTGAGAATTCTGAGCAAAGACCTGAGGAAGGAGCCCTAAGCTGTGGGTGGCCTCTAGAGGCTGAGAATGACTCCCAGCCAACCACCAATTCCCCAAAGTCCTGCAACCACATGGAGCAGAAAACTGCCAGTGACCCGAGAGAGCTGGAAAGGAGATCCACTCTCTGGGTTCCAGAAAAGATGACAGTCTGCCTGACACCTTGTCTCTGGCCTGTGACACCCAGAACAGACAAATAGCTGAGCCACACGATAACCGATTTCTGCCCTGCAAAACTTGGGAGCGGATGGTAAACAGTGGGGTAGCGTGTTAAGCTCCCAAATATGTGGTAATTTCTAAGACAGCAACAGCAAAGTAGTGCACAAGGTTGGGCTAGCATCTTAGTGTCGGGCAGAACGGAAATGGGCAAAGCTGGCACACTTCCCATCCCTCTAGCCACTGAAGCAGGGAAGGCCAGTGGTATGCTGTGAAGCAAGCAATGTGTCTACGTGTGTCCAGCAGGGAAGGGGCTGGAGTGGGTGTTTTTCTGAACCTTATTTTTAACAGTAGCCCTGCAAGAACTGATGCTTTTATTATTATTATTATTATTATTATTATTATGTTTTGTTTATGTTTATGTTTAACTAGTAAGGGTTGTGAGTTCAAAGATATTAGGTCCTTGGGCAAAGGACAAGTGGTACTTCTGTGACTCAAGCTTGCATAGGCCCTAGCACTCAGAATTCCAGATATGAATACAGCACACCACTCCAGGAAATATGAAACTAATGTCTTCCTATATGTTAAACAATTGCAAACACTCACATCAAGAATGGCTTTCATCACATAAAGCCCTTGACCTTGTTTTTAAATCCTGTGGAACCTTATACCATCAGATTCTGAACAAGGAGGGAGACAAAATCAGTTAGATGGTCGAAGAAGCCAGAGACTTCCAGCTTCCTCCTCCAAGCTCTTCAAGTTGAAGATAGTACACCTCACATTTCCTCTCAGTTCTTTGGGGGCTCTGGGGGGGTCCCTTCAAACCTAGTTTGTGTCAGAGATTGTGCTTTCCTCACACTAACTCCTCAATTTTGTGGGTGAAAGCTGTCTTGGAGACATGTTTATACCTTGGACACAGGATTAGGAGCCAAAAGGAATGTCAAGTGAAATAACTGCCCAACATGGCTGTCATTTTAACTCAGGAGGGAGAGCTTTGCTGTGCTGATGTAGCCTTGGTTGTCCTTATCAGAGTGTGATCTTAGACTCAGCCGGGGAAGGTCTAAGCATGTGACACACATCTCCTTGTCCCCATTCTTTCATGCATTTGAGTATGTAAAACATATGAACTAGGATTTTGTACTGCGCTGGAGTTTGCCCCGGAAGCTGAGGATGCAGCCATGATCAAAATGAGCTCTTTATCCAGAGATCTTCCAGGCTAGTGAAGGAAGGCTAGAAAAGCTTACAGTTGCAGATCAGTGCTGAAGGGCGTCTGGAGGCCAGAGTTAGCCCCTGAGCTGGGAGCTAAAAGGAAAGTAAGTATTGGCCAGGCACATAGAAGGCAGGGAAGAATGTCATGATATGTCGATATGTGTGTGTGTATATGTGTATATATGACATACATATATGAGAGCATATAAATGTCCACGAACATATCTATACCATAGAACGCAAAGAGGCAGAATGGCCAAGGCCAAAGAAAACAAACAACTTCCAAAAGGCTCCAAGCTAAACTCCTGTCAACTTCAGAAATAACAAAAACCAGGCACATAATGTGTGTGTTGTGTTGACACGGATTTTGATCCAGTTTTTCAATACATTGAATAGAGGGTAACAGCCAGAATTCTAAAGAATAGCCAATTCCTTTGAGGATAAAGAGTAGGAAAGTGTTCTACTGTTTAAAAAAGAATGAATTTCCGTGTAAGGGAATGTGCAAAGAAACACTGAACAGTGGCAGGAATCTAAAGTTGATGCTTCAGAACAGTTCCTCTGGCAGGGAGAATCGGGCTTGATGTGGAGCTAGCAGAGGTAGAGATGGCACCGATAGTGTAGTGGTGGTGATGTAGAAGGCATACACTGTATTAGTGCTGGGAAAGACAGGGGAGTGTGTGCAGGGACAGCTGAAGAAGGACCAGTAGGCTTTGTTGTGAGACAGAAGGGAAAGAGAGAATCCAGGGAATCCAACGAACAGGTCTTCCTTCTGGGGCGAGGGCCAGTTCTGTGGTTGGTATCTTAGGGATTCCAGAGCAGGTTACTACTCTGGGTTGTTTTGAATATTATGACAGAAGAACAAAAGCTTTCAAGAAAACAAAGCCCAAATCCTCAACAGACACAGGAGAAGATACAGTTTCAAATGCTGTGTTTGCCATGCACTTGTTTTCTTTGGAGAAGGTTGCTTGCCCATAGAGCGTGGCAGGTGCAAGGTTTTCTGTGAGCCTCTGGAAGGCTCAGAACAGCTGCAGTCTGTCTGTCCTATGTGATCAGAGGCATGATGATGTCTTGACAGGTGTCCTGACTCTTGGCTTGACATTGTCACAGCAGGGCCGCCAGTCAGCTCCAGTCAGCAGGTCAGCAAGCTCGGTGGCCCTTGCTTGGTTGCACACCTGTGGCTGCTATAACCCCATAGCTAAGCTTCAGCACGTGCTGACAGGTGAAGGCTACTCAGATGGTTCCCCATCTTCATGTGACTTCGTGTAGGGGTGGAGGGTTTCACGATGATGTGTACAAAATGTGTTCGATGTGTACAGCTGTCTTCTGCTTTGACCTGCCCTTGAGGGTTTGTTTTTTTTTTTTCTCTTCTGATACTAGCAGATGGAGTTTCTTTAAGAGATGCTGGTTGGCCTCAGCAATTCTGGAGTTTATCCTGCAGCCAGTTCTGTGTTGCTGGCTCAAGTCTACTCTCTTTGAGTTTGCATCCTCTGAGAAAGACATTCATGTTGGGGCCATGATGTTTAGATCAATGATGAGCACATGGTATAGCTTGACCACTGAGTCTTAAGTCTTAAACATTCTTTGGAATTGGGAGGCAAGATGAGAAAGCCTGGAGTGTCAATGGCTGCTGGGCCACAACAGGAAGAGAAGTCTGCCTGGAGGTAAAGACAAAAGAAGAGGAAAGTAGACAAGGGGAATTAGAGGCGGATACAGATCTCGAGAGACATCATCTGAGACCCTGAGTTCTTTCATAGCACAGCTCAGCCTACTCCTCAATGACTTAGCTACAGAAGCCGATTGGATCCCTTTTACCATTACCCAGCCTGGGTCTAGAAGAATAGAATTGCATCCATTATTGAGTGCTAGTTCAAGTCAGTTTAACAAGGATTTGCTGAAATGTGTGGTGGGAGACTCACCTCGGAACAACAGAGAAAATGTAAAGTGTGTTGTAGTCATATCAATAATGACATTAATATTCCATTTAAAGGGCATTTCCCCTATTTTGGTGTTTCTTAGCACTTTACACACATTATTTCATTTGACTCTTAGAACAAATCTTTGTTTTAGAGTAACTATCTGCCTTCTTCAGAGAAGGAAACTTTGACCTGGAGATTTAATAAATTAAAAAATAATAAAATAATGATACAGACTAATAATATGTTAGTGACAGAGGTAGGCTGTAAGCTATGATGTACTGTGTTTGCAAAGTCTAGATTCTTACCAATTTACTGTTTTGTCTCCCTCTCTCGGGTAACTCATAGTCTGTTCAGGGAGATAGAAAGGAAGTACTTTGTACAGACATGACAGATGAGATTAACACACACACACACACACACACACACACACACACACACACATATCAAGGATGTGAAAATAAGAAAAACAAGACTACACAGCCATCAGAGCACAGCTCAATGGATCAGAGTAGGGATTTATGGAACTAGAATGACTAGGTGGAGTGACCTGAATATATAGACAAGAAAGAAACAAATGTGTCAGAACTATCATCCTCCTAGGGGAGCAAAGAGTAAGAGGGTAGAGAGGGGATTGTGGGCGATATGCACAGTTGGCACGATTCCATGGTGTTTCCCAACAGCCAGACCATCCCTGCAGGGTGATGAGTGGGGAAGTGGAGCCACAGGATGCTGCTGTTTTTACTTCCCATGAAAGCTGCCATCTCATTGTGAATTAGTGCGATGAGTCCCATAGTCCAGTGCCCTCAAATGGCTCCTTGGGCCAACACCACAGGTTTTTGGACCATGCCATGCTTCTTTTCATCACAGACTGTCCCGATGGTGCTCTTAAGCCATTTTGAAGCCTTTGCTCATGTGTTTAAGCCAGTAGGGAGAGGACTGTACTTGCCCAGCACACTCTTTCCCACTTTTGCATGGCCCGGAGCCATTGTAAATGAAACTGGCTTCCACCATCTAACCACAGTTCCCTGCAAGTTCCCACAGGAAAGACTGGGTTGGTCCAAAGCTGTCGAGTGCTTGGGTCCGTATTTCGGTTACAGTTATCCTGGTGAAATAATCTCGGGGACCCCTGGTTTGCAATGTGAACTGATGAGGTCTAACTACTTTGGAAGCTGCCCTTTTGGAGACAGATTTCCCCTTTGCTTTTTGGTAAGTCCAGCTTTAGAACCTCTCAGACTCAGATTCAGGCCTGGATGAAGATATCATGGTATCTATTTACATTTATCTATCTCCCTGAACTCGTCAAGGCCCTGGATAAAAGACCTGAGCCACATCACATACACAAAGAGCAACCTGCATGCGGGAGTTTAGGAACTTGAATCAGAGTCCTAACTCCATCTTTACTTGTGATTTGAACACGTTTTTCAGCTTTTTGAAGTTGAGGTTTTTCATATAAAAACATGAGCATCATAGTAGACACTACCTTGTAGATTGTCCGTGAGGACCAAACAGAGAAGGGAAGGGCTAAACCAGTCACCACATATAAACTTGCCAGCTGTGAGCAGGTTTCCCATGACATTCTGGTACTGTTGGCCACGCCCATTCCTCTGCCCATGTTCTTCCTGTGTGCAGTCTAGGTCTTGTTCCATGCAGCGCCTCAGGCCCTCAGCAAAGCAGAGTCTTGCAGAGAAAGATCACCTGGGTTCATAACTAAGGTGGCTCGCCTAGGTAGCCTCAGAAGTCAGGTAAAATGCCCATTGAGAGAAGTGGCCCCAGGGGGATAGGTTTGCCTTTATGGACTGGCTAAAGAAGCTTTTAAGAATCTCCAACCCCATGTGCCATAAGAAAATGCAGGCCCAGAATCACTATAACTGCATTCTTATTTTTTCTCAATAAAAGCCAAGAACTTAGATTTATTTGTTAAATGTTACTTTTTTTTTTTTTTTTTTTTTTTTTTTTTTTTACAAAAGTACACTGATGTGAATTATTTTAAACACTGTGCAGGCCCATGTGCCTATATGCCAGGAACAATCATAGGACTTTAAATTGCAGCCTCCAATTTAAAAGCTAGCCAGGACTGTAGTAGGGTGTCTGGATGGGGCCTGCATAAGAGATCCCATGACAAGGATGGGACACACACAGTTGGCAGTGGAGAGGTAGGGTCCAGGAAGCATCAGGAGGGCAGTGAGGAGCAGGGCAGTGAGGAGCAGGGCAGTGAGGAGCAGGTGAGCACTGAAGGGAGGTGTCAAGTCCTAACTGGAGGTGGCTGGGACCTGCAGACAGGCCTGCTATAAAGCCCCAGGGGACTTATGACCTGAGCATCTTCCATCTGAAGAGCGTGAGGAGCTGGGATACAACCCTCTCCTACCCTGTCAATCACTGGCTAAGCTTTGTTCTTGGAGGAGAGGAGAGGGCAGAAGAAGGGCCCCTTTGGTGTCAGGAGAAAGGCAGAGGGAAACAAAATTAGCCGTTGCTTATGAGTTGTCGAAACCTCCCTGCACCCCGGCAGGAAAGGCAGATGGCAAGGTCTGCACACTGGCTTCAGTCTGAACCATCAGACGAGGCTTCCAACATATGTCTCTGGTCTCCTTCCCGTGCCAAAGCGGGAGCTGGGGCAGAGAGATATGGGAGCTCCTGGCAGGAGTGCCCACTGCTGGGCTTGCCTCTCCAAGCTCTGCCTGTCAATTATAGAAAGAGCAGTGCCATTCCATTGGCCGCCATTATCTTCCATCAGGGTCTCTAGGGACAGCCCTGCACCCGTTTTCTGCAGAGTGGTTCAAATCGTTTTATGTCTTCTTAGCTGCCAAGTACAATGTCATAAGCAATAAATAAATAAATTGTTGGCCTCTATGGAAAGCATATTTTGTCCAGATGCGTCCTTGAAACTTCAGCCTGAAACATGAAAGTCAGATTGGAAACTGCACTCTAAGAGTTTGGGGCAAGTAGGCTCACCAGAAAAGCAATTTGATTGACAGGTGCTACTACCCAGCACCCGGTCCATGTCCCACTGATGGGCCAGGACATCTGTCTTCTTAAACACGGAGCTTGTGCATGCTGAGTGTGGGTGGCCCGGCTGGAAGGCCTGGTTCAAAAGGGGGGTGAAGCTTTGGGCATTGCTAACCTGGGGCCTGAGACCTGTGAGTCCCTTGGCCACCTTCTGACCAGCTGGAATGCAGTCAGTCTTCCCTATCAATAGGGTTCGATTCAGCAGCTTTTTCTGGGTTACAAGCTGTCAACTGTACCTTGACTTTCCTGGATGCAGAAGGTAAGACCATTGGGATGTGTAACCAGGAAGGAGAATTGCTCAAAACCAAGAAGAAAGGTAATCAGCCCTAAGATCATGTGGACACTCTAAGACAGAGTGAGTCAGCAGGCTGGACAAAAATTACCATGAGCACTCACCACAGGTGACTGGATCTGCCTGTGCCAGCTGGCTGACAATACTTTACACTGCCCTCTTTATTGCTTTTTAAATGACAAGCTTATAAAAAGTTGGATAGACTAGAGATGAATGAGTATAAAAGTGAAAGTTCCCTTCAACATCCCCAGCCACACACACCCACTATGTTATGGTGGAGATTCCCAAGACTTACACACAGAGGTACATACACACACATACTTTACTTTTACAAGATTTAAACTGTGCTACAAAAATTATTTGTAAGTGTCTCTCTTATACTCCTGTATCATGGATATATATTCACATCAGTACAACCTTGGCTATTGCTTGAGGTGCTGTTTTTATAGGTTACAGTAATCCCTTGACAATCTTCAGGTGACTTCTAAGGTCACCCCCCCCAAATGCCAACCTATTGTCAACAAAGCAAAAAGGTCAGCAGCACGTATCGTCTGTGTTATTGCTAGTAGAAGTCATCTTTTGTCATCCACCTGCAGAGTTCAATAGAATTAAATTGTGTAGGAATTTGAGAGAAACAGACTATAGAAATGATGATTTTGATGTAAAGTATGTAGGGTATGTACAATATCATGTCATTCAGGAGGTAAAATAGTATGTCTAAGGAAAACTAAGGATGTTGCTTTCATAACTGATTAATTTTCCTAAAGGAATTCCTTTCACCCACTGCTAGGACTTCTTTGTAAGCATGTGTGTTTGCATGCGTGTGTATCTGCGTGTGTGTATGTGTGTGTGTGTGTGTGTGTGTGCGCGCGCGCGCGCGAGCCTGCCTACCTGCCTGCCTGCTTGTCTGTCTTGACTCTAGATGGTGAGGAATAGGCCGTAGTATCAGGTTCCAATTCTGACACTTTCCAGGATATGACCTTTGTCAACATGTTTAACTCGTTCTGTGCCTCTTATTCCTCAGTTCTTGAGGACAATGACAACCATTCCCTTGAACAGTAAAGAGGACCAGAGGAAGGAACGTCTCAGAAGCCCTCCTACCTGACACTAAGTGTCTCCAGGCAGGGAGCAGAGAGCCAGAGCAGGCCAGAGGAGCATGATTGCCAGCAGGAGGCACATGTCTCATCAGACATACGTGTAGCCAGGTCCTAGTCCACGATGTGCAAACACCTTCGCAGATGCTAGCTGCCGTCTCCCAGCCAGGTAGTAGGAAAAATACTGGCGAACCAAACAAGTGGAGGGATAATTTTTGCAGTCACTAGTCAGCTGAAATTGTTTCAAAATGTCTTCGAGGTTGTCACAAGCCGTCAGCTGGACCAAAACCAGAACCTGATTTCCAGTTGTGGATGATAAATAAACACGGACCACTGCCCTTCATGGATGGGGCTATTTTTTTAACCCATGCAGATGTGTCCTATTTACACTGGAGCTGTCAGACAATTTAGTGAAGGCCCACAAGATCTGAAGGAAAGCGGGCCTCCTGCTCTGGGGTGTTCACACGAGAGGGAATAGCCCATCTCCTCCATGGAACTGTGGCATTTGGGTCCTGGGGGAGATATGAGAAGATCTGAGTTCTTCTTGGCCAGCTGCAGAGTCTGCTGACCAAGCAGGCTTTGAGCTAATGTACAGGAGCAGGTATGATGAGATGGGAGACGGCTGGCACTGCTATAATTTTGACATTTTTTGCAGTCTGTGGAAAGTCTTGAATCTTAAACGGATATGAAAATCCCCTCATTTGGTACAAGCTTGTGCATGGCAGATGGAGTCTGAATGGAAACACCAATTAGAGAGTACTGGCCGCTCTCCCTTTTCCCTGAGTGTGAGGTTTCCTTGGCAAAATACTTGTTTGGCTATAATTTTCAGATTCACCCCTCACCGACCCACGCCTATGGATTGTTGGAGGGAGGATATGGGGGTCTGAGCCTCAGAGTGGAAACAAGCGGGGAGGTATTTCAGGCTCATTCCATAACGAGAGAGACCAAGGTTTGGACAGGTGGGAAGGCCTGCTCAGGGTCCCCCAGTCGAGACTTGAGACGGGAACCCAGAGTTCAAGACCTCCACCAGTATGATTTCTGCTAGACTTTGTCCTTTCTACATGCTCTTTCTCTGGGGTGATGCATGTGGAGAAGTAAACATCAGCAATTTCAATGCACTTGAAAATTCCTTATGGCTAGTCCCTCCTAGACGGTAAGACACCCTTGATGGCATGATGCAAAGACACTTTAGGTCTAGGAGAGCCGTCTGGGTTTTGATTCCCATGAAGGACCTGTGGAGTCCAGCAGATGCCTAGGATACACAGAATGCAAGCACAGGTCTTCCCTTCATAGTAGCAAGGGGCCAGGACAAGCATGTGGGACGAGGCTGGAAGCAGAGGTTGCTAGGGCATGGTTCTTTATTCTATGGGGGTGGTTTCTATCTGCCATGGGCCTGGAAGGGACAAGCAGGCTATCTCTTCACAGAGATCGATCAGGCCCTTATTCTAATTGAAATTTCCTAAGCATCTGTTTCATGCCAGGTCTTTGTGCCAAGTAAATAAGCAGTAACCACAGAGCAGTTGACAACACTCTGTCCTCAGGAAAACCTCAGAACCAGACACAAATGGGTAAATGAACAAGTTAGACCATTTTAGATAGTGGTAGGGGGTGAAGAAACTAAGAATAAAGATATTCTCTCAGATAAAATCTCCCAAAAGTGTGATGTGAGGAGACTCCCAGACTGGGAAGGAGGCGGCACAAACTGAAGGGGACAGGTGGCATGAGGTGATTCGGGAGAGGTGGGCCAAGCTTTCAGACTAGAGCAAGCCTACTAACGTTCTAGGAGAACTTGGGAACTATGGAGGACCATAAGCCAGAGAAAGCTGTGCTCACCAAGGGAGGAGACAGAAGACATCACAGTCCCCACTCTGGGAGATGACATTTCAGGAGTGGGTTTGGGGCTCCCTAGATGGTGGCCCCCATGAATTCCACAAGGCCTTTTGCTTTAGGGTGACAAATGGGTAGAACTGAAAGGCACCACGGTCCTTCATTTCATCATAAGGAAACGGAGGGAGTGGCCAGTGAGGACAACCGGGCACTGGCCTGGATGTGGAGTGCTGTGTCCTCTCTACCTCTGTGCCCACCTATGCAGCCTCCAGGGGCTCTGACTGGGAAATCTGTTCCCCATCAGACATCTCAGAGAGCACTTGTGCAGTCTGTTTCCAGTAGCTTGTGAAAAGGCAGTCACCTTGACTGACTTCTGCTTGACAGACATGTCAGCATTGTCCATTTCTTCCAAAGAGCAGTGGTACACGGGAGGGGTACCTTTGCTCCATGGGAAATGAGAGGTGAAGAGCTATTCCCCAGTGCAAGAATTCAGATTCAGCTTGGTCCCTGACGATGACGTTGACCAAGTCCGGTTCCGGTCCCTCTTTTCCTCTGGACCTCCACTTCTTCCTGTCTAGAGAGTACGGGGCATAACGATTATCTTAAGGTGAGATAATTGTGAACTAAGCCAGTTAAGCAAGTTATCCATTGTAGAACTTGGGGGGGGGGGTTAATATGCAAATGAACAGTACCAGACTCCATGCCTGCCGGTGGTTATAGGGGTGCATCTGCAGGTGGCCCTGGAATGCCAAACAGGAGATAGGCAGCACCTTTCAGAACCTGTGCCCCACAGGAGTCTTGGGAGCACATGAAATAATCCTGAGGTTCTAAGATCTGTTGTGGCCTTTCCTAGCCTCGATCCACAGTAGCATAGAGGGGCGGACATCTACCCTGTGTCTCAGCACTGTGTTCTTCCACTTCTATGTCTCCCCCCCCACTCCCCCCCTGCCCAGGGACCCACAAAGGCTGTCTTGGAAGGAGCTAGACCTCTCTGGCCCCTGGACCACTTGACGCTCTAGATGAGCTCTCTTCCACAAGGGGAAAATGTTCCTGTCTCCTGCTTATGTCAGGCAGGCGTGATACAGGCATGATTCTCAGGTGGACTGAGTCTAGGCTCCTCCCTTACCCTAAGGGACTTTCTCTGGTCCTTTCTTTATGGCTGTTTTCACTTTTCACATTCCGTCTTGCTCATGAGTTATAATCTTCTGCCCAAGGATAGCCACACAGACTAGAGGTCTTTCTGAGTTGGCTCTCAGAGGCCTGTGCCTGCCACCTCTGTGGCAGCAGCTTCCACAGAGCCACCGACCATGTGTGCTCTCAGCTGGCTGTGGAGCACTTCCTCTGCACCAGGCAATATGGTAGGGATTGGGGGATTACTCAGGGCCTCTAGACAGCATGCCCTGAAGGGGTCAGCTGTGCTGGTTTTCCATCTGTCTAGATGAGGATTCCGGAGTTTGGTCAGCTTTGGGAGCTCTCCCGAAGTCTCATAAAAAGCCCACCCCCCAAAAAAAAATAAATAAATAAAATAAATAAAAATTAAAATTAAAAAAAAGCCCACCCAAGTCTGTGCCTTGAGTTATGGCACTGAGTTATTCCGGATGTTAACTCCTCACTGTGGAGAAGTACCTAGCAGAAACAGATTTAAGAGAAAAAGCCTATGGGGCTCATGGTTACAGATGTTCTGACCATCATGGAGACTAAGGCACATGGTGGAGAATCAGGAGGTAGAGAAAGAAGAAAGTCTAGCTGTGGTATAAGCCCTAAACATCCCCAGAGACCAGCATCTGCCAGCTAAGTCCATGCCCCCAAAGTCTTATAACCTTCTAAAACTGGCATTGTCCGTCAGCTTAGAAGCAAGTGCTTAAAATACAAGCTTGTGATGGACATT
This sequence comes from Peromyscus eremicus, assembly GCF_949786415.1. NCBI lineage: Eukaryota > Metazoa > Chordata > Mammalia > Rodentia > Cricetidae > Peromyscus > Peromyscus eremicus. The sequence continues at coordinate 86,718,282 of NC_081425.1, read as the reverse complement.
TCACATTTCAAACCCGACTCTCCATTATAGTTTGAATGAAGGAAGGTGAGTGAATCAATCCCTGAACGGATGGATGCGAGAATACTGGAGTACCTAAATGAAAAAGGAAGGGCATATTAGCCCCTCAAACTTCTGGCTTTAGGAAGTCCCCCTGGCCCTGGGGTGGGATGGGATGGGGAGGTGGGGGGGGAAGGGCAGGGTGGGGGGGGGGAGGGCGGGGTTTGCCACCTTTGAGCCATCATTTATTTGTCTGTGGTCCCTATGGACCCTCCACAGGGAATTGTCTCCTGCCACCTGGGGTACAAGTGGGTACTACCCTATTGTAGAGTCTGGCCTTTGTCTGCCAGCAGCCCCTGGGGCATCTCACACCTCCTCCCCTGCCAGGCACATCCCACAAAGAAGGGGTCCTGCAGGACTACAGGCTGCAGACTTCAGCTTGCTGGGTTTTGTACTCTACTGCTGAGGCTCTCTGGGAGGAGAGGCCAGCTATGCTGGGATTGGAAACTGAAGAAAGATGGACAGGGATCAGATAAGCATCCCTTCCCAGGCAGTGGTGACCTACCTCCTCCCTGGTTGCAGGCCTTTGTCAGGTGACTAACAGTTGAGGAATGTTGAAATGGATCTCAAGCCCTGATCTGAATTATAATCTCAGAGGCTATACTTAAGTCTACCTAAAGATATTTCAATTTGCTCGCTCTCGCTCTCTCTTTTAACTCTCCTTAGCTCAGAACATACTTTGTAACCCTGCAGAACGCAGAAATCCAGGACATATTTCTTGATGTTTTACATCACAGTTGTAAGTCCTCCTTATCCTTCGATAATCATATTTTAGCTTCCAGTCGGTGTACTGGTGGGTGTGCCTGTGTGATATATATAAGTTCACATTTATACTGACAAGCATAGGCTCCTTTCATCTTTTTTTCTCCCAAAGCCAGACTTGTGAGACAACATTCAGCCTCAGATTAATTTCCAAATAACTTTGTTCAGCCTTCACTGCTGTTGCCAAACAGCTCTACTCCAAGGCTGATTGGTTATAGACCTTGCAGTAGCTGCAATTAGTAGTCCATACTCCAGGGGCACGGCACACCGAAGAGGAGGGACAGGGATGTCACCAAGAACCAGTTAAATATGCCAGCAAAGTAAGGGCAGGTTGAGTTGGATGGGGGGCGGGGTATCAATGTGTCCTTCAGCACTGACCAGTGGTTAGTTAAAAGGTGAGGATGGACCAGGTAGAGCTCTAAGAGTCTGTGGAGCAGTGGGGGTTGGGGGGGAATGTATATCTTTTAAGACCGTAGGTTTTGCTATTAGCTTTTATTTGAAGTCTAATATTTTACTTACTCTTTCTTTGACCTTAGAGAAATTGCTTCTCTGTACCTCAGCTTCCCAGTCTGTAAAGCTGAGATTTCTTGGTTATTCAGAAGATGCTAATGGGGTCCCTGCTCTGTTCAAGATGCTGGTCTTGATAAAAGGCTGGAAGCATAGACAAAGGGGTGCCATTCTGGTCCTCGTGGCACTCACGGTCCATGGACACAGAGAAGGGGCAGGCCCTACAGGGAAGGTTATCGGGATTGAAAAAGACTGGACATGGAAAATGCCTAGCATAGTGTGTGGCACGGAAGAAGGAAAGATAGCAAGGTGGTTCTTCCTTAGGTCACACTTACTAGGTAGGAGCCCCAGGAGTCCCAAGTCCAAGTGCTGCCATTTCATTTTACAAAGAGGTTTTACCTTAGGATTGGGAAAGACACTCTGTAAATGTTTTGCTGGTTTAGTCAAAACAGCGCACCTTCATACCAGACATCACGAAGAGAAAAGATGGTTCTCAAGTAGATTTTAGCTGAGGATGATCAGCTCTTGGGTGACAGGTCAGACATGACAAACTGGGACAATGTAGAAAGGAATGCGTGAACGGTGGGATTAAGAATTGCAGGGCAATTACTTTCTGCAAACTGATACGCAGGAAAGAAACAGGCACACCTTGCAATGCAGAAGCACAATGAGCACAAATTCACTATTACAGAATTGCAGAATAGGCAACCCCCTGCATAAAAACGGGCTGTTATTAAAAGGGGGGTGGGGTGTGTTGTGAAATTGCTTTGGAATGTGGGCCTCATTTTCCACTAGAGTGGAGTTCATGGACTGGTCCTCAAGGGCTTATTTAACCTACACTTGCCTGAAATGTATTATTTCCCCCTCATGGGCCACAGTCTGCCACAGCACTTTTGTAGGAGGCTGACTGGAAGGGCCCTCCTCTCCCTGCACCCACCTTGTGGCAGCATGTACTAACCGCACAGGGATTTCCTTGGGTTCTTCATACCAGAAACTCATTTTTCTGGACTGGGGTTTGAAAGATTGCAAATAAGCCGAACTGGACATAACATTAAAACTTCCATGAATTAATTGAGCACTTATCATATGAGCTCCTTCCCCAGACATCCTTCTTCATTTGATGCTAGGCCTCCCACGAGGTTGATGGTAAACTCTGCCTATCTTTTTCTGGAATTATCTGGGCATTTTCAACATCCAAATATACAGTGGAAGTAGACTGCACAAGACTTGAAAAGTGAGGCAGTGAAGTTTTCAGAAGATGTGAATTCTCATGGAGCTGATGAAAGGGACATGGGAAGGCTGGTTTGTATCACTAGCAAACTCATTATCAAATGGTATCAATTAAAAATAGAAAATTTAATAAGCTTGATGATAACCTAGAGGCTCCAGAGTGAGTGAGTGGAGGAGGGGGCTTGTGGCAGTACTTGGGAAGGTGGTTTACATGTACACTAGTTTTTACTCCCGTAACAATGGCACTGAGGAGGCTAAGGATGGCACATCAAGCCCTCAGACAGTCTGGCTGAGGAAATAAAAATGGGCTGAATAAGCCAACACCTGTTTCATTTTTCCTTCCTTATAAAACTCATGAACTGTGGAAATTTTATTAATAAACAATATATGTATCATTGTTCCCCAAAATTTGGTCTTAGCTTAAAAATGAAACGCCAGTCTCTTCCCCATTAATTACTATGAAAATGGCCCTGTTCAAGGGGCAGGTACTCTCTTCCAGGTCCCGATTTTCCTCCACTAAGAATAACCTTGTCTGTTAAAGAGGAAGATTCAAATTCTATCTAGCCAAGGTGTAGAGACTCCTGAGTTATGGGGGGAGTGGGGGGCTCACATAAGGATGATTGATGATCATACATAGATGTTCCCTTGAAGCAGACTAAGATTCTGAAGAATCTAGCCTAGTAAGTATCAATATTAAGTAGCATTCAAGGGGCAGGGTTTTTTTCTTCTTCTTCTTCTTCTTCTTCTTCTTCTTCTTCTTCTTCTTCTTCTTCTTCTCTCTCTCTCTCTCTCTCTCTCTCTCTCTCTCTCTCTCTCTCTTATGCCTTTTAAGCTTTGGTGATGGCTAATCCTGATTTTTAACTTCCATTCTAACCCTTTAAAATAATCCTCTTACCAAATCACCGTGACCTTGATGAAAAGATAGTTTGTGGTAGAAATTTGCATCTAATTTTATTCTCTGTGTTGATCTAATAAAAACTTAAGGAGAAATTGAAAATTCCACTTCATACAGCAAAGTTCACTTTGGCAATTTTTTTTTAAGCTGCAAAAGATTGGTATTAAATCAAAGGAGAGACTTAAAGGCTTAATGTATGACTGAAAGAGACCCATAGATGAGCAGAAAGATCCAGAAAGCTTTATCAGTGAGCCCTGACTTGTACTCTGTGACAGAGGCAACTTCTTGCTTAACCTGAACTGGATGTGAGAAAGACCCTTCCCAGAGCCCCACCTGTCAGCTCAGGTAGCCCCACCCCTCAGAGAAGACTCTCGAAGCCAACAGGCTACTCCTTTTCAACCTAAAACTCACAAGAATTGATTTCATTAGCCACATTTGCTCAGGAAAATGTAGGTATGGGTAAGTGACGTGGTAACAAGAATATTTAATTATTCCCTCCAGGCAAATAAATACACCTACAGGCTTTAGTGTTACAAAGCACTCTTTTTTTTTTTTTTTTAAATCAAGGAAATGTTGCACCTCATCTGTTTTTTGAGTTACTTAGTCTTAAAAGCAAAACATAGATAAATCTATACATAAAACTAATTCTCTCCTCTCCCTTCTTCGTCTCACTGAAGGGACTTGGTATGGGTGGAGGTAGTTGTGTTTTGAGAAGAGAACATGTTGGCAAAAGATATGAGAGCCAAATAGATTCTGTTGGAGAAATGGTTCAGCATTTAAGACCCTTTAGTTCTCTCAGAGGCCTGGAGTTCAGTTCCCAGCACCCACATTGGACTTCTCATAATCTCCTGTAACTCCAGTTCCAGGGCATCTGATTCCGTCTTCTGGCCTCCACAAGCAGCCACATGCGCAGACACAGGGATGCACACACACATACACATAAAATAAATAATAAATAAAATGTTTAAAAGAGAGACTTCTTAGTAAATGGAACAAAAGGCAGTCTTGACATTTTACTGAGAAGGGAGGTGTCCCCGGTGGCAATGGAGTACAACTCCTCACATTCCATTGTCTGCCTCACGGGAAAGTCAAAAGAAAAGAGCCTCCGAGTTGCTCATGGCCTCCAACTCTACAGATTCCTCGTTACTTCCTCACCCAACACATATTGAGTGCCTCCTTGGAGGGCGGCACAGCCTGTGAGTGTGTGAGACTACTGGAATGTGCCCGTTTGCCTGAGCTGGCTCTCCTGTCTGGGGAAGAGACAATTCGACTCCACTACCATGCATAGGCCCCTGTGATTTGAGTGGAATCAAGGCTGAGTACCACATCGTGGTGGTCAATACTAAGTCTTCCTCAGCAGGCCATGATGTTACACACCTGTAATTTCAGCTCTCGGGAGAGACTTGAATCAAACAGACTGACTGGCTGGTGGAAAACGATGAATCCGCTCTTTTCGCTGGACCCGAGTTAGAAGGAAATTTCTAGTCTAACCGTGTGTGTGTGTGTGTGTGTGTGTGTGTGTGTGTGTGTGTGTGTGTGTGTTTTATCACAAGGAACCTGGAGGAAGTGGGAACAGCATCCTCTCTACAGAGAGCAGGAGCCTCTCCCACGCGTGTAGATGTGAAAGAGCCCCTTGTTAACTACTTACATTGTTACTACAAGGGAAGAAGGGAACTGTATCGGCTATGTCTAAAACAGCAGTGTCTGATGATTTTCGGGCTGGCTGGATCCTGGGCTTTAAAATCTGTCATTACCACTCCACTTCTTGAGAGCTTTGCCTTTGTACTCCCCAGGGGACTTCTTTTTCCAGTGGACTCCCATGAGACTCACATAAGATAGTGAACAGCTGTTGAGAGCTGCACCCTCCCCCACCCCCCTGCCACATTTCCATGTCAAGGTGGAGACCCCAGAGAGATATAGACAAAAATCTTCCCACCCCATGGAGTCCCACTGTATGAACTTTTGTCACACCCCTCCCATGAGCCAGTCACTGGGGTATAAAGTAGAGTATTTTCATCGACTGGCCTGCTTCATACTGTCCCCTTCCCTCCCTGGAGTCTGAGAATGCAGTGAGTCTCCAGAGGAGCATCAAGATGCTGCCACAGAATGCATCCACGCCAGTTACAAGTAGGCAGAAAATATCCCTGCGGGAGCGGGGGGGGGGGGGGGGGGGGGGGCTGTGGGAAGCCTGTGGGGGGTGAGGTCAGAGGCCGGATAGCTCTGCTGTTTCAGACACAGAGGTAGAGACTGGGGACTGTCTCACCCAACTTCCTCCACCTTTATCATGCCCTCGCCGCAGCCAGCACATCCCCTCAGCCTTATCAATGACTGGTTCCATTTCTTGGAATCTTTTTTTCTTACTCTTTAGGCAGGAAGTTGCTTTTGGTTATCTCAGAACTAGGTCACAAGGGCACGCTACCAGGCAGTCCTGGAGATGGATTTGCCTCAAGCGGGAGTCCTGACTTGATTCGTTCAATTCTGCAAGTTCCGTAGACCAGGCTGCTTGTGGGATCTGCTCCAAGGCTCAGGCCCGGCAGGACCTTCAGAAGGTGTACCGCAAGAGCAGTGTGTGTGTCAGGACAGTGAAGGGGTTGACAGAAGAAGGCTTCCGGGCTGTTCCTAGAGCTGGAGCCTTGTTGTAAATATGGCACTTCATTCCTTGACAAAAAATGAGTGGATCAGGATTGGGCTGTTCAGGACCAGTACAGCCAAGGAAATCACCTAAGGGAGGGATAAGAGAGACAAAGCAGCTCCCAACCAGCCTCAGTTTCCTCTTGGGAATGCAAAAGAAAAAACAAACAAACAAACAAAAACCCCACAACAACAACAACAAAAACCCTACAGGATCTACTCTATTCAGCATCCTCCACATCAGGCAAGGAGGGTTTGTCAGAGTCCCTCAGAGTTACCTCCTCAGGATATGGCATACTCCCTTGGGCTCCAGCCCTCCTAATCCAGGCAGTGGTGATGCCTGCTAGGCTGTACCAGCCCATCCTTCCATCTGCTTCCCACCCTCTGTGAGCTCAAGGGAACCTGGGTTGTGAAGCAACTCATCTTACTAAAACCAAAACTGAACCTGTGTGCATGCCTAGGTACAGCCAGTCCCAAGCTCAGCAAACACAAAAGTTTCATCCATTCATACAAATGCCTTGGTTGGGGCAGGAAGGGAACATCTTTTACTGAAAGTCAGAGTTCATGTAGGTACTGATGTAAGGATGGTAGAGCTTTGGGACCAGGCAGGATGCTGTCTGCCTCAGTTATTCATTTATTTATTAAACAAATATTGACTGCTATTTTGTATCATGAGCCAAACAATGTCATTATCTCTAGCTCTGAGCTTGTACTCTTTCTCCTGTCTGCAGGGCCCTTGACTTCTCTGTCTCTGGTCTTTCCTGACCTTAGAGATCCCGTCTCCTAGAATTCTACACCTAGGTCTCCGAGATTTATCCCTAAACCAGGAAATTATTCTCCTCTTACTGCATCAGGTCTGAAGGTGCTGTTCTCCTTCTAGCTATGGACTTCCTCTTCCTAGGTTGGGGCCTTATTTATATGCTGTCTGAACATCAGATTCTGGGAACAGCAAAACCTGCTTTTGACCTGCCTGGGTGTTCCAATTTTTCTCTTTAGGAACTCCCTCTGGCTGTAAGCATACACGCAGAGTAAGAACACATAGGCCTTGAATACAGTGAGCAGTGCTCCTGGCTTCCATGGAGTTGTCAAAAGGGAGGACGTAGCTAATACTGTCACAGACCACTCCTCATCTGGTCTTCGAACCCCATCCCTGTGCTGTCCATGATCTCCGGTGGGATGGCACTGTGAAGGTTACAGTGATAGATTAATGTTATCCTAATATGCCTTGGTGAATAAGTGTGTAAAGTTTTCTTGGTTTCCTTGCAGGGTTTAGAACAAAGTAGTAGTGATTAGCCAGCCCTATCTACCTTTAAGGAAGGCAATTTAAAAACCTGGTAACTGGCCAGCAACATAAAGTATCTGAATGTGGTATATTTATTAAATAATGTATTTACTAGGGGGATGGGCAGGGCTCTGCTTCCTGCTCTCTCTCTCTCACAGTACCCTTTGGTGAAAAGATTCCAAATTCTAATGTAACCCTTTAGGGAGTCTCTCTGAAGTAGTAAGTCATTCATGGCCAACTTTTTAATTGAAGGTAATAATAATTCCAATAATATTATTAAGAACCACCATTAGCTTAGCAAGGACTGAATTCACTGACGTAATGCAAAGGCTATGCCTAGCGATGACTGCTTTGCTGAGCCCCTGGGGGAATAACTTTCATAATCCATTGAAAAGTTATGAGCTCCTTGTGTTTGTACCAAGAAAGAACTCAGCGTTCACCAGTTGGAAAGCCATGGAAAGATGGAGAAAAAGCTACTTGTACTCTTAACAACATAATGAACGCTAGAGATGGAGTTAGTTCATACAAAGATCTCTGGGAGGAGGCTGGGATGTGTACTGACAATGGAAATTTATCCTCGTTTTATAGGTAAGGGAAATTCCTAGACACTAGGAACAAATATGGTCAGGCAAAAAAGAGAACGATGACTTTTTGTTGTGAAATAAACAGGGCCATTGGGGTCACTGTCTGGCTTGGGACAAGGGGAATCATTGTGTAGGGGAAACTGAATGGAATAAGAAGAGTCTAGCTTAATAGAACTGAGTTCAGTTATTGCTTTTGCCATTTGTTAGCTTTCTGACCTAGGGCTGGAAGGCTCAACCTTTATGGACCTTAGTTTTATCATCAATAAAATGGGGGAAATAACAAGAGCCAATTGTGGAGTCAGAGAGAGGATTGTGCCAAATTATTCACCTAGTGCCTGAACTGCAAACTACAATCTCTTCTAAAGATACACAATAAAAGTCTCCAATGTAGCAGGAACTATAGTGGATATATAGAGATCAGTTTTCTTTCGTGTTTATGATCTAGTAGGAGAGCCCCTCCCCCACAGTAAGCTCATTAATCTGTAAAATGCTTGCAGATTATATTAAGTTAGAATATCTCGCCACACAAGATACAGACTAGGTTAGGACTAGCAATTCCACTACGAGCACAACACAGATTTTAATAACTTGGCCTTTAGAGTTGGTCAGCACAGCTTGGGTGCCCATCTCTGTCTCCAATACTTGTGCAGGGGAAAGTCCCCCATGCTTTCTGAGCTCTGACTCTCTACTGGCAAGCTCTTGCAGAGCCTGGACCACGTCACCGTTCAACATGAAGATGAGTTACATCAACAACCCTTCCGGCAGCTTTCATTCATGCCTGCCTGGCTTCCACAGTGCAACTTTCTGTTCCCAGATGAAAGGAAGTAATAAAAGGAGTTGAATCTCTTTGCCTACACGTGGGCAAGAAAGTTACTGACTCATCTCTGAATAATTAGACAAAGAGGGCTGTCACTGATTTGAGTAGGAAGATAAAGGAAACCGTTCAACAGAGCTTCTGGCCTGCCAAGGCATTAGCCACAGGTGGGACTGGGTATACAACAGGCTGGCTTGCTGTATAGGTGAGTAGCCAGGAGATGGACTGGGAGGCAGGTGACTGTCATAATTGGTACACCATGAAGGACAGTAGGAAGTAGTGAGTGTTGGAAGTGAGTCTGGTTATAATAGACTCATCTCCTCATTTCTCTTTGCTGGATTTGGCCAACACTAAACCTATAGGCCATCATTGAGGGTGCATGCTCAATCAGGGTTTGGTTTTCTGCAAGCAGAGCTTTGGAACTATGACCAGCTAGGCAAGTTTAGTCCCCTGCTTGCCTGGTTTTGTAAATAAAGTTTTATTGGAGCCCAGCCACTCCCATTAATTTGTTTTCTGTGGCTGGGATCATACAGTATCATAGAATTAAGTCATTGTGATATAAACCATATGGCCAGCTAAGCTTAAAGTATTTACTTGTTGGCTTCTCACAAGGGTAGCTTGCCAAACCCTGATTTAGAACATTGCTGGTTTGGTGAGGAGAGATGAACCTGTGGAAGCATTCATTCATTTAGATGATTATGGACCATCTAAAATACCCCTGCACTGGGTGAGGCCCACAGCATCAGAGGTGTGGCATTCGACCCTTGTATCAGCCCTGTGAACAAGTGAGGTTACTACCCATTTTGCAGATGGCAAAATGGAGGATTGAGTGATTTGCCCCAGGTCACCAGCACACAAAGGTCAAAGCAAAGACTAGATGTAGACTTGTTACTTCTCCAATACTGTGCTGCTAACCCTACCTCTAATAATGTGATCGTGTTTTATTCTCCCCACCCCTGACTACTATGGATAACCGTGAGAATGGGGAAAAGATTTAGTAAAAATCAAAAAGAATTTTAAAAACCAAATCTATGGTAGAAACTGTTGCCCTTCAGAGAGGGTGAATACGTCCTTTCTAGGTGGTTTTCCTTTGTGCATGGTCCTGACCTTACATTCTAATTGATAAAGCCCTATCAAAAACCATCTGAAAAAGTTTTCCCTCAGAATGATATGATTTCACCACTAATGTTGATAAACATTAAAATGACTTAAAGCATTTCCTGTTCCAACCTAAGAGAGATCTAGAAGGATTTGTCTAAATATTAGCATACTTTTAAAATAATCAATGGTTGATTATCTGGATATGAGGTTAAAAAAAAAGATATTTAGAAAAAGTGAAATAATAAATCCAGGCAGGTTGTCTCTCTGGGAGCTCTTGCTGCTGCGGTACCAGAGGAAAGAATTGCATCCATGGGTTGCAAGGGACCACTGCAGAGTCGGCTCTCGTGATCTCCCTAATGCTCCTTCTAAACATGGCTTTGCCAGCATTTCCTCACAATGCATGCAAGGTGGTGTTTCTAACCGGAAACAGGAGAAGAGAGCCTTAGCAGAAGGAACCACACTTCCTTCCAAGACTGTTTATGAAGATCCTCTGATCTTCGTGTCTAAGTACAGGTTCTGCAGGCAGGTTCTCATACAAGCTGATTACGCTTCACCTGGAGACAGTTTTTATCAGATTCATTCCCCTGGAAGAATGCTAGCTTTTACTCCCCCCCCCCCCCAGAAGAGATTCCAAATGGCTTGTCAAGATTGTATCTCATATGTGAATCTCAGCCAGGACCCAACAGTGTTTAATAGATAGCGTTCAGACAAGATCGTGGAGGTAGAGCAAGCTGGTCCCAATGAATAGTAGAAGCACGGACATTTGCACACAACTGAGGTAGTTTCAAGGCTGTCTATAGACCAGACATTTCAGGAGAATGCGAGGATGGAGAACATGTGATACTGATGACAAGCTGTGACTTCAGCTCCTGTCTGTCTGTCATAGTGTGAGCAGATCGGTACGATCTGTCTTTATGTCTGCCTATCCCACCACCTGAATTCCTAACCATGCCTTCAGATCTGCTTCAAAGCCCCATACTTGGAAAGAAGAGGGAACCTACCTTTGTGCTAAGCTGTTCAATGCAGAGGTTTCAGCTGACGTGCCCACAACATCTGAAACACTCCATGGCTAAGTCCCCAGCTCTTAGGACACAAATGGAGCCTCTAGAAGGCTGTGTCGGAGGTGACAGAATACATGGCCTTTCTCACCCAGTATCTTTATCATCCAAGCATTGTATGTATACTGATGAGGAAGGAAAGGAGACAGGAGGGTCAGTCACTGACATCATCTTTGTATTTTTAAAGGAGAACCACGGACAATGTCCCTTTAAAATGTAGTTGTGCCTTTGAATGAAGTGTGAAAGAAGAAATGTGTTAATTTTGTCTGTAACAGTAGACTATAAGCTCCACAAGGATAGGCTCTCTACCTATTTTCATCGCCTCTGTGGCTTCAGGGACTAGACAAGTGCCTGGCATGTAATAGATATCAATTAGCACTTGGTAGATCCCTGAGGAGTCATGTATGAACCTGTGCTGTCAGCACATGTTGTATGAAATACCTGTTCTTTGTCAGAACTAGAATAGGAGCTGACCTAAGGAGTTCAGCCCAGTGAAGGGAGTTAGACATGCTAACCAATGGCTTATGTCCCCATAAGCAAGGACCATGGACTTACTTTATGAAGTCCCCAAATGTGCCTAGCTGTCCGTTGGGCTGAGAAGTGAAGTAATATAGAGCAGTTGCTCACTTTTCAAACATGTATACTTAGTATGGTAGATAAAATATGAAACAAAGAATCATTGTATATCTGATCCTTGTATGTTGTCCTATAATATCTCTCCCATTTTATATTGGAGAGGGTCATGAAGTTCATGCCCCATAAAGGGCAGGCAGAATGGTACAATGAGATGAAGACTCTAGGTGGATCCTGCTCCCACTAAGACCAGCTGGGTAATCACAGACAAGACAGCAATGAACCCAGAAAGTCTTGGGATCTTTCTTCCCATTGTCTGGGACTTAAACTCCAAACCATGCCCACCCTCCGTTTCCTCGGGGAAAAATTCCCCTATGGCACAAGCAGGTCCCCTTATTGCACGCTCTCATGGCACCATGCCTCCTTCTTCCAACCCAACACTTCCTTTGACGTGCTACCTTCGCTTGTGGAATGTGGTTATCAGTCTCCAGGAAGATAGGCTCTGGCCCTCCTCAGCTGCACAGCACGTCAGGACTGGGAAGAGGCCTAGGTGGAGAAATGAAATTCTCTGCACATTGTTTTCAAATCATAGACCACAGCACCTAATTTCATTGAGTTGTTACAAAATTAAATGATATCCTATGAAAGTTCTGACTTGTACTAATGAATATATTTTTATCATAGTAATGAAAGAATGAAAATGTAATTGTCCAAATGGTCATATCAATATGGTATAACAATGGCTTCAGGGGAGGAGAGAAAGGGTATATAGAAACTAGTGTTCCATTTACTTGGATTTAGTTATACCTTGTCCGGATGATGGACATATTAATCGGACCATTTTGACAATCACACTTTTTTTTATTCTTTAGTTAATATGTATTATCTCACATAATGTCCTTGAGGTTTGGACCATGTTTGGTTAGTGTTGAAAACATTGTTCTTTTTTTTTTTTTTTTTTTTTCCAGGAGAAAGAAGTAAGCCTGCACTCTTGGCAGGCAGTACATCACAGGGGTTAAGTGCACAGATACTGGCCAGGTTGCCGGTGTGGGAATCTCTGCTAGACCACTTCCTGCCTGTGTGACTCTGGCAAGCTGTTTACCCTCTTTGCTCCCATTTTCCTTATCTGCAGAATGGGAGATAACAGTACCTGACTCACAGGGTTATTATGAGCGTGGAGTGTGTTGACATTTCTAGAGTGCTGAGCTAATGCCTGGTAAATAGGGAGGATAGATGGGTGGTGGATGGAGAGGAGATTTAGTTAGGCCCGACAGGAATTCCTCCTAGGATTTGTTTGTATCTCTTCTACATTTTACTATACCAATTTCTAATCTTCCCAGCAACTTAGAGAGCCTCTTATTTTGTCCTCTCCGAAAGACAAATAGCTGTCTTGCCCCAGGGTGTATGGTAATGAGGTGGCAGAGCAAGATTCCTGTTGGGTCCTTCTGACTTGAGTCCTGAGATCACAGCTCCTGAACTAAGACAAGACCACCTACAAGGGAGTCAGTCATTCCTCCACGGACACCACTGCCTGGTGTCCCTGGAAAGCCCCCCTCCCACCCCATGCAGAATTTGCTGGATTCCCTTCTAGCTGCCCACCTGCTGCTTCACCATTCATCCCGTTAATCAATGCTATGGGTGCCTTCTCTGCACAGCTGGCGAAGTGATGCCAGCTCCCACTGTCCTTCCCTGGACTGTGCTATCTTGGTTCTTCTGTGAATATCTTAAGCAAGAATTTATTGAACCAGGCAAAGTACCCCTCATTGGTTATTTGTCCTAAAGCCTATTTAAAAAAAAAAAAAAAAAAGAGCATTACTTTGCACTTTTCAGTGACTAGCAGGTGTGGGTACTAAGGACTCTGTCTGGATTAGATGGACAGATGGACAGATGGACAGCAGTGGTGTGCAGAAAAACTGAGGACATACTACAGCATGGGAAGAGCATGTGCTAAGAATTTGGATGCCTGGTCGCTAACTCAGGATCGCTCTTAAGCCCTTTAACTAGTGAGAAACTAAAACTAATCAACGTCCCCTCATCTCTTCACTTTGTTCCTCTACATAATTACCCTGAGTATCTTAGCTGCAAGTTGGTACTAGTGAGGAAAAATTATATTTGCCTAAATTCCCAAGAATCTTTGCTCCTCTGAAGTCTGTGTTGCAGTAGTTATTTCCTGTTGTGTTGCTATAAAGTTCTGGGTTAGACTTGCAACCCTTAAATCCTACAGGATGTGGGAAGAATGAAGGCTAACTAGCCCTGGGCCAAGCTGGGCATCCTTACACTGCCACTTAAACCAAACTAGTGGAATAGACAAGTGGGAGTGTGGACCAATTGGTGTTCCCTTCCTCTCTCCCTCTCACCTGACCTCACTGGAGGGTCACAGCTTTTCAGCAGTGGACTCAGACTAGATTCCAGAGGGGAAATGACATGACTCCAGTGTCCATCTGTATCCTGGGTCTCCTTTCTTCTCTTCTCTGGCATGTCAGTTCTCAATCAAACTTGACCAGGATGAGAAACCAGTGGCCCCAGATTCAAGGATCATTCTTGCCCTTTCACAGCTCTGCAGGCTGGTATGGAAAATCACCTAGCATCCTCTTCTTCTCCGCGCCTTCCTCTGCTGGGGTACACAGAGCCACCCAGCTGTTTAGTCGGCTCTCCAGCTTGTGCACCCAGTGAGAGTCTATTTAAAGAAGAATGCAGCACAAGAACAGATGAAAACACAAGTTAGTGCGGACTACGAGATCAAACATCTTTTGTTGTGACCCCAGTTCCTCTATTTACTAACCACAAGAGTACCTCAAGCCTCAGCTTCTGTGTATGGTCAGAACACAGGCTGCTTACTGTTGTTGTGAGGACTGATTTAGAGAATGTCCACAAAACACCAGGCATAGGGCTGACACATGATAGACACAGTAAACGGAAGCACGTTTTACTATTGTTCTTAGTAGAATTTTCTCAAGAAGCCAATAATGGGAATTCTGCGGTGATAAAAATCCACACACCTTCATCTAGTCACCCAACAGATGGTGGTTGGAGACTGGCCAGAAGCTGTTCATTTGGTTATAGCATCCTAGAGAGACTATTTCAATGACTCTTCCCATCTTTATCTCTTAGCTTCCCTCAACCTTCTTTGACTGCTTATGACTCAAAAATAAGAAGACCTCAGATGAGAGTGTAGTTGAGCATGCGCCCCTGAAGATGGTCCAGTCAGCTGGCAAAACTAGAGTTTGAAAGTGTAACATGTAACTTCTGGTGCCAACAGAGAGGCGTGAGGCAACATCTTTCCTCCTAGAACATCCACAGCCTCCTCCGGGGGCCGACTATTTATTGATTTTCACTGAATGGACCGATATGCTGGGGAGGCAACTTGTGCATCAGAATATTTGGGAGAAAACTATTGACTAACTCTTACTCTTTTCCAGGCTTTCTCCCTTTCCCAATATTTAGGAACCTCGGCCAAGACAAAGAGCTCATTGTGTTGCTGGTACAAGCACCAGAACTAAATTAAACATTCATTGACTCTTAATTAATTATATTAAGGTTGGGCAATTCCCATTGCTTGGGGGAAAAAAACCCTCAAATACTTAATTTACTCACGATGTGGTGTGTATTGAACTAAACCACCACAAGACAATCACTCACTCAACAGAAACTGGGGCCTTGGCCCAGGAACTAATTAGCCCCTCTGTCTCTATATATAGCTATCTTCACCAGCAAGGCCATCTGGAAGTTCTTACCTTCCAAATTCTTTCCATCTAACTCCCGCCCCCCAAAACCAATCATTACTGCCCAAATTCTTTCTTTCTTATTTTGTGTTTCGTGACTTCCCACTCTTAGATCCCCAACCTTATCTAGACCTCAGGCCGGCTGCTCTGCCTGTTTACTCTCTATTGAATTTCCAAGTGGCACACCTATTTTTCTGTACTTTCCAGTGGCAGGAAAAATATTTATATTAAACCCAGAGGTTGGTACAGCTTCCAAGGGGGTTGGGCCTACCTGAGTTGACTGTATCTGCCCACCATGGAGGCTCCTGTTGTCTGGTAAGCCCCTGTGGTAGTGACTTTGATGGTTAGAGATGCAGGGTGAGGATTTGGAAGAACTCAATTCCTTCCCCAGCTCATTGAACAAAAAGTGCTAATGTAATCTTCCCTTTGAAGAGATTCTTTCTGATCAATCAAGGTCTATTCTCTTGGGAGACAGAAAGGCAATATAGAAAGTGTCTTTGCTGACCATATGCTCAAAGAAAGTGGCTCTGCGTATTTCAGTAATCCATAGTCCTTCCTCTGGCGTGCCAGGATGTTCCAGCTGGTCCCATGTATGCCCCTCCCCTCCTGTCACACACACCACGCACATGGTCACCTAGTCCTGGACATCCAGCTTGCTCTCTGCTCTCCTGCCAGTGTGCCCAGCTTATTGCCCCCCTCAGAATCTTGGAGCCTGCTCTCCCTGAGCTCAGCACCCATCCCCTCTGTCTCTAAAGGCTGGCTGTTTCCCACCACGTAGGTCTCAGCTCAGCTGTTGCTTCCTAAGAGGACCTACCCAGAGCACGCCAACCCAGGGCCGTCCACATGTTCCAGGTCCTCTCTGCCACTGGGCCCTATTGTGAACTCTGTCATGGTACTTGTCACCATAGGAATTGTTGCTTTTCAACATCAGTGCCTGTGTTCAGTAGCAGAGTGCCCACTCTGTAGAGTTTACCATTGTGAGCCAGGTACCTGGTTCTGCAGCTGTTGTTTTATGGCATAAATGACTTTCTGTGTATTGGTTACATAATATAAGTGCTGAGGATTCTTTGTCCATTTAGAATACAGTCCAGAAGTAGTAAGAAGTGGCTCCACTGCAAACCGAAGTGTAACTTCATCTAAAGTACCTCCCACACCACCTCAAGTGGTGTGCTTTCAGTTGGTCCCTCTTACTTCTTAGGATTTGGGGGCCCTTTGGAGTAAGTTTTCCAACACCACCCAAGTCCAGGCATCAGAAATGACCTGAGCCCTCCAGAGTTGTCCCCAGGAGACACAGTTCTCACCCACCCTTGCTATCCCACTAATACCGAGCTTCATGCTGCAGATTGCTCATTGGCATACAGCAGGTAGCAAGGCCTGGGACTGTACTGGATGCTTGTTCTGTGGAGGGATATGGTCTGCAAACCTGAGCAGCACTTCCTTCCACAAGCCCTTTACAGTCAGTTACCTGTTCTTTTCTTGCTGTTTCCATCCTAAGTGGCAGAAATCCCTGTGAACTAACCTCCTAATTCTCGGCTCTATTCATATTAGAAGTTCCCCCCACATAAAAATGCTCCATGGTATCCCCATTTCATCAGGGCCAGCAGGACACTCTACAAAGTATCATCTGTCAGGGCCTCCCCCGACCCCCAGAAGGAATCCAGTTATGTGGGAGTTCAAATCCACGCAGCCTCCACCCCCATCCTGTCCACTTTCGTTTCCTGGTCACACTGGATTCTGCTCATTTATTCGGGGGAAAAAGAGCCTACCACACCAGCCAGGGCCTGGCCTGCTTTCCTCTGGGAGTCCTTGGTTTTTCATCCTCTCTTTCTAACCACATTTCCACAGTTTTGTTTGTTTGTGTGTTTGTTTTCTACTGAGCCTGAGGACTGAGATCTTGGGAAGAAGGGATTAAGGCTGGACAGACCCTATTGTAATCTGTCTCTTGGTTAATGCCTGGTCTTCATAAAAACAGTAAAAGTAAATGCAGACAAGAAGATAAAAGTCAAAGGCATGAGTAAACAGTATAGAAAACCACAACACCAAAACAAGAGATAATTCACAAGGATAAAAGGCGAATCTTTGAGGTATTTATTAGCAAAATAAGACTATTTCAAATTGATTCCACTAAAATTCAATAGCAGCTAAATTTTAGTTCCTCTATCACTCTGGCCATTTGCCAGAGAACTCAAGTGGGTGGTCAGTGCTTCAGCATTAGACAGTGCTGGTGGGTTCTAGCCTCACTGGAGAGTGAAAATCTCATTTTCACAGAAAGGTCTGCTGGAACTCTCAGTCTACCCCTTGTCCTGTTTATGTGAGAGAAAGGAAGCAGAGAAGACACGAACGTTGTGTTAGCGATTGGGGTTTTGGTTGGTTTGGCTGGTTTTCATTTTTGTTTTTGAAATTAGGTTCAGAAAGAAATTTATTTAAAAGTTACAACATTAAGTAAAAATAAGAATGAATCTGTCAGCCAGGGAATCAGTAGCCGTAATGTGACTCTACCATCTCTGCCTTGCACCAAAAGATGGCACCAGGTCCAGACGATGGTGAAGTGAGTTCCACTGCCATGTCAAGAAGAGTGGAGCTCAGGAGCTTTGCAAGCCCAGCGGCTCTGTGGCCCTGCGGCTTTGTCCCTTTTAGATGTCGCCCTTTCACTCATGGACATAATTTACAGCTTTCGCCTCCCAAAGGGACAACATTGGTTCACCCAAATGGCCAATCCACTTTGTTCAGTAGATCCAGAGCAAAGGAGCAGTCTGCTAAAACAGTTGACCCAGTGAGAGGGTGGAATTGAACCCATGTTTCTATTTGTTCCTGTGTTACTAATTAGGGAAAATTTCTCCATTCAAAAGAATTTACCCATAGTTTTGAGTGACTGCACTTGAGAGAGGTAGAAGATGTAATTGTTTTTAT
The DNA here is from genome assembly GCF_949786415.1 of Peromyscus eremicus. Classification (NCBI taxonomy): domain Eukaryota; kingdom Metazoa; phylum Chordata; class Mammalia; order Rodentia; family Cricetidae; genus Peromyscus; species Peromyscus eremicus. The sequence continues at coordinate 86,700,156 of NC_081425.1, read as the reverse complement.
GTTGTACTAATAGCAATAGAGAATATTTGTAGACTGATTCCCACATGCACACAATCCAGTGCCCATCTGTAGGTTTCATTTCAAAGACTAGAAAATGGGACTCAAGAGATGTTGCCACTTCTCCAAGGACACTTGGCTCTTAGGGGTTACACAAAATCCCTGCACAAGAGCCCTTTCAACATGGGCTAGCCTAAGAGACTATAAATCATGAGAGCCAGGGGAGCTTCTGCAGGGGTGAATGGAGTTTTTCCCCTGGTAACAGTAGCCTTTCTTTAAGGCATCTTTGAGAGGTTACCTTTCTGGTACTACCTATCCAGAAAGCCCAGGAAACCACCTGCTTCCTTCGGTAATCAAAGCAATCACTGACTTTGGACTTGGTTCATTAAGGAAGCAAAGCTGGCTAGTAAAAACTAATGTTACATTGTAATATTCATCTGTTACACAAGAAGAGATGGAAAAAATGATAACTGCCCAAGAAGTGAAGATCCAGGTGGGCCGTGGGGCTCTCAGAGGTGACAAGTCATCCAGCTTAGAGAAGGTGTCCCACTGCTTCTCTTCCGCTATGTTCTTGGACCATCTGACGTCCTTATGTCCATTGACCCTGCCAGAGTCGGTCACTGACATTCATCAGCAGTCGGTCACTTGCCTGATCTCCTTTGATTATGTGGGTTTTCTCAAAACTTGGCTTCCAAATACCATGAGCTTAATGGAGAGGCAAAGGCATGTATGCTCAGGGGCCTCGATGGTTTTCAAGGATCAAAAAGACATGCTAAGCAAGAATTTCCCCACTTCCCCACTTCCCACTTCCTTCGCTGTTCATTCCAGACTTACCAGGTCAGACCCAGCTCATCTTTGATAGTTTGTATTGTGTAAGATGGACTTGGGGAAACTCAGAAATGAGAAACTTTTTTTTTTTTTTTTTGAACTAAAGCAGAAGTCCATTTTAGGTTTAGATTGAGATTCTTTGGGGCACACCTACTTGAGAATAGGGTGCTCCTTAAAAAGTTTCCTCTTGCAGAAATGCAGACATGCCTTTCAGTCCCCTTGAGTTAAGGCGTGGGCTTAGAGGGATAATGGGCCCTGGATTTAGCTTCGGTTTAAGCCTTTGTGTTGCTGACAGGGCTGAAAAGGGGCAGGTAATCACTAGCATAATGTGTCATCTTCTCTCTCCCTTCTCTTTCGAAATAAGTACTGGCCTTTATTTTATTTATTTATTTTTTTAGCAACTTAATAATTTATTTTAAGTGAAAGAAAACTATCGCCATTTTCCTTGAGCCTTGTTTTCAGAAAGAAATCTCCATGAAAAGATGGAAGTAGGCTAGACGGCTGACACAGGGGCACAGTGACGTGTTGCCGTTTACACTGATACTTTGACTTCTCTGACAGACGTTGAATGGCTGACTTTCAACGTCAGGAAGCCTGAAAGAGAGACCTGAGGATGGCCATTGTCTCGGTGGGTGGCTTCGGGCCCATGTGCACAGAGCCTCTCATTTTTTTCCCTGCCTTTATCATACCCCAAACCACCAAAATAGTCAGCGTGGTTTTTGTCCACTTTAGGATGAGCCCAGCAAAGGCCCGTGTGAAATAAGCATTCTTTATTCCCATTCTGCAGGGGGGAAGCTAAGTCCGTGCCCCTAGCCACGGCTGACGGGTGACAGGACTGGGTGTCAGTCCCTGCAACCTCCAGACTCTGTGTAGCTAGACCTCCTGTCTCGTCACCACCGGAAGTCAGTCAGTTTTTCCCACAGAGTGCCTCTTCTGGCCACTACTTCCTATCTGTCCCAGTATACTTCTAGGGTGACCCCCACACCTCCAGCTTCTGGGAGTAACTCCCTTGACTCTCAACCCTGGGAGCCTGTCTAATCCACAGGCCCCAGCCAGTTGGGACAACTCAGCAGTCTCCTCCCTGTTTCTAGTTGCTCAGGTTCAGTCTCCAGTACAGTCTCCAGGTTCAGTCTTCAGGTACGGTCCTCAGATCCCCTCCTGGATGGGTTCCCTGCATAGTTTTTATGAATTTTCCACCACTCCCGGATAATGCGGTACTTTTCCTCTTCTGAAAATGGCTTTTTCCCGGTTCTCGTGATTGTGGCTTGCCTTTATTCTCTTCCTAAATCCTTCTCTGGAAGTCAGCTTTCAGGGGCTTCCTCAGGAGCCTCCTCTAAGTTTTTGAAGTTGGCCTTGTCCCCCTTTCCTGACCTATTGAAGCTCTCAGAGTCCGGGTTCAATTTTCTGAGAGTTCAGAGGCCACCGTTCCTCAGACCTTCCTCTTTATTCCCATAGTGTCCCTCCTGCGATCTTGTGCAGGGTTTTGTTTTGTTTTTGTTTTTGTAATGATAATGTTCTGTACCCTGTTTTGGCTTTTCTTTGGAGGGAGCTAGAATATAACAGTCAGAGCTGCTGTTTGTTGAGTGGTGCACAGGTACGGGGTACTGTTACATACTCTTCCTAGAGTCTTCACAGTACTCCTGAACCCTAGACTGACTTCAGCTTCCTCTGTCAGAGGAGACAGAAGGGTCTTCTCCCACACTGCGACCTGAAGCAGGCAGAGCGACTTTGACCCCTGTGCTCTGTGGCTTTTTACCACCCTCCACTACTTGCAAGGAGACTTGTACCTGAGCCTGGGGAACAAAGGAGAGAAAGCAGCCTCTTTTGTTCCCAGGCTTTTCTGCAGGAGTGGGTTCTGAGCGCCTCCCTTGGTGCTGGAGTGGAGCTGGAGAGCTGGGTGTTGAATTGGGATGTTCAGTTTTAAAAGCTTTCCAAGTTTATGTGAGTGCTGTCCAAATCCCCCTCCGAGTCAGCCTGACGTTGGCAGGGTGGATGTAACTCCAGCCCTCCCTACTCCCGCCTAAGGAACATGGGACTCTTCTATTTGCTTTTAGATGCTGTAATCCTTTTTGGAACAAAATAGAGTATAAACAAACAAAGCTGGATATTTTACATTTTTAATAGCAGCAAACGTTTCCATAATAATTCTGATAATTAACTTTTTGTCATTAGGCCGTTTGTGGCCTTTGGAGCCACACTGTCACTTTCTGGCCCTGGGTTTATATAGCAGCCTATATAAGCAGCCAGTCTGGGGAAATTAATGGCAGCCAGTAATTTGCATTATGTGTGATGTAGACTTTTACATGCTGTAATGTAGTTTCCAAATACTAGCTTCCTTTTGTGGTAGATGTTTGTTCTCAGTGTTTCATTTCAAATGGAGTTATATTAGTGGAGTGTTAGGGGATGGCAAAAACAAGGAGATCAAAGACCATTTACCTTAAAATCCAGTGTGTGTCCGAATCACAATGCACTCTGCAGTCATGCCTGTTCCGCCACCTTGCTGACTCACCTTCACCACAATGTCTTCCATGGTGTCAGCATGTTGCATGTTTACCAGGTGGAACTGTGGATGCTCCACCTGGATTTCCAAATAGTGCTGTTTTGATAATCAAAACTGAAGTGTTCTCCAACTCAGGAAGTGTGACCACAGTTTCAGAATGATGTTTGCCAAGTTAGCCCCGGGGAACCTGGGTGTGGATGAGGGCATGGAGCACATAGACACAGGGTAGTGGTTCCTATCCACTCATCCAGCTGGCTTTGACGGAAGCACGCCACTGGACCTCCTCTCCTTTGACCAAGGAAGGAGAAAGCTCACGGCAGAGGAATACAGTGCCTTGCAGGATCCTTTTGGCCTCAGCTCATCCTACTGCTGACCAGTGATGGAGAGCACTGTGGGAAGTCCTCCTGCATCTGTCTCCTCAAATCCACCCTCTGCTTTTGATTTTCCTGATAGAAATGCTCTTCCACTCAGTTGGCCTGTCCGTCTCCTTGCATTTGCAAAGGCTCAAACTGGAAACGCTTCTTCTCCCCGAGAAGCATCTCTGACCTCTCCTCGCCCTAAAGAAGCAGAGTTACTTCTCAAGGCCTTCAGTATTTGTGCACATAACTCTCCTGGAGTCTGTTAACGCAACACTTGGCATAGTCATTATGAATATGCCACCTTCTCCTCCGACCATTTCCTTGATCTCTCCATCCCAGGCCTAGCCCAGTGCCTGGAAAACAGTAGATAGGCGCCTAGGGGCTCCGTTAAAGGAAGACGCAGCAGGATGCAATATCCCCGAAAGGCAGAAGCTGTAACCTGTCTGGGTGAAATCCCCCAATAAATTCCATTCTTTGTTGTCATCTATTCTGCTTTTCATGAGGGAGTGTTTGCACCACATGAAAAGTAAAAGCAAGCACTCCTGTCGGAGACACACTGGCCACTGGAAAGCCCAGCTTTTCCAAGCGGGTATTTAGCCAGCCTACCACTTAGGTGTTTGTTTTGTTTTGTATTTTAATGATAGAGTGTCTCGTGGGGTGTTATCTCTTCCTCTTCTGTATTTGGAGAAGAATAGACAATCAAAGATACCAACTCTACGAGAGGGTTTAAAGTCAAATTGTGTTTCTGTGTGAGTAGAAAAGGAGACAGAGGGGAGACTAGGTACAGGGTATCATGAAGTAGGGAAAATGTTTCAGAAGCTTCCTGGTGATTTTTGTATGCAGCCATCTTTCATATCCCTGGGAGATAAAATCACCATAAAGGGTCATAAACCACTGTCAGGGTATTTGACAAGCCCCATAGGTAGTTGTTCCAAGCCAGTAAAAGCATCTTAATTGACCCAAATGACAACAGTTATGTTATAAATATCTAGAATTTATGGCCTGAGAAGGCATAATCAAGTCTTCCATCAGTTAAGTCTGCATAGGAGAAGCTTGAGGATTTAAGATAGAGCTGCGAGTAGGGGGAAATGGGATTAGCCTTAACTTTATGACAGACACCAAGCTAAGTGGATCTCAGTGCTTTCAAGTTCCTGATCCTCAGGAGTTAAAGGCAGTGGTGTTGCATAGTTGGGAAAAAGCCACCCAGACCCCTCTGTACAGCTGTCATTTTATTGGCCTTGTAAAGTCTCACATTCAGCGTGACAAATCCAAGACCATATACCTGGGAAGAAGAGATGCTTCAGACGATGTAGTGCAGAGGAAGTAGACCAGAGGGGTTAGAGGGTGAAAGCCTGTGTGTTTATGCCCAGGCTTCCTTGGAATCTGCAGCGTCCCTGTGAAAAACAAGTAGATGCTGGTCCCGAGATCCATGTGGGCTGGGAGAAGATGCCTCACTGTCTCTAGTACTGGAGTACATGAAATTGAAGGCAGACTCTTAAAATGAGTTTTTGTATCCAAACACTCTGCCTAGTTTTCAAACCAGTTAGACACTAGATTCAGATTTTTAAATTTTGATTCACTTTCTAATTATTTTATTGGAAGAGATGTGTTAATATCAAGCAGGGCTACCACTTTGAAAGCAGAAATTAAGATAAAACCAGTCTGGAAAAGAGTGCCATAGTTTAAATAAATTTGATAATGCTGCTCAGCCACACAATGGCCCTGGGGACCCACTGGCCAATGGAGTGGAGCTGTCTTCAAGGTGAAAGACAAACAGCCTCACCCTGATTTGCACGCTTCAAACATGACGGTCACTTGCTTGGCCATGAAGGGCTCATGTTATATAACACTGCCATCTATGAAGTCAGGAAACTTTCTTAAATGAATTTAAGAACAGCCCTTAAATAAAGCTGCAGATAAAATCCATAGAGAGGTCATTTGTGTTTGAACTTCAGAGATGAAGCTTATCCCTGATAAATCTGATCCTTCAGTAAGCATTCTGGGGCTCTGGCAGACATACCTCAAACACTGAAGCAGTGTTGCTCATAGGAATCCTTTCAACTTCCACTTACTCCATCCATTGGTCAAGAGGTCTCCCAACATTTATCCATACAATCCTTGCACACATCCGCGTTCTAACAGTTTCTTGGGACCAGTTAGGTTCCAAATTATGTGCTCCCTTTGTTCCTTCTCAGGGGTATGAAACAGAACTTCAGTTGGGAGTGTATTTTGGTCCAGATTTCCTGTGTACTTCCATACCCTTCAACAGTACATCTCCCAAATCTGAAACTCCATGGCTCACACTGTGGGAGCAATAGAAAATCTGGACCTGATTATGAGATGATGAAGCAGGGAGATGCAGGCATGTGAGGGGATCAGTGTACAAACGTATAAGCCCTGATGCAGCCCAGCCCGCTGCGAAGGACAGATCGTTTTGGGTTTGAACCCTGCTTGTACATTTCAGCCTAATGAAGTCTAGCATTTGCTTTGTGTGGCGCTTGGGGAGCTTTTGGTGTTAACAGAATTCTTTTCTAAAGAAATTCCTTTGGATCCCTTCAGAATTTGTCCTGTTTCCAGGTTCCAATAGGAAAAACATGGACAAGATTTTAATAGAAAAATAGCGCTCCAGGTTTTTTACTTGGCAATCTCCCTGCTCCGGGGCTGCTCTGGCTCGAGTACATGAGCGGGTCAGTGTGGTGGAGAATCTCAGGGCATTTGTCTCCTGGTGGAAGGGACAGGAGAAACAGGAGCTACCTAGGAAGGTTGTTGCTGAGAATTAAGCCTACAGCCAGTGTCTCCATTGAGTTCTCATTTTGCTGGAGATTTTGTTCCAACTAAAATCATGTGTTATCACATGTGTCCTGTGTTCATGTCTCTCAGATGAAAGGAAGCAAGGTCTTCCCCTGACATCTCAGACATGGCTGTCTTCCTGTTGCTGGGGAGAACAGTGGTGGTGTGGTTGGGAGGTGGGTAGGGTTTTTTTTGAGGGATGTGTGTGTATATGTTTTAACTGATTTCTAAAGATAATATGTTTTAGGGTTACTATTACTCTGAAGAAATACCACGACCTAAAGCAAGTTGGGAAGGAAAAGCTTTGTTTGACTTCCACTTCCACATTGTAGTTGATCTCTGAAGGAAGTCAGGACAGGAACTCAAACAGGGCAGGAACATGGAGGCAGGAGCTGATGCAGAGGCCATGGAGGGGTGCTGCTTACTAGATTGCTCCCATGATGTGTTCAACCTGCTTTCTTACAGAACCCAGGACCACCACCCCAGGGTGGTAACACCTACTATGGGCTGAGTCCTCTCACATCAGTCACTAATTAAAAAAATGCCCTGTAGGCTTGCCTATAGCTCAGTCTCATAGAGGCATTTTCTCAACTGAGGTTCCTTCCTTCCAATGACTATAGCATATGTCATGTTGACATAAAACTAGCCAGCACACAATATATATTTATTATTAAAAATTTTAAATAATTGGAGCTGGGAAGATGGCTCACACACCAGGTAAAGGTGGTTGTCGCCAACCCTGAAGACCTGTGTAATCATTGCGGCCCACACCTATCCAAGAAGGAGCCAACTCCACGAGTTGTCCTCTGACCCCCAGGTGCCTGTGCCCTCCCCTGCCCTCCCCCCCACCCCCGTCACCCACACAAATAAATAAATACCAAATCGGAAGTTTTAAATCATTTGAAAGTTCAGTGGCAGAGTGCTTGCCTAGCCCAGCACTGCAGAAGTTAATCAGTGATCAAGTCATACAAGTCTCTGTATAAAAAAAGTCAAAATCCCCCTCAAATCCACCACATAGAAATGCTAACATTTCAGAGAACTAGGCGTCTTTTTAATTTTTCTATAGCCTGGTGAAAAAGAATGCGATCGTATTATGAAAGTTGTTATAACTGCTCTTTGAAGTTCGCACTGCATGCTGTGTGCTGTATGCGCTTGCTGTATGCCACACACACACATACCGATGTGTTCACCCAGCATCATCACCGTTATCTGTCCAGCCCTTGTTAAAGTGCTGCCTGGTAGACCCCTGGAGTTCCTTGTGCTTCACCTTTATTTGTTTATCCTGTGGTTTCTTTAGAATAAATTCATAAAGTGAAATTTCACATTGATAGAGGTAAATGTTGTGAACTGACTTCCGGGGAAGCCACGCCCCCACTGCTGGTCTCCAGTGTTCCCCGGCTTCCTAGCTTTTGGTTTTCTGTTTAATTCCAGTAAGTGCGGAATGCTTGGATCGTTTCCACCCCTTGGTGATGTTTCGTAAATTAACAGAAACTGCCACAAAGTGAAACTTCCAAGTCCCTTCAAGGAGAGATGCCCTTGTGGAAGTAAAGAGGGTCTTGGTTTCTCACCTGTCACTACAGTTTCTTAAACTTGTGCTTTCTTTGGAGGTAAGATGGGTGTCTTCAGTCAGTGAGGGCAAATTCCCAGTGCTGGGAATGAGCAAGGTCCACCATCCTCACTTCAGCCCTTACAAACACCCAAAGGAAAGCTTGGCTAATGGGTTCATTTTTGCTGGCCATACGTTTTAAATCTGGGATTTCTTAGTCATTGAAGGGTTGAGGCTCAGGCCCTTTTATCCTTTTATTAGTGAATTCACTGAAGTGTAGGCAGACAGAAAGCGTTCAAGTGGCCGCAGATAAACTTGTTAAATCCTTGGGAGTCTTTCCTTCTTGCTCTGGGCGTTTATCATCGTGGTGGAGTTAAAAGGCAATTAGGCCTGTAGGTCTTTGCTGGTTTGTTTATTGGCCTTTTACACATGGGTGTTGAAGAGACAGGGGCCAATTCCTTATTCCAATTCTGATGGCCAGAGGGGAAGGAGACCTCAGCCCAGCAATGTAGGTCTCCTTGAAAGACAGACTTGGCAGAAAGTGGGAGGAAAATCATTTCAATATAGTACCTGTTCCCCACAATGCTCATTGTTGGTGGAAAATGCAGTCCGCTGGTTCCATGCTGTGTTCCATTTCCTGGGAAATGGTTTTATGGAGGGGCATTTGATGAAAAAGTTTGCTCTAATTGTTCACTGCCCCAAGGTGTTAGTGAAGGTGGGGGCATCCTGGAAATGTTCCTTTCCAGTCTCTGGAGTGCACACACACACACACACACACACACACACACACACACACACACGATAAAGGAGTGCCAACAGTTTGAAAGCAGGTGGGGGGAAGATTTCCACTCAGCACCCTGCCCCCCACACACACACACTCCCCACCCCTACTCCCCCTACCCCTGTTCTCCCAGTCTCTCTAGCCAAGCTGGACTTAGAAAAATTCATGTAAGGAATCTTGGCATTCTCCACAACTTCTCCCTTCTTCCTCTTCCCTCCATGGGCTCATGGCCTTTAGCCTACAATCCTGTGAGGGAAGCCTTGCATTGGACTAAAGCTTACCCCCTGATTAACAAACCCATCCTTGAAATCTGACTTTCCTCACTATCAACATGGGCACTTCCCAGAGGGATCCATTGGAACCTCTCCAGCTGGGTATGCTCACTAATTTAAACACAGACTGATGGGGCTGGGAGGTGACCCAAGTCAGGTCCCCAGCACCACATAAAAAACCAAACACAGTGATATACGCCTGGATTCCCTTCATAGGTGAACCCCTGAGACTCACTAGCCAGTCAGTCTAGCTGAACTGGGAAGTTCTGGGTTAGGTAAGAGATCATCTCAAAAATATAAGATGGATGAGCTGTGAGACATCTCAGTGGGTAAAGGTCCTTGCCACCAAGCTTGATGACCTGAGTTCAATTCTAGAAACCCATGTGGTAGAAGGACAGATTGTTCCTGACCTTCACACATTCACTGTGGCACACACATGACCACACACTCACATGCATGCACATACAAACACAAAATAAAATTTTAAAAATGAAAGTGAAGAACAATTAAAGATATACCATGTTAACCTCTAGTGTCCATATACATCCATGTACATGTGCACACACACAGCCTCACAAACATGTACATGCACAGACATGAAATTCTTGCCTATTACACACACACACACACACACACACACACACACACACAAAGGTTGAGGAGTCGGGTACTCTTGAGTTTGATCTTGGGTTCTGTGTTCTAACTTGGTGGGTCCAGTCAATTTCAGTCTCTGTAAAATAAGGACAAAGATGGCCTCTTCCATTCTGATTTGAGGAACTAAGTGTGCAGAGAGCTTATCATGGCACAGGAAATAATCAGTGATAGCTGTTATTATTTAAATGTGCTTTCTCTGACACACAGATGTAGTGTATGTGTGTGTAAACACATAGTCATAAGACAATTACCTTGAAAAAAGAAAACTTGGCTATTTTTAATCTTACCCATGTAGGGTACTACTGAAGTATCAAAGCCCCAACTGTATAGAAAGAAAATCTTTGCCCCTGTCCCAGATACCTGGAATGTGAGGACTTGCGTTTCCACAGCTGAGGGCAATGCTCACAATCAATGGTCCTCCTCTCTTGAGCAGCCGCTCGTATTCAAATGCGGGTTTCTTCGGAGCTGGCACCCTGCCTTAATTCTCTCCACTAAAGAAAACACAATAGATAACTGCGCCTTTTATTCCCAATGTGACCCTCCACGTTCTGAAACTAATTTGCCATTGAATCTTGCCAGCCTCTGCTGGAGGACTTCCTCTGGCTGAGTAATGTGGTTCTGATTAAGGACATCCTATAAGACCCAGGAGACAGCCTGGGAAGGAAATGGGTCTGAGACAGAGAATGGATTTCTAGCCGCTAGTGGGACATGTCATGTCAAAGACCGAAGGTGTAAGGAGTTTCTCCTTAGGAAGACTCTCGGAGAGAAGAAAAGCAAATGGCTGACAAATTGGCATCTTTTATGCAAGGCTGACAGGCAAGCAGGCCTCTTAGCAGAAAGAGGATATGCAGAGCCCAGAGGCCAAAAGGCAGGCAGCAGGCTTTTTGAAGTTCCTGCCTGCATGCCACTTCTAACAGCAAGACTTCAGCTGTATGGCCTCCTCATAAAGATAGGAAAACCTACTTTTCAACTCAAATATCATAGTTCAAAAAAAGTGATATTTCATTTCCCTCCCTAGCACTTGCACTGAGGCAGACTTCTGTTCTGCATAGAAGCAGGCTGGTTTTTAATCCCTACTGTTCTGTGAACTGAGCTGCAAATGGTAAACTTCGCCTCATTCCATGGAGGCAGAGAGCTCCCCCTTGGGCCCCGCTAAGCACTGACCAGCCCTGCCCTGACTAGTGGGTAACTCAGGAACTTGGATACCCCACTTGCTCCCCCTGGCCTGACAGTGTGGGCATCCGTGGCAGCAAAGACAATAGAGGTACTGAACAGAACGGGCAGTAGGATTTTGAAGAACGTGGAGTTTCTTTACCAAATACCTAAGAATCGACTAATAGTTGTAACTCTAATATGATTTTCTTGTTAATCTCTGTCAAAGCATGAAATCCGATATGTTAACCATGACTAAGCCGTGAAATTTGTCAACTTGGTCTGTAATTTACACGAGCTCTCTATTTTTTCTCCCCTTAAGTCTTAAACACAAAGTGTAGAACATTACTTCCCAGCATGCTCTTCCCAGCAGGCTGTTAGTATCCTTTGACAAGTAAGAACAGAGGGTATGCACTTCTCATGCTGTTTCAGGAACCAAGGACAGATAACGATAAAACCTGAAAAACGAAGTTATTTTCCTTTGAGGTGATAACCATGAACATACTACATTTGCTTAGATGTCAGTGAGTATCAATAAACGTTCAAATTAGTTTTATGGTTCATGTCAATGGACATAATAATAAACTTCCCTAAAGTGGTGGATTGTTTTGAGGAAAAAAATAATATATGAAAAAAACATGCATTATTTCCTGTTTAGCTTCAATTGTAGGTTGTATGATTAATCTCTTCAAGCCAGTATGAATATAGGCTCTCTATGTTGACTATGTGTAAGGCATTTAACTGCCACCCCACCCCTGGCTTTTTTCTTCTAAAAAGGCTAATTTGTAGGTACCTTTAAAGCCCTATGAGGCTCAGAGCTGGACACACCTGCCCTTTGCTCATTGAGGCCAGTACCTAATTCGGCAGTCCGTGTTTGGTCACTTGGCTACCCCAGAAGAAAGTTAGCTTCAGAAAACTGAAAGAAAATGGAGAAACAGTGGGCAGTTTGGAGCAGTGGACCGCTTGCCCTGTGCAGGAAAGGAGAGCAGCTGGCGAGAAGAAAGGAATGCTGGAGAATGGGCAAGTGGTCAGGCTGGGATGTCATTCTCTTCTGTCCCTGCCAAACCTTTTCTCTTAGACTCAAAGGAAAATGTCCCAGAACCTCCCCAACTGTTTCCTGACCTCTGTGCTGCAGATCCTGGATCTGATAATCAGATGGTTTAGAACTAAGAGCGCTTTGTCAACTTGGGTCACCACATAGCCAGTGTTTTAAAACTTTTTTTTTTAATACAAATCTTGGGCAGTGCTCCAGAACCTAAGAGAGCCCTTCCCAGAAACCTGGCTGCTGGGTCTGAAGGACAGGACCTGTGCAAACAGTCAAGCTGGCCTGTTCATTCTTCAACAATGAAACCAGAACCCATGGAGCCCAGCCAGCTGCTCTACTGCTCAGCTGATCCATGGCGCCCAGCGCCCAGCCATGTCTGCCCACTTTACAGTTTCTCACTGTGGCCCCAGCCTCTTTCATTCCCACCCAAATATGAGAGAGGAATCCCAAGGCAGAGGACTTCGGGGTTCTTGTGCTCCCATTGGAAGTCTCTTGGACTCTTAAATAGCCTGTGGCTATCAGAGGACCTACAGATACTCTCACTGCCTCAAAAGCAGTGCTTTGTAAAAGCCTGGAACTGGAAAAAAGACTTTCTTATGGAGAGGGTCCACAACTTTTACCAAATGCTCTCAAATTTGTGACCCCCCCAAAAGGGTCAAGAATGATTTCCCTATAATTTGTGCCCCTAAAAGTCACTTTGCCAGTTCTGATTGTGAGTTGCAAGGTTAACAATTACATCCACTTTAACCTTTCAAGGCAAATGTAGCATATAATCCTCTGAGTGCCTGAGGTCCCAGGCCTGCTTGTAAAACAGCAATTGGGTTGTGAATTCCTTAAGTTGTCTCTGCAGCTGAATTCTAACTAGAGCCAGGTTCTGACCATCTTAGAGCTGAGAGGCTACACATCTATTGAAGTAGTTCAGGTTTCTTTATAATGACCCATTCATTCTGAGCAACGAACAATCATTTCTTCGCTTAATTCTGCTTTGGTCTTAGATTAGGATTGCCAGATTTAGTAAGTATAGGAAGGCTTGGGGGTGTTAGAGCAATTGGCTGGGTTAAAAACATGTTCTGTTTGCAGAATTCTGGTTCAGTTCCTAGTGTCCACATAGAGGCTAACAGCAAGCTGTAACTCCCATTTGGAAGGGTATGAACACCCTCTTCTAGTCCCCTCAGGCACCAGGCAAGCATGTGATGTACCTTCATACATGTAGGCAGAACACTCGTGCACATAAAAAATAAAAGTAAATAAATGAATGTAAAGTCATGGAGCTTGAGAGATGGTTCAATGGATAAGAGCAGGAGCTTTTCTGGAAGTTCAGTTCCTAGCATCCACATCAGACAGTTCACAGCCACCTCTAAATCTAGCTCCAGAGAAGCCAATGTCTTTTACCTCTATTGAAAACCTGTACTCACATGCAATCTCCAGTCACACACACACACACACACACACACACACACACACACACGTGCGCATGCACACGCACACTTTAAAGGTACATTTTTTTTAAAAGTACTTTTCTATTAGCCTTTTTTGTTATAGAAATTAGGCAACATTTTCAGTAAACAGTGACAGGTTCAGGGGTCAGGGACAGGGATCATAGAAATGTTCTAAAACTGGTATTAATTTATTCAAAATCACTGAATTTCACACTCAAGAGCATGAACTTGATGATAAGTTACATTTCAGAAAATTGTTAGAAACTTAAGGCTAGCATCATTTAGTTTTTCTTTATTAATATGATGATGAAAGCCATAAATCTATGCATCCGAATCAAACTCTTAGGATCTGTGCTATACTTTGGTAAAATTTCTGGGCCTGCAGAAGCTCATCACCAGATGACAACTGATGCCCCATCCGGGGTTCTGACCATGGCTGGGCAGTGGAGGTGAGGCTCCTCGCTACCCAAAGTGGAGAGCTGTGGCTTTTGGAAGTGCCCTGTTGTGGACTCTCACAGTGATCCTTTGGGGCAGCTGGGCTTTCATGCTGAAAGCACAGAGGGAGGGTGATACCTGTCTTGTGGGTGAGATGGAGCTTGGGATCTGTTTAAGAAGCAGAAGTGCATGCCTACTGAAACAGACCCACACTCCCTTTTTAACAAGAGTGGTGCAAACAGGTGTCTGTGTACCATTACTATAGGCTCCGCTAGGAAACCCCTTTATCAACACCCACAAAACTCATGTGTGACTTTAGTGTCAGGTACTCTGAGAAGCACACATGGGCCGGGATGTGAGATAGGAAGGTTGTTGAGTTAGGACACTGGTCTATAAGAACAGAGTGACTGTGAAGGAGATCACACTGGTCTATAAGAACAGAGTGACTGTGAGGGTGAACACACCAGTCTATAAGAACAGAGTGACTGTCAAGGAGAACACACTGGTCTATAAGAACAGAGTGACTGTCAAGGAGATCACACTGGTCTACAAGAACAGAGTGACTGTCAAGGAGATCACACTGGTCTACAAGAACAGAGTGACTGTCAAGGAGAACACACCAGTCTACAAGAACAGAGTGACTGTGAAGGAGATCACACCAGTCTACAAGAACAGAGTGACTGTGAGGGTGAACACACTGGTCTGTAAGAACAGAGTGACTGTGAAGGAGAACACACTGGTCTGTAAGAACAGAGTGACTGTGAAACTCTTTAAGCTTGAGGCCTATCTCCCTTAGAGTTAATCACCATCCTCTTGAAGTAGCTATTGGCTTATGGGACTTAGGAGAATCACTGTAGCTTCTGCTAGACCAGTGGTTCTCAACCTTCCTAATGCTGTGACCCTCTAATACAGTCCCTCATGTTGTGGTGACCCCCAGCCATGAAATTCTTCCATTGCTACTTCATAACTGTAACTTACTACTGTTATGAATTGTAATGTAAATATCTGATATGCAGGATATCTGATATGCAACCCCTTCACCACCCACACGTTGAGAATCGCTATGCTACGACCTCAAGCCAAGCTCCTCTTTTTCTCTGCCTGTTCTAAATGTTATTTAACAGATACTTGAAAAGAAAGAAAAAGGAAAAGAAACAAAAGCAGAGGTACCAAAGTCCCCCCACCCGAGACCCTTCATGTTCTTTGTCCACTTAAGACATGTCTCCTTCTGTGGTCAGATGTTGTAGAGGTCAGTGAGACATGGAGGCAGTTGGACAGTGAGGAACAAGAAGGATGAGAACAGTGGACAGGTTGATAGCCAGAGCTGAGGCTGCCTAAGACTTGAGGGAGCTGAGAGGTCCTTTCTATGGGACCTTCTAGCTATCCACCTTGGACAATTTCTAGCTAGACAGTTGCTAAGACCCAAATATTTTCATTCCAGTAAGCCACAACAAGGCCCAGTCTTCACACAAAAACTAACATGATTCTTCTAACTTACTTGATCTGAGCTCAGGACCCTGAGATGGACAGAAACCTGTGCCTAGAATCAAGAGCTCCTTCTGGGGGTTGCCTCCCAGCTGAACAGAGAGCTAATTGGTTGTCCTCATTGAGGGGAGGTGAAGCTAATGAGTTTTCTTCCCAGTGTAGCAATGGACGTGTTAATTCAGTGAGTTCTACCTTATTTTCTCATGCAATCCACTGGTGAGGGTTGCACCTTGGCCAGTCTACTCTTAATCACTTATATTACAGTGTAACTAGGTGCCTTTCTTTGGAAAAAAAACTCTACAAAACCATCAATTTTGCTGCTTTTAAATGTCTTCTCTCACATGTCCATTAAGTGAGGTTCCACCACTTTTGGATTTTTCTTCTTCTTCTTCTATAAAGTGGGTGACTTTCAGGTCTTTGGTAAAGAGGCCATTTTTATAAGGCCCACTCCTCTTTATGTTTTTGGTCAAACCTGAGTGTGAGGAGTACAGCAATAATCTTAAAATTCTGTTTTCTGTTTTTTCCTGAAGAAGAAGCCAAACGTTCACTGGGTAGCTCCCCATACAGAGTCCTAGCCTGTGTTCCTGATGTTCTCCTCCTCTGTGCCTTTTTCTTTTTAGTGTTTAGGCCGTACTATTTCTATTAGAAACATTTTCCCTCCACGTTGATTCTGAATGGCTCAGCAAGTCTTAGAGGTCCCATGCCTGTAACAGATAATAGTGTGGCTACTTTGGGCTTTTTTTTTTCTTCAGTTACCTCACCGCAGGGCTATTGTACATGGTTTCTGTAAAGTACTGGAAAAATGGTGTTTCCCTCTTACTGAGACCACAGTACTACAAGACATCATGTTCTTAAGGATGCTGTGAGTGAGAGCTAACCATTGCTCAAATGTTATATTAAAGTAGTGACTCTCAACGAGCACTGCTCCCAGCCCCCATCCCTGGACATTTGGCTCTGTTTACTAATATTTTTAATTATCTCAGGCTGAGAAATGGGTGATACCGGCATCTGGTAGGTAGCTGAAGACACTATTGCAACCCAATATAGACAGGTGATCCTGGTAGAAAATAATGTTCTTGTCCCAAACTTACATATATTAAGTTGAAACCCTGGCATTTAAGGAATTTTTGCTCAGTTTACTTTTCCTCAAGGTCTGAGGAAAAAGAGGGGAAATACTCATTTTTTATGAATTGCACATCCCATGTGGATCCAGGCATTACTGAGCACAAGGAGTACCCCTAAGCTGGGCAAAGTGCACAGTTAAGGGAGGTCTCAGCTCCAACAGCTGCCTTAACTCCAAGGAGAGACAACTTTGACAAAAGCCCAGGACTGAAAAGTTACAAGGATGTTTAGTTTGTGATAAAAATCATCTTGCAGATTAAAGTCTTTCTTCCTGCCCATAAAATGGTATGTTCTTCAAATAACTCAGAAACTGGCAGCGTTTAACCGTGCTGTGAGTAGGGGGCCAAGCTTGTCGCCCATAGCCATGGCCCATTCATTCCGTCCTCCTTAGCAAGTGTGTCCGGGTCACCATAGTCCTCCTCATCTTATCATTTCTCTACTCTGTTTTAGAATTGATCCGTTTTCTAAATGTGTGTCTGCATAAATTGATTCATGGGGACCATTTCCCAGATCCAAGTTCTTCCTCTGTCTTTTGTCTCCATGTTCTTATTCCTTTACAGGAGCAAAGATGAACATGGGTGCTTTCTCCTTTTCACATACTAGTAAGAAAAGTGAGACTCCTTCCCGAGACCCCCAGCAAAGGCTTCCTATGTCTCATTGGCTTGGGATCATGTGCTCATCCTAAACCAGTGCTGAGGCTAGAAGAATGCTAAGAGACAGCAGACTGTCGCTATGACCTAGGTGTGCCATACCCATGAGCTGGATGGAACTTGATGGATTCATGTGGGGTGGCTGAATGTCTGGCAGATGTGTGCCCACAAAGGGAAGTTGGGGTGAGATAGATAAGGAGAGAAAAAGGTGCCTAGGAGAAAAATACAGCTTCACACACACACACACACACACACACACACACGCACGCACGCACGCACGCACACACACGCACACACACGCACACACGCGCACACACACACACACACACAACTTGCTTCTAGAAAATGTGTATTTCATAGCCCAAAGACTTACCAAAGTTCTTACCCCATTGCAGTCAGCTAGCTGACTGACTCAGACAGCGTTATGAATCTCCTCACCTCCCTTCTTAGCCAGATGTAGACGTCGCTGTCCAAGAGGGATGAGAAACCTATTATCAACTGTCTTAGACTATTACAAGGACTGTGCAAACACATAGTGATGGTGACATTAGACCAAAGCAGTTCCATTCAGTTTCTGCAGTTTACAAGTGCAGCACTAGCTCCAACCCACCCGAACAGCTGTGCCAGCCTTATTTCAGAAGCCAGTGTCTAAATTTATCCCAATCTTCATTGTCACAGGTCAGTGTGGGAAATCTTCTGAGGTCAATGATTGAGGTAATTGGCTTGGAAACATCTCTGTTAAATGACATAATTGGTTTTAATTACGTAATTATGCCAGTTAAAGTGTGGGGGTGAAAGGTTACCCTTATATTTAGCAGTGAGATCCCCCAAATGAAGCCAGCGCATTTAAAGCAGTGGGTCTTCAAAGTTCTCTATTTTTTTTTCCAGAGGAAAGCCAGAGTGGGCTTGCCTTGGCACTAGTGGTTTAGGGGTGATTATCCTGCATGAGGTAGTGCCAGGTCTTCGCCTGTATATAGGAGCCTTTGTAAGGAGAGGCAAGAGCTTCCGTAAGACCTCCTTGTGATCTGACGTTAATGAGCAGTGGGAACTCAACCGTCAGCAATTGAATCTGATTGGGCAGGGTAATTATATGATTGCCTCTGGTGTTTGCACATGCACAGGGATATTTTTATTGGAAAAAACCTAATTGCTTACTTACTTAGTTGGAGGGCAAACCTAAACAAATTTGTGTTGTCATAGGTTAAAAAGACATCGTTTCTTTGTCTCTAAAGTAGCTGCCTGCGCCCCTTCTTAGAAGTGAGTGTTTTGTTCCTTCCTGGGTTCAATCGGGGCTATTTTCAAGACTGGCGTTTTATGATAATGTTAGAACCCGAAGGAAAGCCACTCCAGGCTGTGAGCTTCTGGTATGACAACTTGGTGCTAGTTGCCTTTTCTAACTACACCTTACAGTGGCTTCTTTCCTAAGGCACAAGCATCTGGGACCCTGGGCAACATTCAAACTCCTGGGACTTTCACAAGCTGTTTGGTTTGTTTGTTTGTTTGTTTGTTTGTTTGTTTTTCTCTTGTTTGTGTTCTTGCCCAGGTGGAGGCCCCTAGCAACACTGGCTTCCTTAGCTGTCTAGTTTCTCTTAATTGCCTAAGACAAGTGCGAGGGACTCTGTCTGTGATGGGCTTTTAGAAATGAAAAACACCCAGGCTAGGAGGCACAAGATGCTCCCTCCGCAGTCTGTCACGCGGGGCTTTGGGAGGAAGACTGAGGCAGAATAGGTGATCCAAAGGGAGGAACTCTAGGTGCTTCTGAGTCAGACCTCTAAAGTCAACATCAAGGGAAGCTTACCTCTGTTAGGTGAGCTTTACAACAGACTCCAGAGTATTCTGGCCTCTGCTGTCTCCTCATTGCTTAGAGAACCAGTTACTTCCTAAGACCGTTCCTTTGGGGAGATCCTCCCACCAGAAGTAGAAATACAACTTGATGGGGAACAACTCATGGTGAGGACAGCAGATGCCAAATCTGGGTGCTCCAGATGGGTATAGACTTATGGGCTGGAGAATGAGAGAGAATAAAGCCCACCACCCCCACTCTACCCCACCCCACCACCCATCCCTGTTTCCCTTGCTCTCCATCCCAGGAATTCTGCACATGCTGACCCACCCCAATCCTTTTACTTCTCAGGCTTGATACTAAGTGGAAAACCTCCCCTGACTACTCACACACCTCTGAACTGGGTGCCTATGTACTTGTTAGCGAGTGCTGGATTCCCAGTTCTACTGTGCTGTGATGACTCGTCTCATTATCTTCCCCAGCACCCCAGAATCTCCACAAGAGCAGGGCCCGTGTGTACATTCCTCCCTCCTCTCTCCACCCAGAGCCTGGCCTAGTCCTTGAGTGTATGGCGTGAATGAATGAGGAGAGGAATGTTTGCTGGGTGTCCCGGGGGAGCTCTGTGTGCTGCCTGCGGTTCCCAGCCCACGCTGTTAATACTGCTTTCTTGTCGCTTACAATTTTCGTTGCCCTAGATGATCCAGCTCAGTTGGAGGCACGTGTAGGCACAGCCAAATCTCATGCTGAACATTGATCACCTGTCCAACCTTTGCCTAGAGTGGGAGCCCCCAGTTCCTTCAAGAGATCCAACTTTACCTGTCTGTAAAGAAGAGGAGGAGGAAGAGGGAGACAGCGGGGAGGATCCAGTGGCATTGTAACACCAGAGCAGGTCCAGTGTTTACTCTTGCCCTTTTGGAGGTGGGTAACTGCAATTGATGTGGAGTGCTGGGATTAAGAGAGACCGGATAATGACCTTGGATTTGGGGACTCATTTGTATTCTTTTCTTGTTTGTTTGATTTTGCTGGAGTATAGGGATTGCACCTTATTTTTATATTTAATTTGTAGCCAGACTGTTGTTCCCTGACTCCCACAGCATGGACTGTGGATCCAGGCCCAACAAACACACACTACCTGTTCCTGCAGCAGCCCGAGGCAGCTGTGCACCTTTTCTGCATCAGGCTGTGTGGATAGAGAGGCGGCTCATTGGTTGGTGCTGTTTAGTGAGCGCTACATTGATTATTTTTATTGCCAAGGTATTTTTGTTGTCGTTGTTGTTGTTTCAACCTTCCACCCCATCCCAAATAACCTCACAGTGGAGAGATCCTGAATGACTAGTGAGTAGAGGCAATTCCACCTAAGAATTCCCCTGCAGCCTTGCCCAAGCCTGAAACACGTCAAACCAGCTTCTTCCTCGAAAACATAGAGCCATGACACCTCAAGTCTCAGCCAAGTGGCTTTCCTACTGAACCCCCCAAACTCCAAGCTATCGCTGAGTGTGAACTGCTCGTTCTTGATTCACTTACAGTAACAATTTCTGGGTGGACCAATGCTTTCATATGGAAACCACAGTTTCGCAAGATAGAACAGAGTAAACCCACAGAGGCCGAAGGGTCTTGGCTGTGGGGTTTTTTTGGGGTGGTGGTCTATACCCAGCTTCTCTAGGTCCAAATCCACTCTTCCTTGGTTATGTCCCATTAATGTCCTGGTATTCTGAGTCTCATTACCTTGGAATCTTGAGATTGTATTTCTTAGCAAAATAAGCTCATACATTTGCATTCTAAGTGTTCCTTCTAAGACAAAGTGTGCGTCCACTCTGTGGTACAGTGTAGGCTCAGAGACATCATGCCGTTTGAATCAAATAGCCATCACATTCTTTATTCCTGAGTTCTAAGGAAAGTTCAGTTTGACTGTGAGTTTTGGAATACTACCAAGGGATGGTTCACCAGCTCATATCCTCTCTAGATTGAGTCAGGTAGTAACAGCCTACAGAAATAAATCGCATTCTTCTGCAAATATATATGAGTGGCATTTAATATGTAATTAAGCTAGGCAGTGTCTCCTTGTGTCTAATCACCATATGATGTTTCCTTTCAGAATACTTCTGTGTGGGGTGTGTTAGTTCTTTTGTCCCTATCAACACGAGGTCTGACAAAGAGAAAAGAAGAAGAGGAATTGTTAGAATCAGTTATTGCTCTTTCAGGTCACACTCAAACCACTGCTTTGCTCCACTGTTATTTCTTATAGAGTCTTCCTGTCCCTCCCTTGGCTAATTTAGGCAGTGGATTTAACACAGGTGCCATGCCTGCACCAGCAACCTGCTTCCTGGCATCGTATGCGAGTGCCTTAGATATAGACTCCTTAGACGCACCTGGATCTAGTGGGTCAGAAACTCTCTGTGGGGCCCAGCAACCTGGGTTAGAAGGTATCTGTGGTGCTTGGGTGTATACAACACACTCAAAGTCATTGGTTCTACCAGTATGTGATGGGAGGATATTAAAGGAACATAACCAAGTACTGTTCTCCAGGAGATTGATATCCACCAAGGGCATGGAGCATAAATTCATCAGCCAGTTAAGCAGAGTAATCTTCATATAATAGAAATTATATCATGGACTCGCATCATAACCCCCTCCAGGAGGTTTCATTTTGTTCTGATAATGAGTCTAAAGGTTTGGCTCAGTCCTTCAAGGCCTAGCACGTTCCTCTGCCTGCCTTCTATCCTTCTCTGGTGTACCACTTCCTCCCTCCCCCAACGCTCTTCAGCATGGTGTGAGCCTTCTCAGAGATCCTCAAGCATGTACCCAGGGGTGGTGCGGCAGCCACACACACGGGAAGGAAGAAGCAGATCATTGTAGAGCATCAGTAATAGACTCCAACTTTTTCTCATGAAGCAGAATATGTCTACTCCCTTTGTCCTCGTTGGTTGGCACATTCATCTAGTAAGCAATGTAGAGATAGACAGGTGTAATACTATATTGGTATAATTGTTGGTATTACTAGCTTCATATTGAGGCTAATTGTCGAGTCATTAAGAATGTGGGAAGCATAGCGTAAGTTCTTCTTAGTATCATGTGTTTTATCAACTTTTCTCTGTGAGTTGGCTGGGCAGGAACAGTAGGAACTGAGTGAATGGGTGTGAGATGGCACTTGGATGTGTGGCACCATTACATGGATGGAGCTGATAAAGAACCCTTGATGTTTTAATTTGGTTTCAGTAAAAATGAGGACCATGTCTGTTAGAATTTGCCTTTTTAAAAACTCTGTCAATATGGATCTTTGCAGCATTAAGGTACCATGTACTCTGGGAATAAAGGAGCCAGTTCGATTTTTATAGAATGTAAAAGTAGCATATCTTGCTTGGCAAGGTGGCACACACATTTAATCTCAGCACTCGAGAGGCAGAGACAGGTGAATCTCCATGAATTCAAGGCTAGCCTGGTCTAGAGAGTGAGTTCCAGGACAGCCCGGGATACACAGTGAAATCCTGTCTCAAATAGAAGAAGAAAAATATTATCTCTCAGGACTCTGTTTAAAGGAGAAAAATTAACAATTGACTTGTCTTTTGGAAAGCAAATTGGATTTGGGTGTTGCTTTCTGTTTTGAGTATCCCCAACTATGTATCCACAGTAACAGCTTATTGCTATATGAGTATAGCATCCCTGGTTTTGGACATCATTTGCTCATCAGGATCCTTATTGGTGATCTTATACAAAGGTGCAAAGAGTCAGTATGAAGGTGCAAACAGGGAGAATGAGGTGTGGCCTTAGGGAAGGTGTGGCTTCCATCCCCCCCAGAATCCTTCTTCCTTGTAAATCCCTCCCTGGAAAGGGGAAGAGAGTCTCCTCAATACCTTTAGATCTACCATCTTCAATACCTTATGATCTACCATTCTCAATCGGGGCCTTACTATTGCTGGTAAAGCTGGTCCACTCCTCTGAGTGGCAATCCCACATGGACCAAACAGACATGCCATACCTCTGCTGTCTGAGAACTCAAGCACAGAGGCTGAGAAGCCTTCCTCCATCTGGTAAGTACTTCTCTGTTGCTGTGAGAAGTCACAGTGTCCAAGACAATTTATAGAAGGAGGAGTTCATTTTAGCGCATGATGGTTCCAGAAGCATCAGAGTCCATCATGGCAGGGAGGCATATCGGCAAGTGGCAGGCATGGCCGCAGGAAGTGGAGGGCTCACATCTTCGACTGCAAGTCCAAAGCCGAAAGAGAGAACTGGGAACGGTGTGAGGCTTTGAACCTCCAGGCCCAGCCCCAGTGACGTGCTTCCTCCAACAAGGCAGTACCTCCCCACAGCACCACCGACTGGAAACCAAGTGTTCACATAGGCGAGCCTGTGGAAGAACATTCTCATCCAAACCCTTACACTCCGGTAGCCAAGTGAAACGGACCCCAAGTGTACCAGCTGCAAGTTGGACTGTAATGAGTGAGGAGGACAGACACTTGCATCCCTTCTTTTTGATGGGGAGCACTCCCAGGGCTGCTGTTCCCTGAAGACTGTGGATCTGTAGTCCTCAGGGACACCTGTGTTACTCTCTTAGTAGATCCTTCTGGGCGGTTTTCCTTTATTTCTTCATGCCAAGTAATCTCCAGTGCTTGTCTCTTGTCCATGTGCCTGGTATCCCCTAGGCCCATGTGTTTTCCATCTGCGTGCACTTATCTCTGCTTTGCTTAGTTTGAGCCTTGTCTGCTGGAGCATCTCTTATCTTCAAGTTCTTGGTATCTAATTCCTGTATCCATCCGTCATCTACGGGGGCTAGATTGCATCTCCGTATTCTGGAATAAATTTACAAATTTATAACTTCTTTCACTGATGACGTCTTCTTCAATATTTTCTACTGATTCAACTGGTCACTGCCTCTAATGCTGGCTGTGGTCCCATCACTGCGTTTTTAATAGGAGGGAAGTGGTAGACACCCCTTCTGTTTCCCCTCTTGAGCGTACTCCTCTGCATCAGTGCCCCATAAAAGCATTGCCACTCGTGGGGAAACTGAGTCCCAGTGATGGATGTGGTTTGTCAGCAGTCATGCTATTGGCTCCTGGTAGGGGTTGAACAGTGCAAAGGCCTGCTTCATCCCCACAGCTCCCAATAAAGATCAGACCTGAGAAGCAAAAACCATAAAAATCACCATTCCTGCCAAACTGCCCAAGACCTCACACATATGAAGTATGAGTATTTTAATTGCGATTTATCTAGCTCAGAATGGTTCTTGCTTCTCTATAGCATAGATTACCTCAATAAACCATGGACTCAAAAGTACTATAACAAGGAGAAAGTTTAAAAACAAAGATGGTTCGGTTGGGAACTGTTTTCCCCACCACTGGCACAGTTAGCAAGGTTCAGAGTCATTTTTGTTTGTCATAATTCAAAGTTTGGGGAGCAGACATGGGCTCTTGTTATCCGAAGTAGAGAGGGCATGGCCAATCATTTTGCGTTACTGAGGATAACCTCCTCAAAGAATTATCCATCCCAAAATGTCAGTAGCGCCGGTGTTTGAAGACCCTGGCCTGAAGAGAATTCATTCAAGCCAATTGTTACCCATTAGGCTGGTAATGTAAACCCACTTCTGATTTTGAGTTATCAAGCTGTTGTTTTATATCTCATCTTTTTTTTTAATTGGACAGTGCAGTCATTGTGAGGGTATGTAGCTGTTTTAAGAGGTGAGTGGATCAATTTTAGTTGACTTGACAAAGGCTAGTGTCTAAATGGCATTAACAGAACTAGTTAGTGAAAAGAATATTACAAGTTGTCTTCTGTGTCCACATTTAAAGCCTCCAGAAAAGCAGGATGTGGTACAATGAGGAGAGACCATGTGGGAGAAGCAGCCAGGAACCAGATTCTTGGGTTACTATGATATAGTTTTAAACAGGCAACTTGGCTTCTTAAGCTATCAGGCAGCTGCTGCCACATGGAAATCATAGTTTAATCATTTACTCAACATCCATATATTTGGCATCTAGGACATGCTACAGACATGATGATTGATGCATTCATCATTTCCTTTTGAAACTGCATCACAGGTAATCCTAATGTACCATCTAGATTTTGAAGTCTTTTTGAGAAGCCATGGCTTCCTCAGGCTACAGAGAGACAGGCTGGCATTTGCAAATGTTCTTGGAGTGTCTACTGTGTGCAAGACTTCAAGCCAGGAGGTAGATATTGCAAATTACTTCCGTGTCAATGCGGCTGAGTGTAGCAAACCAGGAAGCAAAAGAAGATGATAATGTCTTGGGTAAGTTACATGGAGAAAATACTGTGGAGTGACTGGGACTGAGGAGCAAATTTGCTTTCTAGGCAGAGAGCTGTGTGAATTGACCTTAACGTGTGAAGTTCAGATGTTTTTGTTGTTGTTGTTGTGGTTTGTTTGTTTGTTGTTTTTTTGTTTTTTCAAGACAGGATTTCTCTGTGTAGCTTTGCGCCTTTCCTGGACTCACTCTGTAGACCAGGCTGGCCTCGAACTCACAGAGATCTGCCTGCCTCTGCCTCCAAAGTGCTGGGATTAAAGGCGTGCGCCACCACTGCCTGGTGAAAGTCAGATGTTTAATGTTCATTCTTTTTCCTTTTTTTTTGACTGAGTCTTTCTGTATATTCCAGATGATCTAGAATTCACTATATACAGGTCAGGCTGGCCTATAACACTTGATCTTCCTGCCTCACTCCTGAGTACTTAGTTTACAGGCATGCTCTAGCATACCCAGGGTAAAGTTTTAACACAGTTCGGGTGTTGAGTAAATTGTCCCATGTTTTGGAATGTGTTGCTAGAGCTTAGTGACTGGACACTAGTTCAGTTTTTGTGAACACTCCACAGCCACATGAAGATAATGCATGTTTTTAAATGGAACTTACTAGATTATGAAACCAAAATCTTCCAAATCCCTATTAATGCTTTCATTGTTAACTGCTCAGTTTCTGGGAGAGATGAGATGAAAATCCTCTTGATGACTGAGCATCTTGGTCATTTTTTAGTAACCCTGTGAATTTTTTTTTTTAATTTCTCTTTTCTAGGATATACTTTCCTAGGTGTAGGAATCTTCTTATCTAGTATTGCCACTCTTCATGACTTGTTATTAAAAATCCCTCTTTCTATTGATGCTTTTACCATTAAACTTTTTCTGATAATATTGCTGATGCAATATCGTTTTGGTTTGTATGTGTGTTTCTATTTTTGCTGTTTTAGCCTTATCTTTCAGTGGTCCATTTTTATGAATAGTTTTTAAGAAAAATGTCTGGTGTCTCTGTCTTTTAATGGATGAATTTAAGCTATTCATATTTATTGTACATTACTTTGCCTTAACTTTGTCTTATTTTGCACATTTTAGTATGCCTTTTTTTTCTTCTTTTATTTCTTTTCTCTTCTTTACTGCCCTATTTGAGTTGATGGTTCTTTCTTGGGCTTGATGCTTTCTATTTTCCCCTCTACTGTTTTTCAAATCACATATTCTGTTTCTCTTTTTAGCGGCTTGGGTAATCTCTAAACCAGGACTTGCCAACCCCCCATAGCTTTTAATATACCCCTGTAGGTTGGCTTTAAGGGTCTTCTCTAGTTTTTAGATCACTAAGCCTTGGGTCCTTGATGGGATGAAGTATAAATGAAAGTACAAAATATGCTCATCATGATGACTATATTTAGGAGTGTGGATTCCCAGCATGCCTTTCCCAAGGCCATACCTTGTTGCTAGAGACTCACTGGCAACTGAAAATTGCACAGTCATGGATCACAGGCCCTTTGCAGTTCTAAGCAAAGTGACTTGATTTCCTCTGTTGCCCTTTTCTTTGTCTGCATTTGAGCCTCTTGTAAGTGATGATAAACGCTAAATCGCTCCTGTAAAGCTGTTGAATTGTCAGTTTTTAAACAGCATAAAACACTGACATTTTCATTAGGTCCTGGCCTTGAGGAATGTCCAACTTTCGTCCTAA
Source organism: Peromyscus eremicus (assembly GCF_949786415.1). Classification (NCBI taxonomy): domain Eukaryota; kingdom Metazoa; phylum Chordata; class Mammalia; order Rodentia; family Cricetidae; genus Peromyscus; species Peromyscus eremicus. Next base: position 86,673,389 of record NC_081425.1, on the reverse strand, counting down.
CAGTTTTGTTTATTTCTGAGGAAAGTCTTAATGTACTGCCTATGGGAGAACTCTTTCTGTCACCTGCTCTTAAATGGAAACATCTTTGCTCAGTCACAGATCTTTGGGGAAACAATTTATAAGAGAGCTTTTCACCTCCTCTTCTCTTCTTGTCTCCTAAAAGAGTGGGAATTGAGTCTTTGAAGAGCTTTAGTATTAGATAGAAACAATTTCAGCCTAAAGTAACGCTGCAGAGTTGTCTGCAGAACACAATGATGCTTTTAAACCTCTATTTGGTTTCAGTGTGTCCTGCAGAAGATAAGCAAGACATATCTGTCTTTTCCCTCAATCTTTCAGTTGACATTTAAACAGATAACTTGATTTTGCATTAATAAACTCCCTTGTATATGTTAGCAGACAAAGCATTTAAACTGCCAGGTCTTTCTAAGCAAATAAGAAAAGAGAGGCCTTTTATCTTCCAATCATTGCATTAGATCTGCAAAACATGACAAATCTTCATGAAAAAATGTGGAGTCATCTCAATTTAACAAGCTGGAATGTGCATGTGCTGAAAGACAGACTTGTCTCAATACAATTGGGACTGGGATGTGAAGTTCCCTGGTATCAACATATCTGTAATTTATGGCAAGACTGGTTGCTTGCTCATCTTTAAAGGGCCTCCCTTCTCTGTGATGGCTTGTTGAATGTGTGCTTGGTTTAGCCAGTTGCATCTGTTTGACTGGGAAGCAAATCTCCATCTAGCAGAGTCAGCATGTGCGTTCTGAGTATAGGACCTGTGTGGTCACGAGTAGCTAATGAATGCTTTGATTTTCTCATCTGTTAAACCAAGATAAGAAACCAATGCTTTAGAACTGATATAGGCATTAAAAGTAAGGTCATGTCTGTAAAGGGCACAACCCAGAACTTGGTTCATAGGAGATGTCTTTCCAGTGTTATCAGATGATGATGATGATGATGATGATGATGATGATGATGATGATATGAGATGAAGAATTTGGCATTGATGAGGTACTGGTGACAGAGAAGATAAGCATGCCAATGATGGAGGTGCTAGTGATAAAAATGTTGATGGTGCTGGAAATAATGGTGCTGAAGATGGTGGTTGTGGTAATGGCCGAGTATTGAAGAGAGGCTGGGAAGTTATCATGTAATCAAAGTATTATTCAGGGAAAGCACAGTTATCTAAAAATCTAAAAATCTTATCCATAGTCTCTACGCTTCTACTTGGACAATTCTAGTCACTACAAGGTCTTCTTAAACAAAATTCTACCACAGAGAGCTAGCCACAAAAGCCCTCCTCAGTCGTCAGCTGTGCTTTGGAAAGTGTGTTCATTTAGAAAATGCTAAGGATTATTGGTCTGTGTCCTTTACTCCTGATCTCATCTGTCTCCCTAAACCTTTGCTCACATGCCTCTGGGCATTTTGGAATTCATACCCTTGGACGTGTCTCTCTCATCTCTTTGCCCAGCTTTCTTCCTCAAATCACCTGCATATAAAGGATAAGGTAATACATGAGAAGCAAAGGCCAGCATCAAGGCGGGAATAGAGTGGAGCATAGTGTCACTGAGACAAAATAAAAACAAACCAAAAACCCCAAACCAACCAAACAAAGAAAAGCAAAAGCAACAACAAACAGAAGACAGTTCATAGAGAGGATGCTTTGAGGATGGAAGGATGGAGTGAAGAGGAGTGGGGAAGCCCATTACTCTGGGCCAGACAGTCCAGGACCAACACTGAACACAAAATCAGTGAGTGAAAGAAAAGCTAAGGAGGAGCTGGGAGGTTAAGTGTGGAGCTTCAGGCGTTGAGAGAAAGCAGTGAAGCAGAAACACTTGTTTTGATGAGGGAACATGTTGCCTCTTTGTAGACCAAGAGGAAGAACCAGAGGAGGCTGAGAGTGGAGGTACCAATGCAAGAAGTGGCAGATATTTGGTCCTGGGGTTGGGGGTGGGGGTGGGGGAAGGAGCTCATCAGCCATAAAGCACATAAAGTGTTCCCACATCCCTGTATGGTACAGCAAGGACACAGGGCTTGTACTAAGGAAGGCTTCTCTTTCATGGCCTTGACCCTATTAAAAAATCAGAGGATGCTTCTTACAAAAAAGGAGTGTTCTGTTGGCAGTAGAGCCTGGCTTAGACATGAAGAACAGCCACCTTTAACAACAGACGAAGTTAACTAGTCATGAATAGATTTCCCAGGAGCCGTGTGAGGGTGAACAGTCCATTTCTGCATCCCCACCTCCAATTCTCTTCCCGCTCTGGTCCTGGGATACTCAGTGAACCACAGGTACCCTGGCATCCCACATCAGACCTAGTGTTCCCATACACTCCACATGGCTCCCCTTTGTCTCCCATCTCCACCTGTGCTTAGATAGCTAACAGAACTCACCCAGAGGGCTGATGTGCTGAGATGTGGACAGCGGCCCAGCACTAAGGCCTTATTCCACCCGATGTGGAAGGCAGAGGATCAGAATGTAGCGTGAATTCTAATTGATCTTAATAATAAAAACCCGGAGTCAGATATAGGGGTAAATGCTGAAAGATCAGAGAGACAAAGGAGCAAGCCACCGCCACTTCTTACCTCGCCAACTCCTCAGCCTGAAAAGGGGGCTGAGCTCCTGTCTCTGTCTGCCTTATATTCTTCTCTGTGCCCGGCCATATCACTTCCTGTTTCCTCCTCTCAAGTGCTGGAATTAAAGGTGTATACCACCACTGCCTGGCCTCTAGTGACTAGCTCTGCACTCTGATCTCCAGGCAAGCTTTATTTGTTAGAGCACAAACAAAGTATCACCACATCAGAAATCAAGGACATGGCGTGTAGTCTCCAGCCTAATTGGCCCACCCACTCCTGGGCCCTCCTGTAGCAGAGGATGTCATCACAAATCTTCCTTGCTTGCCATTATGCAGCCAGCATGTCATCCAAAACCACACACGTGTGAGATGCTTGTAGGGTTTATTTGAAAAGTGGAAGCGGAGGGAGAGAAATCATCAAACACCTTGTTATCCTTACAAATTGGGGGTGGGGATTGCTATTATTCCCATATTGCGTTTTAGCATACACAGTACCAGTGCACGTAATGACTCTCTAATGGTCAAACGTCAACTGCCAAAGGCAGATCAGTGGAGGAGGCTGCTTTCAGCAGAGCTGGATGGGGTCTGGCCCAAACCTCTCTGATGTTAAGCATCTTAATGTCTGCACCTACAGTTTGCCTATCAGATAAATGAGTTCCTATGCCTTCAGCAATCTGGTCTGAGGTGATTTCATTGTTTCTCACTCTAGCTGTTGAAAATGAGTACAATTTTTTTTTTTAATCATAGATAAGAATTTGAGGTCCTGGCAAGAGAGAGAAATAGGGGTGGGGTCCAGTTGAAAAGCTAAGCCAGCCTGTCATGCACGCTGCCCTCCAGGCTGCCCTGCCCTTTCCTAGCTTCCTTGTTGCCAGTACCATCCCCAGATAGCAATGAGGAAACATCTGTCCCAAGATATAGCCAGGGGAGATGGGGTGTCCATAAAGGCTCTCTGGCATGCCCACAGACTGAGATTCCACAGGGTGCTCATTTTCCAAACAAAAGCTTACCAATCGGATGCTTATCAACAGCTGAGAACAACAGAATGAGCAGGCATGTAGCCAGGCATGAGAACATGGAGACAGTGCCCGGGAGGCTCTATCCATAGGCACAGCTTTGCTTCTCTGCCCTGGGAAGGCCTCCGCAGGACTTATGCAGGGCCTTCAGGATGCTTGAGGAAGACTCACCTGGCAATCATGGTAGACAGCATGGAAGAGTTGAAGTGTCATCCCTCACATGGCCAACTCTGGGCTGGCACCTTTTCAGACACAGGTCTTTTCCACAGCTGTTCTTATGAAAAGGCCTCGGGGACAGAGAAGTGTGTCTTTAGAAGGCATGTGTCACAGCACCGGGCAGGTATAACTGGGTTCCGTGTCTGTTTCTATCACAGGCTTTGTGGCTTTCCATAACTGAATTGTCCACTCTTAGTCTCCTTAGGGTGTCGTAAGGATGAGAATAAAGGAGATAAATTTGCTGACAAGCAGTCTGGCAAAGAGGTGATCAGTGAACCTGTCCGGAGACCCCCAGGGACCACTGTTCATCTTTGTTACAGATGTCCGGTACGACCTCAGCAGCTACTGCTCTGGCCAGGACCGTGCAGATCTTGCATTGTCTGTGGTCATTTCAGTCTCCATGAGTAATGGCATCTTCCATGCCCTGCCTGTGCCTTGATCTCAGTGTCCACGTCTGGAAAACAAAACATGTAAGCAGGCTTTCATTCATCTCATCTAGCTTTGGGATTCTGCCCAGGCGTTGGAGCGTTCTGGACTCTAGACCCCACTTTGACAGTACCACGTCTCACAAAGTAGTAAACAAGAGGCCATACATGACCATTAGTCCCACACAGAAGACAACGAAAGTGAGAGAATAATTCTAGTAGTTCCCATTTGCTCTGTCCAAGAATATTTGCTTTAAAAAAACAAAAACAAAAACACAGCAACAGAAATTAACATCTAAGGGAAAACCTAGGACAGTTCTTCTCCTTAGAGTTGTGTCCAAATATGGCAAAGGAAGCTAATGCTGCCACCCATTGCCTTGGCACAGTTTGGCTTCTCCAGATGACTTGAGGGTTGACAGTTGGGGTGAACTTCCCAGTTGTTCTTCTGAGTTTAAAACATGTCTCTACATCTGCGCATAGGTAGATATATGTGTGTGGGTTTTATAGCGATGTGGCTGACATTTTTTTGTTGAGGTCATTGTAATTCACTTGACAAGATGCCCGGTTCCTCCTTGAATGGCAGTGAAGAGATCAGCCTCCTGTCGTCAGCACAACATGCTGTCTCTTGCTGTGGAGAAACTGTGTCCTCCTCCCCAGGGCATTAACCCATTTCCAGGGTTTGCTTGGAACCAGGAAGGCTGTGATGCAGTGAGCATCCTTCATTCTTTGCTGAGTATCCTGTGGAATTAACTCCACCACTGCAGGTCTGACTTTGGAGTCTGGGGAGGTCGTCTCTACGTTGTAGTGGTGACCACCAAATCAGCTCCTGTGGTGCTGCCGTGCCATGCACTGTCTGCTGCCAGTCTTGACTCTTTTCCAACCTGCTGAGCCCAAACGTGTCTTGCTCTGACTTTGTGTTTACTTCTTTTGGTTATCTTTCCCCAAAGTTTATCTGGTTGTTGGTCATTTTTGTCCCAAGAGTTACACATTTGTATCTTTGGGGCCCTGCTCCTGTTTTGGTAAGAAAAAAAAAATTCTCTTCTTTTTAAAAAATAGTTTTAAAGATCATAGTAATTTTTTCCCTTCCAGGTTATCAGAGGAGCTGAGATGAGTGAATGAAAAGTCGCAACAGTCCTTCAGTGGGCTGTACAGGTCATGAGCTCTCTCTCATGGGTTCCTGCTTCCATATGCTCCTCAGCGCCACCCTGGGAGGTGGGCTGAGCTCTGAATGATCTACTGGCTGTCAGGCCCTGGCTGGGAAAAGAGGGTAGAGAGAGCCGGTAAACCCTGTTGCTGCTGGGTCCAAAAGCCTGAGTTCATTCCTGCAGGGCACCCAGATGTCTCCTGTCTCTTGGGGAAAAAATCAAGGAAGCAACACAGACAAGGTGTGGGAAGGGAGAGAGTATCCTGGGGTGCCGCTTGGAGATAAAGATGCAGCGTTTAGGTCACTTGGGGTACCTGCGGCTTCAGCTCAGGTGTCTGGTCAGTGAAGGTAGGTGTTTAGCAGTCCGAGAGGCCAGGCTGTTTGGTTACTAGGTCCCAGCCTTATCCATTGAACCATCGGGTTGCTAAGGCTCTCCATCTTTTTACTGTCATGTGACCCTGTTTAACTGGCTCCTCTCCTCCAAGCTTCTTACTCTTGTCTGAAGTGGAATTAATGAAACCTGCTTTCTAGGGTCATTACTAGAAATAAATGGGATAGATATGTGAATACCTCAGCCTAAGGCAGAGCACCTCCAAAGCATGTTACCCCCAGCTCAGGAAGGTACATGGCACTACATCGTAGAGAGTGACACCCCAAACTCTGCCGGTGTGGAGTCTGCAACCACTTTTGAGAACAAGTCAACAATAACTAGGCCCATGTATGTTAGGTATTCAGCGTGCCATGGCAATTTGACTTCAGAGTCTACACTTTAGGGAAATGTTTAGACCTTTATATAAAAAGATATGTGTAAATAGAACCATTGAAGATTTGCAATGACAAAAATAAATAAATGGGAAAATAGACCAACACTTATCAATAGAAGTTTTGGCAGGTTTGTGTTATAAAATACTTGACAGCATTGAAACGCTTCATATTGACACATTGTACTAATAAATTACAAATGAATCATTGTGTGTGTATACATGTATGTGCATATTCTTAAGTATGCATGTCCATGTGTGTTCCTGTGGCCGTGTGTGTGGAGGTATGTGTGCATGTGTGCAAGGCGGTCAGGGAGCCACCTTGGGTGGTGTTCTTTATACTCGTCATTTTTATGTGGGCTCTGGAGATGGAATTCAGGTTCTTTGCTTAGAAAACAAGCACTTACTGACTGAGCCATGTCTTTAGCCCACTAAATGTTTTATAATTAGTATTTTTAGTCAGCATACAAAATTATGGGTTTCATTATGACATATTCTTACATTTATATCATCTTATTTGCTCATATTCATTCCTCACTGTCTCTCCTCCCCTCTCGCTGATCTCTTTCCTTGTCCCAGACAGGCCCCCTTTGGCTTCTATGTAACATGTTTATGTGTATGTCCACATATGTGTGTATATATTTAGTCAAATCTAGATTCCACATATGAAAGAAAATGTGCAACGCTTATCTCCTGAGTTTGGCTTATTTTACTTAACAGTGTGGCCTCTGGTTCCATCCTTTCTCCTGCAAATGATGTCATTTCTTCTTTATGGCTAAAGAAAACACCGTGGGGTTATATGTGCCACATTCTCTTATTTCATCTGTCGATGTGTATCAAGGCTGGCTCTGTGTCTTAACCATTGTGACAGTGCTGTCTAGAAACAGAAATCTTGTGCTGCTGGGTTCCTTTGGAAATACACCCAAAAGTTAGACAGAAGTTAGATAGATGCTCTATAAGAAGAGGCCATCAGGTCCCATGGAGCTGGAGTTTCAGGTGATTGTGTGCTGCCTTACATGATGCTGGGAACCCAACTCCAGTCGTCTGGAAGAACAGCAACTTCTCTTAACTGCTGAGCCCACTCTCTAGTCCAGTGAGATGGAATCTCAATGAAGTTTTCATTTCACTCCCCTAACCACTAAAGGTATTGAAAAACTATTCAAATATTTGTTGACCATTGCATTTCTTCCTTTAAGAACAGGTTGTTCAATTTATTTGTCCATGGATTGATGAGTGATTTGTTGGGGGGGGGTTATTTGTTTGTTTGGTTTTATGTCTTTCATTTTGAGAGTTTATATAATCTAGATATTCACCTCCTGTGCAACTGACAAAAATTTCTCTCCCATTCTGGAGGCTGTTGCTGTGCATAACTGTTTAATTTCTTGCAATCCTATCTGTCAGTTCTTTAGAACCCCAGACTGTACCTGTCTGTCAAAGTGCTCTCCCTATGCCCTCCTCCAGCACTTTAGACCTCAGGTCTTCAATTAAGGCCTTTGATCCTGTTCTACTTGGTTGTGTCCAGACTCAGCGATGGCCCAAGTTTCATTCACCTGCATGAAGATTCTCCCATTTTCTCCGTATCAAGTGATAAAGAGGCTGTCTTTCTCCTAAAGAATGAAGCAGGTTCTGTGGTGATGTGTACATTATGATAACACTTGTTTAAATGTAAAGATTCACAATATAATCATCAGTGAGTGCATTAGTAGAATATTAAATATTGACTGAATAACAGACTTGCATAGACATGATATTACTTGGTGTAGGTGTACGTGGTGGTTAGGAAAGAGAATAGAATAAAAACAGAGAAGGTAGGGGAAGCCTTAAAGTATAGTCTCTGTTTCTTATCTTGGGGAGAGCAGATGTGAAGGGATTATGACAAAATGTTAAGCTTTTTTCCAACTGGATGATGGGGACATAAGTGTTTGAAATATTTTCAATTTTATTTGGCATATTTGAAACATTTTGAAATAAAATTTTTAATAGATACAGCTGAGTTGTTTCATACAGTGAAGAAATGATAAAATTACAAAAAAAAAACAGTGTGAAGTTTCTCTTCTAGAGAAGAAAAGGACTAAGGAGGTCAGCTGGAAAACTTAGGTCATGAGACTCTGTATGAGGTAAAAAGCAGTTAGTAGATGAGAACAGGTAGAACTTACAGTTGTCTCAAATGGGCTTGGCTAAAGAAATCCATAGTGACCAAAGAGATCCCCAGCTCTGTCAGCAGCTCAGTCAGCTTGGTTTCTGTGGTTATGAAGAGGTTCCGATTCGATGCTCTCAGTCATAGGCTGCGTTTGTGCTGGGACAGCCAGGTATGCTAATGCACGCTTACACTCCCACCATAAACTCTTGGGGGCTGAGGAGATGGTTCAGTGGGTAAGAGTAACTGGTTTCAAATCCCCAATACATACCTAAAAATCAGGTATGATTGCATGTGCCTCTCAGTGGCAGAGACAGGAGGATGGCTGGTTCTTTGGGGCCACTAGCTTAGCTCCAGGTTTAGGAATAGACCCGTATCAAGGGGATAAGATTATGCATGATAGATCAGGATACCTGATGTCCTTCTCTGGCCTCTGCATGCACACACCACCATACACACATGCTCATATAACACACATACATGTATAACACACGTACACATATACACACACTCATAAAATCTTCTACCAGAGTACTATACTATGGTTTTATGAAGAGAATTTATCTACATACTGTGGCTAGAATCTGCTTTTGTCTTAGATAGACTGAGGTGACTCATTGTTTAAAATTGGGCCTAGTAGGTAAAGGTGCTTGCCCCAAGCTCAATGGCCCAACTTCAGTCTTCAGAACCCACACAGTGGAAAGAAAGAAATGATATCCAAGGTTGTCCTCTAATCTCTACACATGTGATATAGCACATGCATATACGTGTGCATATTACACACATAATATATAAATGAATGTTAATTTTGAAAGAAATGAAGAGGGGCCTGGAGAGACGACACAGTGGTTAAGAGCACTGTCTGTTCTTCCAGAGGACCCGGATGGTGGCTAACATCTACTTGTAACTCCAGTCTTAGGAGATGAGACACCCCCTGTCCCAGTTTCTGGCCTCAGCAGGCACTGGTCATGCACATGGAACACAGATATACATGGAGACAAAACTCACATGCACATAAAAGAAAATTTAAGAAAAAAAGAAATTCACATACAAAAAATACAGAAATGGATCCACAGGCTGCCCCACTTACGATGGCCCAGGGATTCTCTGGAATACTTAAAGGCCAAGGTTCCTCTTGTATCTTGGAGGAGCTGTGAGGTCTCTGCTCCCCCATTGTTTGAACAAGTTGTTCCCTTCTTTGGGTCCCACCTACTCAGTCCTCTCTCTTTGGGGAATTAGCAACCTCCCCTGGGTTACTTCTTTTTGTTCCTTAATCTTCTATAGCCTCTGCTCGTTCTCCCGCCAGGCTTTTGGGGATGCAGCAGCATGCTTCCTAGTTAGGCCTGCAGTGGAGACCTCTGAGTGAACCATGAGTGTGCCCTTGTGTTCCCACCCTCCTCTCAGGCAGGCCGGCTCTCAGCGCTGTGTCCAGAGCTTCCTGGAGCCTTCCCTCCCATGGCTGCAGGCTGCCAGGAAAGAGCTCCCTTTCTTTCTCCCAGTCTGGCTTGTGATGTTCATTCTGGGGTTCTGCCCCGCTTCGCTTTGTTTATCAGCATCAAAGCTGAGGCCAGCTGTGTTTGTTTGTAGATCCTTTATTTCCATGAAACCTGCAGATTTTTCTCGGTCAGTCTGTGCTCTTAATAATCAAGAAGGTGGCCGGCCACTCGAATGGCCACAGAGGAAGGGCTGGGACTCAGAAGGACCTCAAAACCATAGCTTGCTCACTAGCCTCATCCTTGGCTGTAACAACTAGTTACAGCAACCATGTGGCTTTATCATCTTCCAAAGTGCCCTGCCTCAAACATGTCTCTAACAAGGAATTCATATAGAAATATTTTGTTTTTAAATTTTTTTCATGATTAATTTCTTACTAGTAAATATCAATTATGTATAATAATGGGCCTCATTATGACATTTTCATCATGATTATAATATGTTACCCTTCTATTGCCTCCTCTTAGGTAGAAGTCTTGCGTATGGTTTTTGAGTAACGTGAAAGATCTTGTGCTTAAGATTTTAGTTTTAAAGTCTAGAAAGCCAATCAGGCAAGAACATGAGTGTTGGAGTTTTTCTCTGTAACTTATAACTGGGCCCTTGGTTGGATCATTAGGTCCTACTAGCATGTGGTCACATTGTCAAGTAGTTTGTTGGAGCTCATTTGGGTGAATGAAGCCATAATTCAGCAGTGGTAAGCCTCACTTGTAACCTGACATGACATCCGGGGGGTTTTCTGATGCATAAACCACCCTAAAGCAGGAGAACCCACGATCTGATAGAGGCTCCTTATAGAAATGTATTTCTAAAGTGGTTTAATCAATCTTACAAAATGCTACCCAGTAGACAGGACAAATAGCCCTGGAGAACATTATGGGGTCTTTTCTGAGAACCTGGATGGAACAGGTAGCTGCCTGAATCTGATGTTAAACTAAAGAGCCCAAATCACTGAATCTCCAGCACCACAGGGGAAAAAGCAGCCAGCCAGAAAGAGGCCAGTGTCCACCTGAGTGCCTCTCCACTTCCCACCAAATGGACTGACATCCATCAGGCTCCCAGAACAGCCAAGACAAGACCATATTTGGATTTGTAACTCCCAGGGTATATTGCAGGCACGTCTGGTTCTCGTTGTCCATTGCCTCTGAGATAAAATCTGGGCCTCTGCTTAGCTTAAGACAAGCCATTCATCTGGATACCTTCCCTCTTAGGACTGGACTGCCCAAGTGCTACATGGGTGACTGCAATTTGCTTGTGGGGATATCTTGTCAATCTTCCCAAGAGTTGTGGTTCTCTGCCTTGTGATAAACTCTATCCCCACCCAGCCTTGAGTGTCTCCTGCAAAACCAATGACCTAGGCAGGCCGATCTGAGCCTTGGTTGCTCTGCTAGGCTGAGGTGACAGAAGCCGATAAACTGGGAGTCTCTGGATCTCCTCATTCAGTGAAGTGAATGGGAAGATGGGAGAAGTGTGGCCATAGAAGCTCATCTAAATTGAGGATTCTACAAGGAGCATCTGCCTTTCTTCTCAGTCCTGGCGAGGCAAGGGTGGAGCCAGGCGGTAAGCCCAGAATGCCTGGCTATTCAGCACAAAGATCTGATAGAGCAGCTTTCATGCCCCAGATCTAAACCAGGCATGGCTCCAAGGGCTTCCTGCTTGGTAACTCACTGAGCCTTTAGCCAAACTTCAGGAGATGAGTATTGTTTTTATTCCCACTTTGTAGAGGTGGGAATAAAAGAGTCTGCAAAAGACTGCATACTCATCCTAAGTGACACACAGCTAAGAAGTGGCAGGCCCAACTTGGGCCATGAGTCACTGGGCTCTAGAACATCACCTCTTCCTCACAAGGCTGTGTTGTGGGTTATCCCCGGCTGCCAGTGCTAAAGCTGTTGGTTCAGGGCCTGTCACAGGTTTACAGTTAAGAAAGCAAAGGCTTAGCCGGGCGGTGGTGGCGCATGCCTTTAATCCCAGCATTTGGGAGGCAGAGCCAGGCGGATCTCTGTGAGTTCAAGGCCAGCCTGGGCTACCAAGTGAGTTCCAGGAAAAGGCGCAAAGCTACACAGAGAAACCCTGTCTCAAAAAACCAAAAAAACAAAACAAAACAAACAAAAAAAAAAAAAAAAAAGAAAAAAGAAAGCAAAGGCTTGTGTGACACCCCTGGACCTGCATAACTGACAAGTGGAGGGGCCAAGAGTCTAGTCCAGGGGGTCTTGGGGAGCCTAGATTCCTGCCCCGTGTCTTTAGGGAGGGACTAGGAAGTGGGTGTGACTGGACTTTCAGGCCGGAGCTCCTATAAGCACCCTGCTGCCCTTTGAAGTTCACAAAAAGGGAAACAACTCAATGTATCCTTGAATGCTTGGGAGGAGCTGGGTCTCTCCCATCATATACTTGGCTGGACCCCTCACCTGAGCTGAGCAAAGGGTAGTGCGAGGATACCACCCTAGCAGCAAGCATAGTGTCAGCGTACAGTTGTACCTGGTAGATTATTAGAGATACTAATAATACTGATACTGCCTGGTCTATCCTTGACCATCATTTCTCTGGTTGTAGGGATGTCATGCTCTTGGTCCTCATAGCATAATAGTAACAACTATGAAACTAATACAATAATGATACTAAATCAATAACTAGTTGTTACCATGTTCATACTCTGTGCTAAACAGTCCCCATTTTTCATCAATAAAACTTTATTATTCCTATTGTGTCAGGTGAGACAAACACAGACTAAGTAACCCTCAAAAGGTTGCTTGGCTGGTAGGTGCTAAGTCATTATTTTAACCGGGGCTTCCTCTCCAAAGCCCTATACTAGGTTGATCATGTGCCAGGAAATTGAGACACAGAGATAATGAATGGATTGCCATGGTCCCTCTGCTATATGTTACAGAGTTAAAATTTGGGCTCAGGATGCTTCTGTCACCTGCTTTAACTAAGTCTTTCAAGTCAGGCTCAGCAAATACTCCTTTAGATAAGGACAGCCAGTGTGTGAAGTGTTGACTGGAGTTCTGAAGAGGCACGTGACAAAAAGGCAGTCAACCGTTTGGACTAACTTTAAAAACTATTGAATCAATCAACTCTGAAATATTGAGTCATTGAGATAAATCGATCATTTTTAAAGAAGAGTCTACTTCATAAGATGATAGCTTGTGGATGAACGGGCAGTCTCAGTGGTAATAGACCACCCCTCACTCCTCTCCTGGCTGCAGGTTGGTGTTCAGATGAAGTTACTTCTCGGAGAAAGAGTCGATCAGCACATCCATCTATAAATGCCTCTTGGCTGTCTATAGTTTCAGGGCTCTGGTTTACAGAGGCGAGTCCCCCTTCTGCCCCATCAGTGCTTCTGTTGGAGCCCAGAAAGTTTCTGTGAACCTAGAGAGCTTACTGTTACCCCAGTGGGGGAGTAACTGAATGGGTTTCTAATGCATTGCCACTTGCAACCCCCTTTTGCCTGAGAAATTTTTACATAATCCCAGGAATATAGGTATATGAAATAGGTATACAAATCAGATATTGGCTGATAATAAATCATAATAAAATGTATTTTAAAAGAGTGATATACAAATAACTTTACTGCCTGGAGAGATGGTTCAGTGGTTAAGACTGCTCTTCCAGAGGACTTGGGTTCAGTTCCCAGCACCCATATGGAGTTCACAACTGTTTGTAACTTCAATTCCAGGGGATCTGGCACCCTCTCACCCACATACATGCAGGGGAAACACCAATGCACATAAAATAAATAAATCTTTAAAAAATAAAATAATCAAAAATTATTTTTAAAGAACTAAAATTTTTTAATGGGAGGCAGAGGCAGGTGGATCTCTGAGTTCAACATCAGTCTTGTTTACAAAGTGAGTTCCAGGACATCCAGGGATACACAGAGAAACCCTGTCTCAACAAAACAAATAATTTTACCGTTTATTAAAGATAGAAGCAAATTTGCATACTAGTGAGATGGGCATGCTTGCTTATTTTTACAAAAAGACTTAAATTGTGAACACTGGATTCTGCAGGACATTGAGTATCTCCAATATTTTTCAGCATTGTTCTATAATTTGACTTTATAATCATGAGTTCCAGGATAACCACTTTGCATAAATATGTAGTACAAATAACAGAGATGTGTTCAGGGCCACTTCAGAAATTGTTGCAAATTCTGTTCTAATCTCAAACCAAAACTCACTTAGTGATCTTTTTTAATTAAATTCACATTAACAACTCAAACACCATTTTTTTAAAAAAAATCAAACATTCTAGTACAATACAGTTCAAAGATATACTATCTTTATACATACACACTAAAGAATGATGGTAGGGAAGTCATAAAAGTCTTAGTTTTCTCTTCTTAAGCCATTATGTTTCTGGAAGAGCATAAGACTTTGTATGTTTAGTAGAAACACTGAAGTCATAACATACAAGAGTCTCACATCTGAACCAAGGTTTTCAGGAACTACTGGCATTGTCTAGTAAGTAACACAGTGCACATAGTACAAAGTGTGTATGTGTTACATGTTCAGAGCCCAAGGTGTAGGGCAGTCACGTGAGACAGCAGGTATGAGCACTGCCAGAAACATATTCATTATACACTTGATTTGATTTGGATATTTTTTTTTTTTATTTTTTTATTTTTTTTGGTTTTTCGAGACAGGGTTTCTCTGTGTAGCTTTGCGCCTTTCCTGGATCTCGCTCTGTAGACCAGGCTGGCCTCGAACTCACAAAGATCCGCCTGCCTCTGCCTCCTGAGTACTGGGATTAAAGGCATGCGCCACCACCGCCCAGCGGAATTCTTTTTTGTTATTGCAGAAGTTCAAAAGCCGCCTACCACTTTAAAATCTTTCATGACCCCCATTTTCAGTTGCATGGTCCCCTATAGAGTTGCAACTCATAATTTAAGCAGCTGGGTGATAGAGGCCATACAGGGTGTGCTAGCTGGCCACGGGGCATCGTCTTCTACAGCATGGAATGGATATTTTAGCTGTGTGTTAGCTAAGTGAAAAGTGCGGAAGAATGTTCCAGATAGGAGAGTGTGTGTGTCTGGAGCTTAGAACCAGCCAATTGGAGTACAGGATGGGAGAGCACATGTACAATTCACAGATGAATGCCATGGGGGACCTGCCTCATGACTCTGGTGAGGACCCTTGCATGGGTGTGTTCTCTCCCTGATAACAGAGTTATCCTCGGGGTAGGCAGGAAAGAATCATCTGCCGACCCCTCCCCCCATGGGAAGAAGTTAGGGCAGATACTGTTCTGTGTGAATGCAAGGGTTCTTCATTTTGTAGAAGGTCACAGCAATTTCTGAGAGGGTCTGGACCCTTTTCCAAGAAAGCATACTTAGTGCATGAAATGTACAAATCATTTCTTCAAAAGCCTGTCCATGAACGTGGTGACCAATGGTCAAGGATCCTGGTTGCGTTTACCTTCACCTTGACTCCCACTTGGAAATAGCACTGTCTGGCCACAAATAGGAAATGTGCTTTGTAGGAACCCCACCCAGCATTCTTCCTGGACCTCCAGGCTTGCCCACATTACTAGTCAGAGGAGTGATTACTGCCTCTGAGGTTAAGTCGATAACTCACCTTGATGGGTGACACACACACACACACACACACACACATACATATACACATCACACACGGGAGCACGCATACACATATGCAAGTCCCCTTTTCTCCACACGGCATGTATAGCTTTAGATGTGTGCACTTTTCTTTCCAGTTACTTCACTCTGTTAAGGAAGTCTGAGTGGGAAGAGGAGGGCCTCCAGTGTGAGGAAAGGGCAAGATGGACAGTAAAGGTGATACCCTTTTTCTTCACTGAGCTGTCCACCCTAAAACGGATTCCTTTGAGGAACAACTAATGGAAGTCACCCAGTGCTGCCTCCCTAAAACTGGAGTCACCCAAGATCCCTATACAGTGTGTCCCCTTCTTTCCCACCTACCTCTTTCCACAGTCAGTCTTCCCGGCTGTCTAGATATCTGCTGCCTGGGCTCTGTAAGGACTCCACTTTTTGCCTGGGATTCTCTTCTGCCAGACAAGTGCCTGCATTGATTCATTACCTCATCCAAACCCTCCTTCCAGTACCACCTGCTCAGTGAGATCTGTTCACCTGCCCTATTCACACACACACACACACACACACACACACACACACACACACCCCACACACACAGCCCTTGGATTAAGTGCTACCTGCCATTATCATGAGCCCAGAAAGCTATGTGCTTGACTCCTGGTTTTGTTTATAAACCCTACACAGTCAAGGACTGGGCTGCTCTGTTGACTGTGCCTAGAAGAGTACTCCATTCCTGTACTCGGGGCATTCAGTCAGTGGTTGCTGTTTTTTTTTTTTAACTTTTTAATTTTTTTTTTATTTTATGTGCATTTGTGTTTTATCTGCATGTGTGAGGATGCCAGATCCCCTGGATCTGGAGTTACAGACTGTTGTGAGCTGCCATGTGGGTGCTGGTAATTGAACCCGGGTCTTCTGGAAGAGCAGTCAGTGCCCTTAACCATTGAGCCATCTCTCCAGCCCTCAGTCAGTATTTTGAAAGGAATTTTAATTATATTTATTGTATTATGTGTGTATAAGGACAGGGTGGTCCATGGGACCCGTGGTGAACTTGGGAAGGTCAGAGGACAACTTTGCATCTGTCTGGTTCCTCTTTAGAGCCTTTCACCACGTGGGACCTGGGGATCGGCCACAGGTCAGCTGGCTTGGTAGCAGGCACCTTTACCCACTGAGTCTTCTTGCCAGCCCTCAGTCGGTGTGTTCTGAATTGTGGACTGGCAGTGTTCCAACTTCACATAGACAAGCACCTCTGGGGTCATCTGTCTGCATGGAGTTAGTCAACAGACTGTCTTCCAAATCCCAAGCCCGACTCGGGCCTGGAGAAATGAGAACATCCCATTCGCCAAGTTCTTGGATTCCACTTCAGCCTGCACCCTTATGAAAGCAATTAGCACCTTTGATTCAGTGAAACGGTTCCAGCGGTCTCTTGGGAGTTGGTAGCAAATCTGAGGCTCTCTCATCCAGGCAGTGGTTTCCAAAAGAAATGAATTCGGCCTCTTCTGGTCACCAGGCTCTGGGTTGCAGGGCTCGCTGACACTGAAAAGCCATAGCCGTTGTTTGAGGCTTACATGGGTTTCTTGCTCTTAGATTTGTAGCAAAATGATAGTTTCCATTATTAGGCCACTAGCAGCACCGTCCCTCCCTTGGAGGCAACCCTGAGTTCTCAAAAGAGAGAGCCCAACCCTCCCCATTGCTAGGAAGCAGGTGTGAATACACCTGACATGAATGTCAAAGCCCTTCTTTCTTTATAGAGTATGCACCTGCCTCAAACTTATAACCAACCCCAGGCTGTTTTAGCCCTGTTCGAGTCCTCTTCCTATGTCCCCGAGGCCACAGACGCTCTTGTTTGAAACCCTTTACCACAGCCATGGAGATATTAAATTAAGCGTTGCAGCTTAGTATGGAATGTGTAGATACTTGAAGCAGGATTTAAAAGACGTTCTGATTCCCCAGGACTGTAACAGTGTATTGCCTCGGAGCAGGGAGCAATGCAGAGAGAGAGAACATCCTTCTCCAGCCTCCAGCCTGCTGCTCCTCAGCGCAAAGGCAGTTAAATCATGCACTGAGCATGGAAAAGGGGGAGGATGCGTGCTGTTTGGGAGACCCTACATGCGGGCTTGTTTGGCTGGCTGGAGGAATGAATCATTTCAGCCACGCACACCAGCTGCAGCCTGTGGAAGTCGGCTTTCCCACAGCATGCGCTGTATATTTCATTGTTAGAGCTTTGCGTTTTGACAGGTAGTTCTTATCCTTCTGGAAAGAGAGGTCTGAAGCCAGCAGCTGGAGGAAGACCTGGCAGGGCCTGCTGTCTAAATTGAGAGCAAGCATGTGCAGTGAAACCTCATTATAACATGACCTGTTATTACGTGGATTTTGATATCCCATGGGGCAAATATGTCTCCCAGCATAGAAGAGCTCCATGCTGCAGATGCCTGCTACAACTTGTCTAACCCAGAACACAAACTTTGTCCTTGAAACCAGTGTGATAAAAAAGGTTTGTCATTTGCCTCTTTCTTCAAATTGAAAACTACAAGCACACATCTTGAAAAAAAAAATGTGTGTGTGAATGTGCGCGCGCGCGCGCGCGCGCGCGCACACACACACACACACACACATGCACTATGTAAATAGACAGATGAAAACCTCTGTGGTGTGTGGCCAGTGATCAGTGTTCGCTGAGGTCTCTTCTCTAATAGAACTTGCTTTGGAGGAGAGAATGGAGGAGATTGATGGTAAAATTGCCCCTGCTCCTCCAGATTCCCCATATTCTTGTTCTTTGGACTGTGCCTTGATCGCTGTTTCTGTAAAGAGGCAGGATTCAGTTTCTCCTGTGCTTGAGTCTGGACTCCCTTGAGACCACAGTGACCTAGAGAATGCAGTGGAAATGAAAGCATGCCTCTTCTGAGCCTCAGCCCCAAGGGGCCTATGATCTCTGCATGAACTTGCATTTCATGCAGAACATCCTTACCTCTGTCTTCATTTCTCAGAACTCTGTCTTGCTCTGTGAAAGCAAGCCCAGGCTAGGCACGTACAAGAGAGACTACTTGTCCCACCAAAACATATGAGAGAACCAAGCCAAGATTAGCCACCTTGTCGACAGGCATTGGAGCATGAGTTAGCCCAGGCAAGGCTAGGCAAATCACTCTATTGACCAAGACTCATGATCAGTAATAACTGGCGGCTCCTTTAATCCAGTGAATTGTGGGAAAAACTTGAATACCCTAGCTAAATCATACAGAAGGGTTGTCAATATGAAAGTAAATTCATGAGGGAAGGGAGTTCAGAGAAGATCACCTTTGTAGCTAAAGTTTTCCTGCCTGGCCCACAGTCAGGACAAATCTCTACCACCCGCCAGTCCCACAGCCACTCAGACCCAACCAAGTAAACACAGAGACTTATATTGCTTACAAACTGTATGGCCGTGGCAGGCTTCTTGCTAACTGTTCTTATATCTTAAATTAATCCATTTCTATAAATCTATACCTTGCCACGTAGCTCATGGCTTACTGGCATCTTCACATACTGCTTGTCCTGGTGGCAGCTAGCAGTGATTCCTTCTGCCTTCCTGTTCTTTCTTTTCTCCTCTCTGTTAGTCCCGCCTATACTTCCTGCCTAGCCACTGGCCAATCAGTGTTTTATTTATTGACCAATCAGAGCAACACATTTGCCATACAGAACATCCCAGAGCACACCTTCCTCGAAATAACCAGTGCCACATAAACAATCTGTGTCTACTTTAAGAAGCAAGACCAAAGAGGTTGCTGACTGTAAGAAGAGCCGAGGCCAGAGCAGAAGGAAGTGTGTGAAGGCTGAGGCAAGGTCTGGGAATAAGTAGGGAGCACCTAGGTGGTGAAAAGATTAGATTTTGGTAAGGGTACTGAAGAAGCCACAGGGGACTCCAGCAAGGGTGGGTATGGGAAGCCCATCTGAAAGACCCTGGCAGAGGTCACAGGATAAGTGCTGGTGACTTTAATACCTGTGACCATGAGTGAGCAAAGCCCCTTCTCTGTCTGCTGCTGGAGAACAGTAATCATCCTTAACACCAGCTGCTTATCAGCCTAGTGGTGACCTCCAGGGCACTGAGGGTGGGCTGCTGGGGGACACCTCTATTATCTCTCCGACTTCAAGGCTTGCCAAGTCAGTGGGCTCTAGGAAAACTCCTGCCTTGGTAATGCTTAATGTTTTTCTGCCCACTCTTCGACTGTGGTGGCTTCCCTGGCCTCTCTCCTTCCTTCCTTCCTTCCAAGGCCTGTGAGAAGCAGAAAGAGCTCCAGGACTTGGCTTTTGTTATTACTGATCATCTCTTAATGGCCTGTGGCCACCGCCCAGTGGGTTCCTCTCCCAGGCCCCAGGGTGGATGCGTGCCTGGGCTGTTTAGGGATCCTCTGACTCATCCTGCGACTGAGGGAAGTCTCTAGGCGTCTTGGCTCCCCTTTCTGCTGCTGTCAAATTCCTCTGGTTTGTGCTTCCCACCAACCCACTTCGAAGGCTTATGCTGAGGCCTACTGTGCTCCAGTGTTTATGGAGCACCCAGAATGATGAGGTGGCTGAGGGAGCATGTCCTGCATTGAGACTCTGCCCTGATGAGCTAACTTAGTTCCTCCTGTGCCTGGGGAATCAGAACTGAAGGCACTTTATGAGGATGTGGCCCGATTATAGCGCCCCTCCCCCAATGCCCTTTTATTAGTCGGATTATTCAGTGCTGGTCTTCTCCTTTCAACTGACATAAATTTTCTCTGACTTCACTTGGACTTCTCTCTCCTCTCTCTCTCTCTTTTTTTTTCCTAGGGAGGCTGGGTGGAATTTAGAATTAAAGAGTAGCAACCATTGGGAATGCAGACCTGTCTTGAATTTCACAGCAGTTCATGAACTTCAGGAAATCTGAACACACAGCATGCAATTAAAAGCAGAGGGGGATTTTTTTTTTTAATCAATTGTGAAAGAGAAGGTGGTCTACGGAGAGTGGCCCCTGAAGGCCTCTGGGGCTGGGAAGCGGCCGACAGCAAATAGCCATTTGGCAGCCAGAGCCTCATTTGTGTTTGATCTCCTATCTGCCCAAGTTATCTAGGATGAAGCATGGCACGCCCCTTTTCTGGACATGGGCACCCAAGGTCCTAGAACTGTCACTAAGCTGAGGAAAGGGCTCAGGGACCTAGAAAGAGACCTTCCCCTCAAGGGAGTCTCCCCTGAAGCTTTGCAGGATGCGGTGTGACTAACTTGTCACCAGTTCGGTTCTGCCAAGGTGCCGAAGACAGGAAACTGAGGGATGAGAAGTAGGAGGAGGCCAGCAGCCGAGGTCAGAGAGAGCCTGGGGGGACATCAGCTGGGCAGGCACCTGGAGAGTCAGCCAGGTAGGAGGGAGGCTTGCTTAGCAACTCCTCCATCTCCTGTTTTGGCTCTGAACCAAAAGGAAAGGCAGGCAGGGCTTCTGCTTCCATCCCCATGCCATAAGGAGAAGCCAGGGACTGGAGGCACATCAATGCCAAGGCCATGATCAGAGAGCACAGCGGGTCTGGGTTCTGGTACTGCAACAGCATTGCCCTGAGGCCAGGCCCTCAATTCTCTGAATCCAGAAGATAGCATCACAGTTCCCCTCCACAGGTGACTCCAGGTGTCAACTGTGCTGATGATGTCCACAAACGACCAGCAGTTCCTGGTACAGGATAGGCACAGAGTGGCATGGACCCTGCAACTGGAGGAGGTTTTATAGACCATAGGAGCCTTTGCATCTGCAAGAGCTTGGTTCCAGTCTGGTTTAGTTACCGCCGTGTGGTCTTCAAGCAAATCATCCATAGCCTTCCTGGGTCTCAGAGGTTCTTCCCTCCATCATGCTAGGCTAGTGAAAAGACCTGTGCTTGGGATCACGGTGAGGAATGAAGCCCATGATTATGGGATGCACCACCCAGGGCTTGGGCTGCAGCTCCCGCCATAGCCAGGCAGCTCCTGCTCTTCAGATCTTCCTCAGCAGCTGGATTGGAAATCCACACAGGGGAGGGGGGTTCCTACTCCTTTACTTCTTCTTGTGCTGAGCCCTGGGTAGAGCTTGAGGGGCCCTTGAGCCAAAGCTGGCTGGAGGTAATGGTTGGGGCTGATGGGAATGTCCTTGGGCCAATGCTCAGGCCTTGCGTACAGAAACAATGGTGACATGTCTGAGGAGCCCAGATGAGTGTAGGTGACCTCTATGTATGTAGTGGCATCTGGCATAGCTACTCTATTAGTGTGGTTGCTAATTGGCCGTTGCTTCCGGATACAGAATTCTAAATTAGTTCAAGTCTCCTGCAGATTCAAGGCAGAGTGGGCACTGTTTCCAAAGCCCTGGCATCTCTACAGCCACGCCTTGGGGGAATGGCAGCTATCAGATCTTCACTCTCTGAACTACAAGCTCACAGAAGGTACAGTTCCCTATCCCCTACTTCTCTCTAACCCACAGTGAAGAGATGCAAAACCCAGAGCCAACAGAGTCATCAGCCAATGACTCACTCAAGGTCCTGTGCCTACTACTGACAAACAGGACAGGAGATTTGAACCACAGTCCTGGCTCTTCCTAAGGCTACAGGCATCTTCCTTGGTACCCTTTCCTGGGGTATCCTCCTCCTCTCCTGTGTCTTATTGATGCAATTTCTTCCCTCTGGGAAAGGTCCATTCTGTGCAGTCCCTTAAAAGGCCATGAGACTCAGCAGGTGAAAGTATGATTCAGGACAGTGTTTACTTAGAGAACTCTGGCAAAGGGAAATGCTGACAGATTTTATCAGGGATTTGAGAGAAACAGCAGCCACCACAGGATGTGGATGAAGCAGGAGGTGCTGGGCCGTGTAGAGTCAGAGTCTTCACCATAGAGCTGTGCCTCCAGTGCGTCACTTCTCTCTGATAGACAGAAGTCTCTGCATCGGTTAGATGGAAATATCTGAACTGACTCTTTGGCGTTCTTCCGAGGTTGGGAAGAGCATATGTGCAGTCCTCGGCCTGTATGAGAACTTCAAGGAGCTGCCCATCACAGCACTGAGCATTATTGTTAGCGAGGCAGTGTCTAACCTGGACCCAAATGCCAACACAAATGAGTATATTCCCTCATTTTGAATATGGCCCTTGTGTCAACTAGCAGGCCTTTGCTAGTCCAACGTTAGCACCTTCTCCATTCAGAGCAGTAGGGAAGTCAAGTCAGACCACCCAGCTAAGGAAACTGTGGGTCTTCCCCACGGCCAGAAGCTTGTTGACAGACCCATTACTTAGACTTGCGTCGCACAACAGACATCCTCTGTGTCCTTGCACCGTGAAGCTCAGGTAGACTGTGAGGCAGGACTAGAGGGCTCAGGAAGCCCACAGGAGGAAGAGAGATCCTAGCTGGGTATGTGGAGGAAGAAGTAATAAAACGTGTAAAGACCACATGAGGAGGACCCCCGTGGGTCATCCAGCTACCCTTCCTCCCCTTTCATGGCATGCCTCCAGCAGGCTGTGACATTGCCACTGGGCCCGCCCTGCAGCCCCCAGTGTCTGGACTCCTCCAGCATCTGTTGCTCTTCATGTATCCTTCCAGATGCAGAGGCATGTGAGGAATTGAGTGAATCGTAAAGTTCAACGAGCATCTTAATGGCTGACATTTATTGAGTGCCTGCTGCTGCCCAGCTCTGTGCAGAAGGCCTCCTCCCAGGCGGTGCTCGGGAGCTCTGTGCAGAAGACCTCCTCCCAGGCGGTGCTCGGGAGCTCTGTGCAGCCTTTGCTGCTACCATTGCCCATTTGACAGATGGGGCGACTGAGGCCGGAAGAAAAGAAAGTACTTAGCTAGTGAGCAGTGGAGATAAGTGTAGGTCTATCCCACACCCAAACCTGTTCCTTATCATGCCATATCCTGTGATTCTGTCATGTTCCAAAAGTATCTGCTTTGGGACAAGGAGAAGAGGCGGTACAGGTGGAGAATGTGTGGGGAGGAGCTGCGGTTGACTTGTCAGTTAAACCTGCCTCAGGTACTGTTTGTTCAGTATTGTGAGCCTCAGAGAAGTTAACTAATGTGAGCGAAGCCACACCGTCTACACAGAAAAGGAATCTTCATAAGCCCTATGGTTTTCTTAGTTTCTGGGGGAAGCTTGCAATTTAGAGTTGTTGCTGTTTGGGTTGAAATAACAGAGCAGAGAAAGCTCCAGGGTCAAACCTCGCACAGTGAAGAGGGGAAAGCAGAGACCCTCAGCGGGTCTTTTGAACATTTAACAAACTGTGATTATTTGAGGATGGCTGTGTATGGGCTTTAAGATAGAAAGCAGAAGTTTAAGCTTAAGCCACCCTTCACTCAGTGACCTTTGGCAAGTTATGTCTCCCTGGTCAGACTCCAGGTTGCCATCTGAAACAAGAACAGCCACTCCTCTCCAGAGCTGTTGGCACTCAGTTGTCACACGCACACTAAGAGTTCCGTGTGACACCTGGTGTGAAATGACCGCTCCATTTATTGTTTTCTAGAAGATTCCAAATACCCCCACCCAGGTGTCCCCCCCCAAAAAAAAAAATAGCCAACAGAGTAATTTCAGCATGGGGTTGCTTTAGCCTTTTCTTTTTGATGCCCACGTGAGGGCCCATGGCGATGGTGGGGTGGATGTGGGAACACCCATCACCAGGAGTGATGTTCCCTCAAGAGTCAAACTCACTTCAGATCACTGACCTCTCTGCTGGCTCTGCCTGAGCACCTCTCCACCACTGACCCAGAGGCCCAGGTCCACTCGAACGAGTGACAAAGCCTGCCTGGCCTGTTCTCCACTCTCCAAGTCATTTCTGAATTGCTGCCAGGATGGAGCCATAAAAGGCGAGGCTCCCTGGCTGATGCCTTTGTTCTTCTGAGCTGGAATGTCTCACAATGACAGGCAGTGAGGAAAAGCCCCTTCAGTGTCCCTGTGCCACCTCCCTTCAGCAGCTCCATCAGTCTCGCCTTCCTGGGTTGCACACCCTGCGGGTGGCTGGCTGGAAGATCAGCGCTCCCTGGGCCTAGGGAGAGGGACCACCTGAATTTCCACCTAGTGGGTGGCCAGCTGTTGACATTATCTCCTGGGAAAGGAAGAGACCTGGGGAAACAATAGCCAGGAAGTGGCTGTGGACTTGTATGTTTGGGGGAATCAGCCTCTCAGGCTTTGGGGGTCTTTAACTGAGTGCCTACTATGTTGCGTAGTAGCAGCGCGGTGGTGGGGTTTGAGTCTGTGGATTTGGGATTTTATTATTATTCAGATGTGCTGAGGCCAACATCCCAGAAGACAACAAGGACCAGTGAAAGATACTTTGTTCTTCAAAGTCCCAAGAGGAGGAGCCACAGCATGCAGTTCAGGGGCCACCTGGGAAGCCCCAGTGATCAGAAGGCCAAGGGAGCCAGGAAAAATATGGCAAGAGCCTTTGTAGTGGTTTCTGTGGGGCGGGCAAGCCAGGCCAGGGACTGACTCATTTGAATAGTTTCACAGCCTCTGGAGGAGAGGGACTCTTCTAGCTATCTGGTACCTGGTCCAGGGTCACTGAGACAGGGCAAGATTGCTCTGGGTGTAAAAGCCCTGCGGAGCATATACCCCCATCCTGAGAGGGAGGGAGGGCGGGAGGGAGGAAAGGAGGCGGGGGGGGGGGGGGGGGGGAAGAAAAATGCTTTAGGTGTGGATTGTTTGCAAGTAAAAGGTGACTCCTGAGGCCAGCTGTCCCATGACCGTCTCTAGGAGTTGGCTGCCCTTTAAGGCACAGTCTCTCCAGCCACTAAGGCCTCAGAGGCCATAGCATCCAAATTGAAAAGTATATAATATAGCTAGGCCCTGGATCCCTAGTGCACAAACCCCACCAGATCCCTGTCTCAAAAAGCTTTCTTCCCCCAAGAAAGGAAGCAGCAAATTGCTGAGCTTTTTCAAGTGTGCTGGGGGTTCACACTGGGACTAAGTGTATGGTTATCACTGATAACGTGGGGAAAGCCTTCAGCTCAAAGTTACTAATGCTGGTCATAGCTGACTAAATGAATTAATGAATTCTGAACTGGAGCATGTCAAAAGCGGGGGAAACACAAAACAAACTAAGGTCTGTGCCAGGGGAAAGTCCAGCACGGAGAAAGGACAGAGAAAGGAAGCTCCAAGGGCTGGAATTTTCCTTGAACTTCCTAATCACCTCAAGGGCCTAGTGGCTTATCTGGCCATGGACCATCTGTTTCTTCCTAGAGTTAAAGTAGTATGGGCAGAGCCCTTTGAAACCTCTGAACACAGGGCCCCCATAACGGCTGCCTCCATCCCTCTTGGTATCACCCTGGTCCACCTTCTGCTCCCAGACCATTTGGAACCCATCTGGAAGTCATTATGAAAATCAAGCTTGGTTGAGGCATCAGCAAGTGGGGAGACCTGTAACCAGGAGATAAGAGAAGGCTTGACTTTGCTTCTGGCCACACTCTGGCTGGGTTCCTTCAGGGGTTCTGCCTCAGCCTTCACCTACTGCTCACCCTACCTGCCATCACATGGGAACAGAAGTACCAGGAGCAAAGCGCCTTTGGAAGAGTAGATTCAAATGGAGGGGCACTCAAGGCCTTAGTCCCTGTGGGGAGAGGGTGCTTCTCTGCATATAAGAAATGAGCCGGGCGGTGGTGGCGCACGCCTTTAATCCCAGCACTCGGGAGGCAGAGCCAGGTGGATCTCTGTGAGTTCGAGGCCAGTCTGGGCTACCAAGTGAGTTCCAGGGAAAGGTGCAAAGCTACACAGAGAAACCCTGTCTCAAAAAAACCAAAAAAAAAGAAAAAAAAAAAAAAAAAAGAAATGAAGCCACCTTGAAAAGCGTCACCTAGGAGTCTTACCGATTGTGTGTCTTTCCATCCCCAAACTGTGGGCACCAGAGAGTGATAATCAAACCCGATTAATTGCTTGTCATGTCATTTTTGAAAAAGATGAACGGTGAAATGTTTTTAAATTCTTTGCCTAATTGAAATCAGTGTTTATATGATTTGCCGAAGTTTAAAGAATGTGTGTGACGGGTTGAAAATGTTAGCTTAAGGAGAGGTTCAGGCGCGGCAGATGCAAAAACATCGAAAACCATTCATCTAATTTAATTGTCCAGTTGTGCCAAAAATGCTAACATGATATCTTTGAAGAGTAATTGGTACAAAGAATATCCTCAAAGAGAAATGTTTCCACACACGTCTGGCTCCTCTCTTGCCCTCCTTGGATTTGGCCCCCGCCCCCATTGGCAGAGTGCTGGGTGCTCCATCCCTTCCCCTCTGCACAAGGACCCAGCTTCTGCAGATTATTCAGCCACCGAACTTCACATGCTATGGATATGAATGCAAATTCCTTCTTTAGATGGAGTCCAAGATATTCATGGAGGAATTCTTAATCCTCTGTTGCCGCCAAATATGGTCCTTGCAAGTGTCTGTTGAACCTGGTAAGCTGAGAAATTGTTGCTTGCTCCATTCAGAGACAAGGGCAGCTTCTCTCATGAAAGGAGAATGAATTTGAGCTTTGGGTGATATTTCCTGGAAGTGAGTCCAGAGCCTACTGTTAGCTTATCCCCCCAGTCATAGTCCCTGGAACTTCCTGGAATCGTCTAAAGGAGAGAGGACTAAAAGTTGAGGGAAATGGAAAATCCACCCCACATTTACCACTCTGAAAGGATGGGAAGTCGTGGTCCCTTCATGAGCACCATCCACAGTGCCCTTAGGTCAGTAGCGCTCTGTCTGCTTCCTGGACCACAGGTGATAAATGGCCTTCTGTCTTCTTCCTGCATCACCATCCTCAAGGGGATTGCATCTGCAGCTTCCTGTAATGACAGACCTAGCCCCAGCCACATTAAAGAGCCCCCTTCTCAGGTCCCTTCTCCTGTTCCCATATCACTATGCACGTGCATGCGCGCACGCGCGCACACACACACACACACACACACACACACACACACACCACATGTGTGTGTGTGTGTGTGTGAGAGAGAGAGAGAGAGAGAGAGAGAGAGAGAGAGAGAGAGAGAGAGAGAGAGAGAGAAAGAGAGAGACTACATGTTTATCTTGTTCACTGTCTGTCAGCCCTGTAGAATCTGGTTCCCTTATGGGCAGAGACTTGGTTCACTAGGTACCTGGCACACAGCAGATACTCGGTAATGGTTTGTCAAAATGACGAATGGAGATTTGGGTATTCATAAAATTACTGACATAACAACATCCCTGTTGAGAACAGTAGTTCGGAAACAGGGAATATAGGGAATTTCTGCTAGCCGCATAGCCTGGTTAGCCATCATGGGTCTTTTACATTAAAAAAAAAAAAAAGATTTATTTTTTTTCTTAAGATAGAGAAAGCTAAGGTCTGTACCTTCCTCTGGCTACTCATGATGTCACACAGAGGTCAGCAGTGCTGCGTTCTAGACAGTGGGCGGGATACCCAGTGCCACTGTTGCCTGCCACAAGTGAGCAACCTGTGGCACCGCCCATCATGTCCTCAATCAGCCTTCACCAACTGGGCCGTCACCCCCTCCCAACGGGGGGAGCGGCGGACATAGCGTGGCTGGACAGGTGATCACGGGGGCTCTTCACCTGTGCCATTCTGAGGCCCATGCCGCCTCCCTTCCTCCTCCTGCAGTCAGTCTTGCTCCAGCCAGTGTGCGCGCTATGGGCAGAGGTAATGAGAGAAGCTTTAAGTGTCTGTAAGTGGTTTACCTTACTCTTCTCTGCCTGCCTGTCGGACCCTTGAGATGGAGCCCGAGTGATCACACCAGAAAGCCCCCAGGCAAACACAGCTAACCGAGGAATGATGTGGACTGTGTAAAACCATCAAAAGCCTAAAGATGGGGCCAGTGGGGTAACGTGTGATACGTCTAGACTAATACACAGCCAGTGAAGTTTTTAGTTTTGGTTTTCATCATTTTTTTGTTTTTGTTTTTGTTTTTTTGTTTTTTGAGACAGGGTTTCTCTGTATAATAGCTCTAGCTATCTTGGAACTTGCGTTGTAGACCAGGCTGGCCTCATACTCACAGAGATCCGTCTGCTTCTGCCTCCCAAGTGCTGGGATTAAAGGCGTGCATGCCTGACCACCCCTGCCCGGCTGGTTTTCATCTTCTTAAAGATGGAGTCTTCCCATGTGTAGGCCATCCTGACCTTGAAACCCCATTCTTCCTAGTTGAGGCTCCAGAATGCTGGGATTACAGGTGTGTGCCAGCATGTCCTACAAAATATTTAATTTCATTGATCTATTTAGGTTTGGGGTATTAATTATTTATTTACTTGACACGGGGTTTCTCTATGATGACCTGGGACTCACTGTGTAGCTCAGGCTGTCCTTGAACTCACAGAGATTCCCCTGCCTCTGTCTCCTGAGAGCTGGTATTAAAGGTGTGTACCATCACACCTGGCTGAACACTCAACTTTTTAAAGAGAATCTCTTCTGTCCTTCACTTCAGTAAGTCAGTGTTGACTGGGCCTCCCCTGTGTGTGCAGCATGAAAAGAATCACTCGAGATGACCATTCTTGCCCCTCAGTAGCTCCCACTGTAGCCAGGGGATGGGGAATTTTTAAAAAGATGAGCCATGATAATGTTTGTTGGTGATAAATGCTTCTATGTTGTTAGGAACAGAGCCAGAGGAAGACATGTAGGTGCGGAAAAGTCCAGCTTTTCCTGGGGATTTGGAGAAGGCCTGGCAACAATGTCATATGGACATGGGAATATGAAGGAGGCAGAGGCAGGCCTTGCAGGTATCTGGAAAAGAACGTCCTTGGCAATGAAAAGCAGTCCATGCAAAGGCCCTGGGGTGAGGGTGTATCTGCTCTGTGTTTTTGCCTTCTAACAGGAATATGTTGAGCACAGACAGAATGGTCAAGTTGAGTGAGTTAAGGAGGAGCCAGGGCCAAATGGCACCAGATACCTGTGGCCCCAGTAAAGTGAGCGGTAAAATGAGTCATTTAAAGAGGCAGACAGATTTTTGTCATAAACTAACATCGTTTTGATGAGACTTCTCTGGCTTACTTGAGACTAGTTGGGAGAAATAAAAAGACAGGAAGGCTTTTGAAATAACCCAGAAAACAGACCTCAGAGAAGGTCCAGGAAAGAGCAGTGAGATCCAGGGGAGACAGAGGGACCTAGAGTGGAGAATTTGTAATTTGAAAGGAGAGGTGGAGCTGGGTGGTGGTGGTGGACGCCTTTGCTTTAATCCCAGCACTAGGGAGGCAGAGGCAGATGGATCTCTGTGAGTTTGAGGCCAGCCTGGTCTATAGAGCAAGTTCCAGGACAGCCAGGACTACATAGAGAAACCTTGTCTTGAAAAACAAAAAAAAAAGCCGGGCGGTGGTGGTGCACGCCTTTAATCCCAGCACTCGGGAGCCGGCCTGGGCTACCAAGTGAGTTCCAGGAAAGGCGCAAAGCTACACAGAGAAACCCTGTCTCGAAAAACAAAAACAAAAACAAAACAAAAAAAAAAAAAAAAAAAAAAAAAAAAAAAAAAAAGAAAGAAAAAGAAAGGAGAGGTTGTATGCAAGAAAGAGAAGTCAGAAGCCAGGAACGGTGGCATACACCTTTAATCCCAGCTCTCAGGAGGAAGAGGCAGGTGGATTTCTGTGGGTTCAAGGCCAGTCTGGTTACATGAGAGATATTGCCACCATCTCCAAATAGACATGTTTCCAGGAAGCTCTGAGCTCGCAACAGACAGGAACTTGGAGTTAAACATTTTCATTCTGGGATGCTGGCTGACTGCTGGTTGCTGGGGTAACCTCTCACTGCCTCCCCACCACATGGCGCACAGAGCCCATGGGTCCCTGCTTTGTGACCCAGTTGGGCTAGAACAGCAGTGCACCTCTACTGACCCACTCTGCAGGGCTGCTGTGCCCATGTGCCCTTCTTCACCTGGAAGACAAAGAACAGCCCTCCACTGGTAAGAGTCCATCGTGGCAAAATGTACTTGGCCAGAGGGCCCTGCACACTTGTAATGAGCTGAATATGGATTCGGCTGAGCTATAAAATAAAATAATAACTATTTTAATATACAGCATCTTCCTGCCAATGCAGCCGAAGAACAGGCTAAGAGCAATAAAATTAGTCCAGAGAAAAATGGAAAAAAAAAAAAAAACCCAAAACAGTCACCTTTAAAAAGACACAGACTAGAAGCGTCTGAAGAGGGAAGCCATCACCAAGAGCGAAACTCACCAGATCGTGATAAAACAGTAGAGAGGGAAGGGCCAGAAGGAAATTTTCCAGGCTGCTCTAGGTGATTCCACTAATCACTAAGTGACCTCATTCCTCCTGTGGCTTTGTGTCCCAACCAGGGGTGATTCTCTAAAGCCCCATTCAGGGCGCTAGACCTGCATTCATTGCCTGCTGGGAAATCTAGCTTCACACCTTCCTCCTGGAAAAACTTCTGGCCCACCATCACTTCCTCCGACTGTCTCCTTCCCACCATCTCACCTTCTCCCACCACCTCAGCAGGGCCCTACCAATTCCACTCTGCCATCACTCCCTTCCAAAGGATCGAGCTTTAAAATGAAAGTCACGTCAAGGACTCCAGTGGATTCTCATTTTATTTCAGTAAGATCAAAATGACTTACCAGAGCATCCAGGTCCTATAGACCAGGGCAGACCCACCTCTCTACCCTTCCTTAGGCTGTGCTTCCGTCTTACTAGTCAGTTTTCCATACGACTGCCAAAGCCTTCTCACCTTTCCACACATCAAGCCCACAGCTTCCAGTGTGCTCCGAAGGTATTACATGGTAGTACACATCACCTTTTCCTCCCTGACCAGTTGACCATTCCGTCACCAATTACTCCCCATTATATGACCCTGAATCCTTGTTTTGTGGCAGTAGAGACTGGAGAAACCAGGCTTGATAATTATATACCCATATATTGTCTCTGTTCCCACAACATGCAAGTGCCATAGGAATGGGGACTTTGTTTTCCTTTGGATTTCCAGTATGTAGAATATGTTCTAATGCGTGCCATGCACACACGCGCGCGCACACACACACACACACACACACACACACACACACACACACAGAGAGACGCACACACATACAAAATCGTTGGTGAAACAGGAAATGGTATCTGAGTAATTTCCACCTCTCTAATGTGTGCAGGATACTTGCCTACTTTGTTCTTCTTATATCAAATGGAATCTGGCCGTGAGCAGGCCCTTAAACATTTCTTCATAGTGAACAAATGAATGTTAATTCTTCTTGGAACCTATTTTTCAGCTGGGAGAATCTGCCTTTTTCCCCAAGTCCTACACTTAGCACACAGTGAGGCTGGATTTCAGCCCGTGAAGTCACAGGAGAGTGGCTGCCCTTGATACACACTAGAAGCTTATTGAGTGGATAGCATAGAGCTACCTAATTCCAGAGCCAGAAAGCGATGGCCTGGGA
The DNA here is from genome assembly GCF_949786415.1 of Peromyscus eremicus. Classification (NCBI taxonomy): domain Eukaryota; kingdom Metazoa; phylum Chordata; class Mammalia; order Rodentia; family Cricetidae; genus Peromyscus; species Peromyscus eremicus. The sequence goes on along the minus strand of NC_081425.1, from coordinate 86,641,751 downwards.
CATCGTCCTCAGAGATTTCTGCTCCTCACTGGATGTAAGGATGTTATTTGAGCCTTATGAAGAAATGTAGAATTGAAGAGGAATGCCCTTCTGAATGAGAGACTTCACAGCAGCAGCATGGAACATGCCTACACAGCAAGTATTTATACCCTGCACAGCACAGCCTGGGGTGCAGGGTCTGAAATCAAATGACTATTTCGGAGAGTATTTTATTTTAAAAGCCTCGGAGTGACAAATGATTTAGCAAGTTTTCAACACTGTGCTTCATGTGGTTTTGGTTGCCAGAGGGTGACTTACGGCCGAGCCTGGGAGCTCAAGCCCAAATGAGCCTGAGGCTCTCGGCAGTCACATCTTCTTTATGATGTTTAAGGAAGCTTAGCACTCCTCTTTCCTCAGAGCGTGGCTCTGACCCAGACAGCATGCCAGCCCCATCTAACAGAGGGCAGAGTGTGCTGAGAGAGGGTTGACATACAGACCTTATCTGGAACGAGGAGAGCCACTCAGGGCAGAAAGGGTTAATTGCTTCTTTAGCCTGCCCCTCATCCCTCTTCTCTCCTCCCAGCAGATGTGCCTGTTGGCTACAGAGTTCCCAACTTGGGGGTGCAGCTCTAAATTTTTTTTTATATAAATAGCTATCTAATCATAAGTAAATTCTTGTTCTTTTAATATCCATTTCTGATACCTATGCTAAATAAATATTTCATGAAGTAAATACATTCTGTTATAGGATAATGTTACATTACAGAATTGTATCATAAAGCTATTGTATTTCTTAGTGATTTTAATTAGTATTAAGTTTTGCCTAGAATGACAGAAACTCTAGCCTAACCATGAAACTTCTTTTCTCTTATGTAAAATGATTCTAGTGGACAACGGTCTACATCAGAATGATGGGTGGGTGGCCTGGCATCATCAGAGGCCTGGGTTCCCTTCACATGCTGACCTTTGGTCCTAGAAAGGGGATCAGCAAATGATAGCCTCAACTCAGCACCTGCCCTTTAACTAAAATGTCATTGGACATGTGCAGGGTATGGCTGCTTTTGCTCTACAGCAGAGTCGAGTAGCTCCCATGGAAAGCCAGTGGCCAGCAAAGCACAAGATACACCTGACCTTTCATTGACGGAACCTGCCTGTGCACATGACTTCTACCTTCTGACTCAAATGGCTGTTCAGTGTGGCCCTGGGGACCTTGTTCTAGGAGATGAAAATGAAGACAAAGTTCTGTAGACTCTTTCTGCTTGCATTTCACTCACCAGGATTTAACCAGATGGTCACATACAGTTGCAAGGGAAGCTGGGAAATGTAGTCATTTCTCTAGTCACTGGGAGTTCAGTGAAAAATCAGATTCCCATAGTTAAAAGGAAGGAAGAAGTGGGTTGTATACCTAGTGTTTTGTTTTGTTTTGTTTTTTTATCACAAGGATCCTTCAGCATGGGAATGACCCTTCTTTCCTCTTTGCAGCCAAAGAAGCTGGGGATGCTGAATTTGTGCAACTTCTTAGAAACAGCGCTTCGGTGTCTTAAAGGGTTATAATATAGTGGTGCAGAGAACCAGGGGCCTAAAGACATTAAGAAAGAGTGGACATTTTGTGATCTCTCACTCAGCAGCTTCTATTGTACTAAAAGTAAATCATCATTGCACCATGTTGCCTGAGCCTTTTCTCTTGAGCTTTGCTTTTCTCTAAGAGCAAAATGGTGTCTTTCTACCTCCAGATAAGGTCAAATCTCCCCTCTTGAAGCTGTCCCCTGACAGTACGGGGGAACCTGTGGAGGGAGAGCAGTCTTACACTTACCGTGAGTTGCTAGTGCCTCACTCAGCGGAGAACTGAGTAGGTACCTAGTGAACCATCACTGCACTGATGGCTCTCGGACTGTGAGCTCCTTTGAAGTAAGAACTGTTTCATCCTTCTGCTCTTCTCAATTTCTTTTACGGTCCTGGTCATGCTGTAAATACGGTGGGTAACTATGTCAGTGAAAATGTGTTCCATTCCAAGTGGCAAAAGCCCAGTTCCAACTGGCTGAAGCTGAAAAGAATATTTATTGGCTAATGTTCCTCCAGAGTCCAGGCAGGGGTGGTTCTGCTTGCGAGCACAGCTGGATCTCAGACCTTTGCCTCCTCCATCTCTCTATCTCTCCATCTCTCACTCCCCCTCCCCCAGGTTGTATTGTTCTCTTTGCTTCTCTCTTCATGGTGGCCTCAGAGGAAGCAGTCGTTTCTCTACATTCACGGTTACTTTCTGCTAAAGATCCTGGAGGAAAGGGGTCTACTTCTGTCACTGTCCTTCTTTTTCTGTATCAGCATTCACATATCAGATTGTCTGAATGAGCAGGGCAGGACATTTGCCCATCCTTGAGCCAATCACTGTAGCCCGAGGACTGAGTAATCTGATCCACCAAGTTTCAGTTTGGGGGTTGGAAAAAAGTAAGTGGACCCCTCAAAGCTTATAACAGGGCAGAGTGGGTCTTGGTACCAGATGGGCACTAGCAAGCAATTATACTCTTTGCTCCTTTCAGTGTCATGGTCTTCATAGTCAAAAGTATAATACAGACTCTGAGGAAACATTCTTACTAGCCCAAATCCTCTTCAAGGAACGAAATTGAGATGGTCATTCCAGGACAACTCCATGCTTTATTTACTGCTAATGGATGGTTATTTGTAGGGGGAAGTTTCTGTCTCACAAGCCACTCCCAAATAATGGACACAGAGACTCAATATTAATTATAAATGATCGGCCAATAGCCCAGGCTTGTTACTAGCTAACTCTTACATTTTAAATTAACCTATATTTCTTATCTATGCTTTGCCATGTGGCTCAGTACCTTTTCTCAGTACAGCATACCCATCTTGCTTCTCTGCACGTCTGCTGGCAACTCCAGACTCCATTCTTCTTCCTCCCAGCATTCTCCTAGTTTGGCTCTCCTGCCAATCTCTCCTGCCCAACTATAGGTCAGTCAGCTCTTTATTAACCAATGAGAGTAATACATATTTACAGTGTCTGAATATTGTTCCACAACAGCTATTTTTATTTTTAATTAAGGTTAAACAAGCTGACTACCATTCTTGTTACATGTGCATCCTCTATGATAGCCAGAGCTGGTTCTCAGGCCTCTGCTTTGTACCCCAGTTACTGTTAATTTAGGATTCATGTGTTTCTTTGACCTTCTGTACATGGTTGATGGATGGGTTTTTAAGCATCTTTAAATGAATTACAATATATGCCAAACTTATATTTTTGTAATAGTTCTGCCAAACTGGACTACAGTGGATGGCTTATTTCCACATTCCTCTGGAATGTGCATTTCATAAAATTTTACGCCTGTCACTTGGTAATTTGCCAACATTCATTTGCTATCGCATCATGATCATTTTTTTTTAAACCAACAATGAAAAAAAAAGTTAAACACAGGTATTAGCATGGAGAGGAATGCCTTCCAATAGCTTGTCATTTGGGATGTCTACGCTGGAGAAAGATGAGCTCCATAAAAAGGGTGCAGCTGGAAAGCCGTGGAAAGAATGGGGAGGTAACTGGGCCCGGGAGCTTGGTGCTCACTGCCAGCCTTCCAAGTTCATCTCTCTGTGGGCAGTGTACACAGAACACAGGGACTCCCAGATGACATTCCTAAACTCAATTAAGGCCTATGGACTTATCCTGTTAGCTGAGACTCTTGGCTTCGAGTGACAATACTCAATTCAAATTGGCTTCATTTCAAAAGGAGAGGAGCTAGAATTTTACAGTTTACATAACTAGAAAGTCCAGGAACCCATGTGACGCCATCAAAATACCCTCTTTGTCCATCCCATGCTCTCCTCATCTCCTGGCTGGATTCAGTTTGGGTTTGGGTTTCTTTGGGTCCAGGTTTCACACTGAAGTGGCTATGGGCTGATGCCATTTCCAAACTGGCTTCTTACACTCCATGAAAAGTAGCTGACTGCCTTTTAGCTGCTCTATAACAGCTCAGGGCAGCCCTGCATTGTATTGGTTTGAATCCTGGTTTCTCACCACCCATGCGTGGACATGTGCTGATGGAGAGATGGACACAGTTGGCCAATTCTAGTCAAGTGTCCTCACTCACATGGGGCATGAAATGGGAGCAGAGGAAAGATAATTTCCCTCAAGGAATTGGGGGTGCTATTATTATGAGGAGGGATGGATATAGTGCAGGAAGAGTGGCCTCTCATGTCTACTTGCCTAAAAGGAACAATGTGTATATAGATGCACAGAATGCTACCCCTATTCTTCTTCTATTTTCGGGGTAGAGAATTTAGGGATGAAGGTTTTAGAAGGGTCTTTACAAACCACGAAGATTGGTACATGAAGGCATGGTTTTGGCTTTCACTTTAGATTAAACATTATTCCAAATGCTGATAAATGCTTTTGGTTGAAACAGAGCTAGAGTCCAGGGCCCAGTTTGCTGAGTTGTCTTTCTTACCTACATCCAAATCCGTGGACGACCTTAATTCTTTGGTCTACTTTTAAAAAGACAAGGTGATAGTTTAGCAAACTTTCTAGGGAGAACATGTCAGGATGATCTAAACCTGCCTGAACAGATGCAGCCAGGCTTGCACTTAACTATGGCCAGATTGATGAGCCAACCTCTTAAGTGTCGTAAGACACGGGGACATATTCATTTTCCACCACTCCAACTCTTGCTAAGAGAAGAGCTTTGATGCTCTTGGGAAGGGATATTAGAGACTCAGTGGTCCAGCAGTTTACCAAGAAAGGCAGTGACCTTAGTAACTGAGCCACACAACAGAATGTTGTGGCATGCGGGGAGCTCACTTGGTAACAGTAAGTTGCAAGCTTTGAGCATCTGAGATATTTCTATCCTGTCTGGTGTCATGGTAGGATGCTGAAGGCCAGGCTTTTCTTTCACATCATTATCCTAGATGTTCCCATGGTCTCTCCTGGGTAGTCTGGCCCCTTGCATGGTAGCTTTGGGCTTCGGGAGACCAAGGCAAAAGCTGGTAGTCTTAGAGATGGGCAATTTCTACCAGATTCATCAATCATTGTAGCCCAAGCAGTGTCAAGGGGCTGAACAACAAGTTCCCTTCTTGTGGCCAGTTTGAAATCATACAATGAAACAGGAGAATCAACCCACTCCATTATAATACATGTTATTTTGGTTTGCAAAGATGTCAGCATAGCTAAAGGGTTTACCAATGGACTTTCCGACAGCTGGTCCCATTTGTAGTGGAGGAGCTCTTAGGCCATAGCCTCCCAGGAGCTTACAATATATGCCTTCTCAGAGCAGGGGACCCCAAGAGCAGAGCTGCTGATATTTGGTAGAGAGATGCTTCTCTGGGTGATCTTTGGTCATTGCTAATTGGTATTGCATGAGACTTTAACCAACAACTTCCCAGGTAATGTTTGTGGTTCAAGCTGAACACTTAGGGACCACCACCCAACAGTAATGGTTTCCAACTGCTTTTCTTTTCTTTCTTTTTTTTTTATTTTATTTTTTTTTTTTTTTTTTTTTTGGTTTTTCAAGACAGGGTTTCTCTGTGTAGCTTTGTGCCTTTCCTGGATCTCGCTCTGTAGACCAGGCTGGCCTCTAACTCACAGAGATCCACCTCCCTCTTGCCTCCCGTGTGCTGGGATTAAAGGTGTGCACCACCACCACCTGGCTCCAACTGCTTTTCTATAACTCATCTGGTTTTAAAAATAATTCCAAAATCAGCTTCTGTGTGAACAAAAGAAAGTCACTCTGAGATGTTTGGGTTGTGAGGAATGGTATAATGGAATGCCAGTGAAGGGATCAGGGAATCTCAGAACCCAAAGTAAAGACTACAGATAGAGAGGGAAAGTAGGGTAGGAATCTTTACAGCAGTGCTTCTCACCCTGTGGGCCACAACCCCTTTGGGATTGCATATCAGATATTTATATTAGAGTTCATAACAGTAGCAAAATTACAGTTATGAAGTAGCAATGAAGTGATTTTATGGTTGGGGGTCACCACAACATGAGGAGCATTAGGAAGGTTGAGAACCACTGGTCTAGAGAGGCAGCATCGGCTCCAGTGTCAGTAAGGGTCAACACAATTGCAAGGGGTGTAAAAACCTTGAACCTGCATTGTCTCTCCCGTCTTTGGCAGCATTCCAAGGCTAGTGCTAACACTTGTCCTTGGCTTATTGACAAAGGGTCCAAGACTGGACCTAGATGAGTTGCTTGCTCGAGGCAGAGAACTCAGTAAACCTAGAGAGGGCTAGCTCTTGTCTGTGTATCCCCTTCCTATAGGGCAAAAAGTAGGTATCCTGGGAAGACAAATAGCCCTCAGATGTAAAGTCCCGGCTATGTGAGGGTGAGTCTATGTGAGGAGGGCTGGGCCTAATGGCTGGAGCATACGCTTCTTTCTAGTCACCGCCTTAAAATTCTCAGTGACAGTGGTGGCAATAGCTTGGTCAGTAAAGTGTTTACCCCCAAGTTCTGAGTTCAGTCCTCAGAACCCATGTAAACAAAACAAACCCAACAACCGAGAAGGGCATGGTGGCATGTGCTTGTAAAGCCCAGTTTGCTGGAAGAGTAGGCACAGGTGACTCTCGGGGGCTTATTGGCCATCCAGCCTTGTCTAATCTGTTAGGTCTTCGGTCATCATGAGAGACACTGTCTTAAAAAAACAATCTGAGCAACTCCTGAGAAACAGCACCCTATGGTGACACCACTCTAACAAAAGAAAGAAAAGAAATTCTTCATGTGTCTCCTTGGCCATGTGATGTGGGGCCCAGCTAGGTTTGCTGTAGTGTTTGTGAGAGGCTCTCCATTTGAGCAGGCTGTGGCAGTGACTTAGGTGACGCATGCATGCAGGAAATGCTGAGAAGGGAGCTGCTATGGCACGCCTTGAAAGCAGCATGTTGCCGTCTGGAAGGAGTGTTCCGGGTAGGCACACCTCTGCCAGCAGATGCCCAAACTGAGGCTGTGTGATACCAGATAGAGACACCACTGAAGGCCTTGAATGTCAGAGAACTCCCCTGCTGAGGGCCATTTTGCTCTCTTGGAGCTCTCCAACAAAGTTTGGAGACGTTTTAAAAATATTTTTGTGAATTAAGGATGATGCCAGCATCTATACGGTAAGACCAGACAAGTTGCTGAGCAGCACACGGGGTGGCCCCCTTTTCCCTAGCTCCCAGTGGCTACCGGGCCCCATTATCAGCAGGAAGCTGATAATCCCTGCTTTTATTTTGCATTTTCAGATGGTTTCTAGAGTGAGAAGTCTGTCTCCATCTGGGGGTATGGGAGACAGAGGTGGTTAGAATGCCAAACACCACCACTGCCTGCTTTTTTTTTTTTAAATAAAGTTTTTGGGTTTTTTAGAGGGGGCAAAGAGTCATGCCCACTTATGTACCCACTGCTGCCTTTCAGGTTCCTAGCTAATCATGGCTCAAAGAGAACCTCAGGACCCTGTGTTTTACCTACCCAGGATGGAGACCTGTGCTGCCCAGAGTTTGCTGCAGCTCCTGGCACTCCCCTCCCTAGAGGAGTTTGGGGCCCTGGGCTGAGTTCCTTCCATGGCTTACCAAAGATAACTCTCTCCACCCCATTATGCTCCTGGGGTATGATGGTGAGATCATGTCTGAGCACCCTTGATCTCCTGAATAGGAAGGCCACCTTACCTCATGGAGTAGTGCTCCATTCCCCCAGAGCAGATGAGTCAACATGAAATATGGCCTTACCCAGGGAGAAGTTAAAACAGGTTAGAACTCAGGCTCATGCCCTTGCTAGAAAAGAAGGATCAAAAGGAAATCAGTCTCTCTTGTTCTTTGTGTACCATTGCCAGGGGACAGAGGTCAGAGGTAGGAGGGCACTAGTGGATTGGCTGAGGGTGTTGTCCCACAAAGCTTCTTTGGGAACAGTTTGACAGGGATCTAGACCATACCCCAAACCTATCCAACCCTGGGGCTTAAGTCCCACCAGGGACTACTTCCAGCCTTATTTCCTTATTTCTTGGGGACACGTGTGTTACTTAGTGCAGGGAATATGATTTCTAGCATGCAAGAAACTGACAAGTTAGCTCTCAGACAGGTCTGAAAGGAGGTAATGAGATAGGGCCCCGAGCGTTGGGGATTTAGGTTGGCAGTGGTGGCAGGTTGGGTGATAGAATGGGTTTTCTCGAGCGTGGAGTCATGGTTTCAGTCCCAGTATGGCATGTGGGTCATGCATGGTTCATGCATGCCAACTCTCTTCACTCTTTGGCACTTTCTTCTTCATTAGAAGCTATAGGGAACTGGGGGTTGGGGCTCAAGCTATCCACCAGGGGTGCCTCAAGCAACTGGAATCTCAGAGTTGAGGAACCATGCATGTCTTTGTGGGAAGGATGAGAGATGGCAAAGGACAAGCAGGTAGAAGAAGGCTGAGGAATTAGTGGAGAGGCATCTCTACTTCACACCTAGAGAAAGAGAGGTTGAGCTCACTCAGGTGCTTAAGAACTACTCAGAGCTGTATGCCTTGGGAAGTTAAAGACTGGAACCTCAGGGTCTGACTGTCCGGCGTCTGTGCCCTTAGTGTCAGCCTGCCCATCTGCCTTGCAGACTCATGAAGAATTCATTCAGTATGATCTGTAGAGCCAAATATGAATAGCATCTCCCTTCAAGCCATGTTCACTTTTGGTCACTTGCAAGCTGAGCCCTGATCTCTGGAGGGTCATGGAGTTAAGATGGATGGGAAGTTTGGCATGGAAAGCACTGTTTATCCCAGATCTATAACAGATTCCATACTTCCAAGATCCAGCATGGATCTCAGAGGAGAATTTAGCCCATTATATGGTATGAGACAAGTATTAAAAACATACCCCAAACATGTAAGTGCTCAGACAATAGCATTGCCAAGCAAAGCAAAATATTATGTAAAATCTGAGCCAAAGGTCACAAACACAGACACTTCTCTGGAACTGTCAAGGACTCTAGAAGAGGGATTAGCGTCATTTGATGCATATCAGCCTGACTTCTTCACACTTCGAACTGTTGCATCTGGTTGGCCTACTATGTTTACTCTGAGCCTTGCTCCACTCGTAAGGAGAAAATGAGCTGCTAAAGGGAAATTCGATGGCCAGAGCGTCTCTTGAACCTTTTTGCTTTGAAGCCACAGATATTTGCAACCTTGGCAATCTTTTTCCTTGGTTAATAGTTGGAGGTTAGGGTTTCTCCAAAGTGTGAGACTATTTGGACCTCTGTTTTTACTCCTCTGGTTCCTCTTATTCATGCCCAAACTCCCGAGTAATGTATTGAGCACCTACTATGTGCCCGGCAGTACTCTAAGTGCTGGAAGTTGAATGGTAAGCAGAACCAGACATTGCCCTGCCTCACTGATCATTTGGCAAAGGCAGATGTCAATTGCAACAGTGAAGAGGTTCTGAGTCAGGAAGAGTTGCTCTGAAGTCTGGGGTGATGACTCATGTTCCCTGGGGTCTATTATTGGGGAACACTGCTGTTGGGACAAAGCCTCTTTATTACCATGTCAACATTATGGATGAAAAAAATCAGAGGCACAAAAAGGCCACTTAGCCTAGTGAATACTGACACAAGAATTCACACCCAGGTATTCTGTGTCTAAGAGTCCTTGCTCTTCACCCTACATTGGGAAGCCTTGAACCTTAGAGGTCCAGGAGGACTTCCGTGATAAAGTGGTATGTGAATCTCAATGTGAGGAATAAACTGGAATTGAATTATTAAAGTGGTGGTGCCATTTTAGACGGAGGGAGCCGCAGGTGCAAAGCCTCGCCAATGGACACCTCAGGGAATACAGCAGCACACACACGGAGTGGGAAGAGTTGGCCGAGGCCATACAAGGCAATGGACAGAGGTTCCCCGATCTTCTCCAAGATGCGTTTTCTGCCTATGCCACACGGCTTCATGCTGGAAGCTGCCTCTAGAGCACACCAAGTTATACGAGCTGTTTAACTTTCCACGGCGGCAAAGCTTATGGGACAACTCCTTCAAACACAAAGGACTCTCCCTGGGGAAGCCAGGAGAAACAAAATTTAGAATCCTTTGCAGACCGAGAAGCCTGGAATGGCAAGACTGGCTAGAATGGGCTGCAGGCTGGAGATGCAGCATCCAGGGTGTGTGAGAGGAGTGGGGGGCCCTTCCCAATAGCTGCTTGCAGTTCTTTGGTGCATGTCTGTCAACACCGCCTCTGCTATTCCAGAGACGGCTTCTTCAACTTTGCTTACACTGTCCACTCTGTTAGCATGCCATGTGCCACTTCCTATCCTCGATTCTGCTTGTCATTTGCAACTGTTACTGCCAGGCTACCTCCATGAATCCATCCTCTGGCCCTCAGTTGAGTATCAACAGAACTTTTTAATCCCCCTCTCACTGAACCCACCATGCTTTTCTTTATATTATCATCATTTGAACACACGTTTCATATCTCCTTAAAGGGTACAAACTGTGGGATTATGAATGTATATGCCTGTGGCCCCCATGATTGACCTAGGATGGTGCCAGGCTGCGGCAGACAGACAGTATTGCTTGCATGTTGTCCACAGGCTTCACTTCCTATCATGAGTTCAGCAGTTCTTTTCTGTTAGTTTAATTGCAAGTAAAAGAAAAACCAGGCCCAAATTACCAAGGCAGGTGAGGACTTTTCATGGCTAATGGAATTAGACTGACCTCTACCTTTAGCCATATCGAGATCCAAGGACTCTGAGGACATTTAAGCCTAGACATTCTGCCATTCAGGCCTGGACCTTCCTGTGTACATTGGTCCACAGGACCAGCTCTAGCTGGTAGACAAGATGGCTGTCAGCCATCCTCCTCCCAGCTTTCCCCCCACCCCCCTTGCAAAGAGAAGGCAGCTCTTCTCTGTCAGTGGCAGAACTCTCAGCTCAGAGCTTCGGATCATCCAGGGGTCCAAGGAGTATGACACTACGGTTGGCCCAGTACAGTGGCAGATCTACCAGTGCCTGGGACGTGGAAGAGATAGGAGCCTGCTTACCTTCCTTAAGGTACAATGAATAGGTACTGTGGGGCTTCTACTTTCTACCCTGCCTGCTTGCCATTACATTTGGGACACGGAGAGGCCAGCCCTTCTGCTTTTGAAGGACCACGGTTAACAGTGCTAGGGACTACTAGGGGACAGATGAAGATTCAGATCTTCTGGTAACCTTCTCCAAAGACCTGCCCAAGAAATCCACATTGTGGACGGCTTAATGAAGACTTAGGAAATATGTCAAACTGGTCCCTGAGGCTTCTCTATTCTGCTTATCTCAACCAAGTGCAATATTTGTCTTCCGGGGAGCATAGCCAGCCTCTGAGTAAGAAGGAGCGTTCCCTCCTATCCTGGGAAATTCTACTACCCTCTGGTTATGGGTGTGATGCTCCCAGGTGCCATGGCTCTGTGATTGGGATTTGGGGGACAGGCATGGAAACAGTTACATTGGACTTACTGGAAGGACTGCTGTCTCTTGCTGAGACTTCTCAGTACCAGCTGCCTGAGTGAGGAGCAGACAGCCTGTCAGAGCAGGGGTGAGGTGCCTGCTTGCCCTTTCCACCTGACCACTCCCTTGCTGGGGCTTTATCTCTTCCATGGCTACCATGATCTCTGAAGGATTCAAGATTCAGAAAGTTAAACCCCTTTGTCCCAGTCCTCCAGCAGTGAGCTGTTGGCATGGCTTGTCTGATTCTAGACTTTCCCATCATAATTATTTTTCCGGACTACCTAATCTACCTCCTAGATGTCTGTGACCCTCCCCTAAGCCCTAAGTCTCAGTTGGCCATATCTCTTCCTGGAAGACAGCTGGATTTTGCTCCTTCAGAGTAGCAAGATGAGGCTGCTGCTCCCGCGCCAAGCCTGCATGGGCTCAGCTCCCTGCAGGCCATGCCTCTCTCAATTTCAAACTCAGATGGGCTCAAGCTGGGCTCAGAGGGCTTCTAGGCTGAGACAACGAAAACTCATTTTCTGGCATGGTTTGAATTAAATGAGAATTTCCCGTTTTTCATAAACATTTACAGTAGTTGTGGATGCAGAGTTGAAAGGTTTAGGGTTTTGGTGTTTAATTAGAAACAACTGCCCTTTATGGTCCTGTGAGCAAGGGCGGCAGGTCTCTGCTATTAGGATTATGTCTATTATTTGTGAGTGCGATTTGACTTTTTTACCATGGCACCTAGTATTGACTTCCCCACGGTGGCTGGGCATGATGGTGGGAAATGGAATCAGTAGACCCCTGGGGATTCTTGTGTCTGGGAGCCAGTGCTCCGGACTGGCTTCCACCAGCCAAAGCCCCAAAAGTCTCCCTCCCTTCCTTCCTCCCCTCTCTTTCTCTCTCCCTCCCCCTCTCTCCCTGCCCACCTCTCTCCTTGCTTCCTTTCTTCTGTCCCAGAGTCCCTGTGTACTGAAGGCATCAAAGGCTGCATATCCAGCCTCGTAGTCTCTGGGGTCTGGGCAGAGGGATATCTGCCAACCTTGCAAATGCAAGTGTTGACTCAGATGTAAGGCTGGCACTGCCCCTGAAACCAAGATCAATGTTCAGTAGAAGCTTGCATGAGAACCAGCCCCTGGCAGGCAGCAGGGAAGAGTTCCAGCAGGGTGTTTACAGATGGCTCTGTTTTGTCAATGAAGGACAGTTTGGACATTTGGGGTTGTCCCCACATAATGGAAAAGGGCCAATTGCTACAGCCTGCACCCTCTACACCCCAGGAGAGAGTTATCCATTTGGTGTGCCCTGAAAACAGGCCTGCGTTCCCAGGAGGGACCTCAGTCAGCACGCTGATTCCCTGGGGTCCTCTCTCAGCCTCCTTCCTGAAGACAGATAGATATACTAGAAGAAAGGAGAGGCCCCAAGCTCCTGTCTACCTGTTAAAGACACCTTGGGCTCCTATCAAGCAGAGTCCTTGGCTCCTTGGTGAAAAAGAGCCCATCTTTGACCTCAAAAGCTCTGTTCCTAAATAATGAGAGGGATGAAGGACGTTTACGCCCAGGGGGCTCTTGGATACCATTTCAATCTGTCATTCTCACCTAGAAGACGGGACAATTGAAACCCAGGAAAGGACCCCTGGACTTCATGAATAACAAAATTATCCAGGTGTCCTGCACCCCAGAACAATATACTCTACCCCAGCAAAAGCAATAGATAAATAAATGTGGAAGAGATGTCCAGTGAGGACATCTTCAGACACTGGGTCTTCCCTAGATAAACCCAGGAAAGGTTACTTCATATTCTTGAGAAACCACTCACAAAAGCACTCACTATTCCACACTTGGCCGTGGAACATGTAGACATTGTAATACATGTTAAAGAATCAACCTGCAGGCATCTTCATCTTCATCCCATCCATCCATCCATCCATCCATCCCCCCCCCCCCACCCGCTCAGTTGGATGAGTATGAACGCAATCAGGCTCTCATCCTCATTGACAGTGGACTCCAGTGCAGGGACTTGACTGTGAGGTGTGGGTTTCAAGCCACCATTCCCTAGCTGTGACTTGGGGCCAGTTATTTCCCCTCTAAAGCCCCATGCCTTCATGAGGCTCCCTAGAGGATTGGGCAGCCATTAGCACAGGGCATTCAGCACGTTTTTGGTAATACGTTGTTGTCAGCATAAGGAAAATAGTAAAAGCTGGAAGCTCCACAGTAGTGATGCAGAAGCACAATTATTAACTCGAGAAGGCCAAACAAAATGAGTCTCAGCGAGAATAGTGTTTATAAATTATTCAGCTACTCAAGAAAAGAATTAATCGGGCCAGATTTTTAACCTCTTACTTTAAGTCCATTTGGACAAAATTTTAATGTAGTTTTTTTTCTAAAGGAAGAGATTATTTGAAAGCAACATGAAACAGACCCTTTATCTCCTCCCTAGAGGAGAACTCCATTCAGCTGGACTTAATCACCAGAAATGGCATGCCTATGGCTGTGTGAGAATGAAGTATGAATACCACAGGGGCACACGAAGGGGTCTCTTTCTTTTTTTTTTCTTTTTCTTAATTTGCTGGGTGGAGTTAGTTACACAGGACAGTTTTAATAGAACAAAGTCATAAATGACCTTTTTCACATAAGGAACATTTTCCATGATTCAGCCGCTCGACCTTGTTTATAGAGCCTGTAAATATGGTAGATTAAATAGGTACCTTTCTTTGGTGTGCATGAGGCCAGACACCTCAAAGGCAGAGAAGAATGAGGCAGAGGAAGTGGCCGGGGCAGTGCTAAGGGGAGGGAGAAAAGAGTGGAGAAAGCAGTACATGGGAGTAGGCAGTCCCCACATGAAAATGAAAACCATGGGTATCCATGGAAAACCAGAGAGCTGATTTCCTATGCGCGGTGGCCAAGGTGACATTGATATACAGTTTTTCCTGAGCACAGAAGAGATAGAGATGAAAATTATCTTGCCTGGTTATCAGACCCTGGTTCAGGTGGTACAGCCCAGCCTAAGTGCTAGGGAACCTGCTCTGCATGGGGAGGCCTTGTTTGCAGGCAGAACTCTGGCAGCTGTGGGAGTGCCTGTAGCTGGACTTAGAAGCAGATGTAAGTATGAGATGAGGCCTAGGGAGTGTTCAAACAGTTCACTGGTGGGGGAAAAAAGAGAAAATGAGCAAGGTGAGGTAAATGCAGCAACGTATTGATAATGGTCCACTCGGAACAGTGACCATCAGGTTTTCTGCTGAATTTTGTGTCACATTGTCAGGCCCACAATGCCCAGATCGTGGTTGAAGCATTACTGGAGCTGTTTCTGTGAGGGTGTGTCTTGAACGAGTGGACTTTGATCAAAGCAAACCTGCCTGCTGTAATGCAACCAGGCCTCAAACAAGGAGTGGAGGCCTTGGCAGAACCCAAACTGTGCTCTAAGCAAGTCTGTGGTACCTGATCTTAGGATTCAGGCTCTGCTGGGGCTCCAGCCAGCTAGCTTGTCCTCTCAGATTTGGGACTTGCCTCCGAACCACAACTGGTTCCTGCAATAGTTCTTTCTCTATATTAACATGCCAGAGTCCTGACTCAGAGACTTCTTAAATTGTGTCAGATTGAACCATTTGGAAATCAGGCAGAGTAGTGGCTGAGTCAGCCTCCACCTTGCTAGGGGACCTTAGGCAAATGAGTGACCTTCCCAAAGTCAGTCACCACCTAGCTTTCTGCAGCACAGGGTGACCTATAGACCTACCTCATCAGACTTGCGAATTAAGGGATAGCCTAGGTGGAACCTAATTAACATATTTATTTATGTATTGCTTCAAGGAGCTTTTACTACACACTATCCCTAGTGTTGAACTATGACCTTGAATTCTGAGATGAGACCCCCCTCCTTGCCCTCTAGCAGTTTTAATTTCAGTGGAGGAGATGAGGCCAAATGGAATTATTCAGATAAGAACCTAGAGGTAGAGGACCACAATCTATGAATGACCAAGAATGGAGACTCCGGGGAAGCCTCCTTTGGGGTGGAACAGGTGAACTGCAGAGGGAATGAGTGGTGTAAAGGCCTGTAAGAAAGAGGCAGATGGGGGCTGGAGAGATGGCTCAGAGGTTAAGAGCACTGACTGCTCTTCCAGAGGTCCTGAGTTCAATTCCCAGCAACCACATGGTGGCTCACAACCATCTGTAATGAGATCTGGTGCCCTCTTCTGGCCTATAACCATACATGCTGTATACATAATAAATAAATAAATCTAAAAAAAAAGAAAAAAGAAAAAAAAAAAGAAAGAGGCAGATGTCTCTACTAGCAGGCCTTGATGAGGAGGGCAGGAGGATGCATGCCTAAGGCCAGGGAGGGCGGCAGAGGGCAAAGATGCAGAGACCAGGTTGGGCTAGGCTGGAAGTCAAGTTGAAGTCTGTGGTCTAGAACATGAGCTATAATGGGCACAGGTTTTCTATTAGCATTTTAGAGATGGGGAGGGAGAAAAGGGGGCAGGAGGGAGAGAAGGAAGGAGGGAGAGAGGAGGGAAGGAGAGAAGGAGGGAGAGAGGGAGGGAGGGAAAGAAGGAAGGAGGGAGAGAAGGAAGAAGGAGAGAAGGAAGAAGGAGAGAAGGAAGAGAGAGGGAGGGAGAGAGAAAAGGAGGGAGGAAGAGAAGAAAGGGGGAGGAAGGGAAGAGAGAAGGAGGGAGAGAGGAGGGAGGGAGAGAAGGAAGGAGAGAGGACAGGAGGGAGAGAAGGAAGGAGGGAGGGAGAGAGGGAGAGGACTGCTTAGAAGCAGCTGCTTCCTTTCCATTCTCATTATCGCTGTCAGAGTAATATTTACCAGGATGCTTCAGTTTTCTCAAAGCATCGGGAGGACAGCCCTGCGCATGAGTGATGAGGCTTGTGGAGGAAGGCAGGTCTTTCATAGAAGGCTGCAGAGGACTGCCCGTGGGCAGCTGTCTAGGTCATGGGCCTTGCATTTCAAGCCACTTGTTTTCTCTGAACCTTTTGGCCTCTTAGTATTGTTGAGCCTCAGTTTCCCCATCTGGAAGGTAATAACCAGTCTAACAGCTTGGTGGGGCAGCTGGGAGCTTAGTGATATCAGAGCTTATGAATGCAGAGCAGCTTTGAACGTTACAAACGCACAGGGAAAAAGGAAAAAAAAAAAAAGAGGTAAGACGATGCACGCATCTGGTTTCCATATTGTCTCAGGCATCTTGCTTCAAGAAGGCCGCCTCAGAGAGCAGCCGCGTTCCAGGTTGGGGCTCAGGGTCTCCGTAGTGCAGACAAGCATCTTTAGAAAATGAGAATAACCAGGGCACAGTTCTCTGCTCTTCACCAAGTGCTTTCACAAAGAGACCCCCTTTCACTCCGACTCCACACGGATGGGACCATAGGAGGAGCGATGAGTCCCCTTCCTGGAGCCTTGGGCAGTAGAGGTTACCCATTCTTTGAGTAAGCAGTCAACTTCAATTACCTGCTTTATTCACACTCTGGAATTGTTTTGTTTGTGTTTTTTCTTTATCACGTTTACATTTTTTATTTGGGGTGCATGCATGCCACAGTCTGTGTGTGGAGGTCAAAAGACAACCCAGGGAACAGGTTCTCCCCTTCCACCACGAGGGCCCTGGGGATCAAACTCAGTTCATCAGGCTTGGTGTCAGTCACCCTCCTCACTGAACCACCTCACAGTCTGGACTGAAGAGTTTTTAAAATGACTGTAGCTCTTGAGATCAACACATGTGTTTCGAGGGACCTGCAGCATGCTGGGTGTCTTGGACATCTGAGTTTGTTTGCTATCTGTCAGTTTGTATAAACATCAGTTTTCCATTTCTTTTGATAAGTGTGGGGTATGGCCACTGAGGAGCTCCAGAAGGTTGGCCAGAGGGAGAGGTGATGGTCCCTCTAAAATGCCAATTTTGCTTCCGCTCCTAACAGGACTGTGGCCTGCCTGTCGTCCAAGTAAGCGGGGCACATTGAAGAGCCTCCATGTGGGCTAGCCATGTTTGAAAATAGAAAAGCTGAGGTCCAGAAACACCCAGTGCCTTCCAGAAGATGGATGGCTTTTACTGCCAGAACTAGGGTAGACTTATTTGAGATGTCCTCTCTCCTAGCTCAGCCCTTGGCTATTCCTGGCAGCCCCATACTCCTCCACACTAACAACAAAATGTCGTGTTCACAACCAAGGCATCGTCAAAGGGGCCATCTCTTTTCGGCCTCCGTTTCCTGGCCTACAGGTACAACATGGAACGTGTGGTGAGTGGAGTGATGGACAAACTAGTGTGGTAACTGTGGGGACACATGCAGGGGACCAAAGTCCCTGTCTCCAAGGCAGAGGAGCTGGATTGGCCCTGTGCACTCAGCCCTTCTAATCACCCGCAGCCACTGCAAAGCAGTCCATGGGGGAGTAAAGCCCGAGTCCTGAGATCACAGGGACCATCTGGGATTCGTTTGGGGTTTTGGTTTTTGTGAGACAGGGTCTCATGTAGCCAGGCTGGACTCGTACTAACTGTGTCGTATAGGATGACCCTGAACTTCTGATCTTTCTGCCTCTACTTCTCCAGTGCTAGGATTATAGGAGTGCCCAGAAATCATCTTAAAATAGACAACTAACTAACTAACTAACTAACTAACTAACTAACTAACTAACTAAATGTCTGGCTCTAAGAAGAAAGCATGGGCCCTATTCAAACAACTGCGTGGTATGGAAGGGGAGGGCCCCATTGGGCTACAGTCATGCACAATGGCTGCGTACATCCAGAGGGCAAAAGGAAACCTTTGCAGGTGTTCCTTGGGGGTGCTGGCACCCGGGCCTCCCGTGGATAATCACTGAGACCTCCTTCTATCTATGAGACCAGCCACCAGCAGCTTCCTCAGCCCCTGCTGGAGGCCAGTCATACTGCTCACCGGGTATCTCACACACTGGCTAAGACACTAAAGAAGAGCCCCTGGCCGCCTCGTGGGGCCTCCAGAGCAGAGGGGTTGCTTTGGATGGGACTTAGGTAGGCCACCTCTCTCCTCAACCCTGCTGTGGGACCCCATAGGGTTCATTGAGGGGCTTAACAAAATTTATTTGTGATTTGCCAACTCCTCAATATGGGTGGGAAGAGGCAAATCCTGTTCCCCGGTGTGGGACATTTGGCATTTTTGAGCCTAGCTCCTCTGCTCCTAGAGGGTGGGTTTGCTTGATTTCCTCCTGGGGCTGGGGTTCTGTGTACTGCCCCGAGGAGAAGAAGCCAGAGGAGGAAGGGAGTGTTCTTCATTCTTCCTGAAGAGGAGCTGCCGGAGCAGCGCTGAGACATTTTATGAGAAAGAAGGACCTTAAACTGGTTTTCATTAAATGTGGCTTGATGGAGGCGAACCGGAAACATCCATTGAGCAATGGCAGCTTTTCAAAGCCCCCCTGCAGGAATGATAAGCTATAAAAACAAATGGCCCAGCAACAGAACAAAAAACAAGGCTCCAGGAACATTTGCTGGGCTGCAAGCATGGCCCACCGGGTCCTGCCCTGCCTCTCAGAGGCTGCATAGTCCAAAGCAAGCTGAGGTAGAGGAATAAAGGAACCAGGAGCTTCCATGGCTTGGAGAGGGAACAGCCACAGGCTCAGCCCTGGGGATCGGGAGCTCTCCTGGACCATCAGCTGACAGACATGGCATCCACAGCTAACATCCTTGTGTGCTGGGTGCTGTTACCAGCTCTTGAAAAGTACCCTGAGTCCAAGGGCTGAGTAGGAAAAACAGATCTCAGATTCTGTTTGGAGGGAAGTGCCCCAAACCACCTGCAGCTCTATCTCTTGTGAGGAAATGGTTATGAACTTGAACTGAGTTCCAGACGTAGGAGAGAGAGAGAGCATTGAAAGCTAATCAGACTTGTGAACGACATCAGCTGAAGTGGCGGAGTCAGGGCAGGGGCACTCTGTGCACAGCTTCCTTGCTCGATCCTCACTATTTGTCCTTCAGAAGTTCCCTACCCTTCACTGAGCCTCACTTTCCCCAACAGTGAAAGAAGAAGAACCACTGCGCACCATCGATTCACAGCATTCTGATGGTTAAGGAACACACACTTTGAAGAACTTCTATGTACCAAGGGCTGAAGTGGGCCTTGGAAGTGCAGCAGAAGACTGAACATTAAAATCTTTCCCCTTCTAGGCTCTGGATTTCCTTGGAGGTGGCCGATTACCAATAATATCAGAGGGAAACGATGCTGTGTGCCAGAAAATGTGAGCGGCTTGGGACAAAGTGAAGCCCAGAGTAAAGGGTGGGGTGGAGAGACTTAAGGAACAGGGGCTACAAGGCGATCAGGAAGGGTCTCCCAGAAAGAAACTGGGAGGCTGGACTTAGCAGAGTCAAGGGCAGGGTGCTCCTGGAGAAGGAGAGGGACAGCAGGGACCCTTGTTGTGAGTAAGCCTAGGCTAGGAAGGAAACACAATGAGCCAGGTGTTTGGGACGCCTATAAAGTGCCCTGTAAAATACCTGGCCCTCAGGAGCCTCTGCTATGAAATTCACTTTGTATTAACAAAGGAGCAAATGTCTTGACCCCCGTCCCCACAGAGCTTTCCCCAGGCTCACCCAGGCCTGCTTAGGTAGCTGACACTTGGTCTCTAGACTATCTACCTGTTCATTTCTTAGATATCTTCTGAGTGCCCCTGCGTATGCTCAAGGACCCTAAGGAAGGTATCAAAAACAGGATGGTGGGTCTTAGGGCCCCTCAAGGGATTCTGTAGCTCCCCTGTCCCTTGAGCTTCTCTGGCAATGGTAGGGACTCACTGATACCCAGCCCAGCATGCTCTGGATCACAGGAGGAACTCTGGACTGTGCCTCTTGTAACCCTGGCAGGAAGCCCAGCCGTGAAGGCACACCTGAGCACTGCAGGCCACCCTCTGTCTGCTGCTGCTTTTGACTCCTTCACCCTGCCCTGTCCTTTACAACATGTGTGCTCTGTTTCTGCTCCATGTGACACCCTCCTGAAAGGTAGCAGGCTATGATAGGAGTGCTTCTTGGACAGACAGTTATTGCTGAGAACTGTGACCCGGGAATCTCATCTGGTGGATGATATGCCCGGGAGTCAGACTTCTCTGATTGGAAGTCTGGCACATTGCTCTACCCCATGCACCCGATCTCTCCAAGGGCCACCTGAGACTACACTCAGCCTAGGCCTCCCATAGCACTGCAGGAATGGTCCTCACTACTCCATTCTAATTCCCCCAGAACAGTCTTGGAACTGGGTCTGCCTCTTAGAACAAGCCCTCTGGTTGTTTGTGGTATGGATAAGGGAGGGTTGTGATGCAGTGGATCTTCCTGAGAAACCCTGGAAGGAGCCCGGGGGAGAGAAGTGGCCATGGTGCCTATGAAGCTGGACTGCAGCCTCCACATAGGCTTGCAGAGATATTCTAAAGATAGAATCATACCTGGGGAGATGGTTCAGTGGGTCCTAGTAGAGTGGGTCCTATACATGAGTATGAGATCAATACCCAGCATCCATCTAAACAGTGGGCAGATTACACCTGTGTCCTTAACCCCGGCACTGTTGGGAATGGAGACATGAGGATTACCAGGGTGTGTTGGCTCCCAGCCCAGTCCCAGTCCCTTTAAGACTCTGTCTTCAAGGAATAAGGTAGAGAAGGATAGAGTAATAAACACCCAACAGTTTCCACTGTTCTCAGCATGGGGACATAAGAGTATATATCTGCCAATACATATGTATATCTATTACACACACGGTGGGGGGGGGGTCAGGCGGAGAGAGACAGAGAGATAGAGAGAAGCAACGAGACCTGGTGTTCTTGATTCCGTGGAAGAGGCAGAAGCAATCAGACAGCCCAAAGAAAACAATCTATCATACAGGTCAAGATGCAGAGCTGCAACATGTGTGTGACAGGGGCAGCAACAGGAGACATATCTAGGGTTTAAATGGATGTCAAATCTCACGTATGACACTCGCCACCACAAGTCCCTGGGCAAGAAAGCAAATCTTCATGAGATGTGTTTCTTCATCTACTCACTGTAGAGAGTAGTGAGTCCTAGCGGTCAGGCGACTTGAGAATGAAGTGATGTGCCAGCCGCTGCATGGTGTCTGGTATATGATGGACAGCATCCACTACTGTGACATCTTATTTACTGTCATGGCTGTGGTGCTGCCCCTTCTCTCCTCCCTCCCTCCCTCCCTCCCTCTCTTCCTTGGTAGGAGCCTCAGAAGTGATTTCTTCATTTAAGCTATTCCACATACACTGAATTATTTAAGAAATTCATAGCCGGGCGGTGGTGGCGCACGCCTTTAATCCCAGCACTCGGGAGGCAGAGCCAGGCGGATCTCTGTGAGTTCAAGGCCAGCCTGGGCTACCAAGTGAGTTCTAGGAAAGGCGCAAAGCTACACAGAGAAACCCTGTCTCGAAAAACCAAAAAAAAAAAAAAAAAAAAAAAAAAAAGAAAGAAAGAAATTCATGGAGTACCAGGCAGGGAGCTAGCATCTGCCTACAGCTCAGAATTCTGATTTCTCTCAAATGGTAAATGGGAAGAAAACAAATACTACCTCAGGGGACAAGTCATAGAAAGATGTCCCTTGCCCCACCATTGGTACTGAGGTGGGGCAAGGGAAGCAGTGGTATTCTAGGTGGGGAAGGATTGTCCTTTTTATAGCCAGAGCAAAGGGTGGACGTGTAGACTCTGACAGGGGGTCAGGGAGGGAAGGACAAATGGCACATCAGTCCCCAATAAAAGACGGTTGTTGAGGCCTAATAAACCCAATGGGCATCCATGTGTGAGTGAGAAGGTGGCCTTTCTTCTGTCTGGTGAGCAGTCACCCTAGCCAAGCAGGACGACTTGGAGCTCAGAGGGGAAGAGTAGCTGCTAAAGGGGAAACTGAGACCTGAAGTTTGGAAAAGCGAGTTAAGTGCTTGGAACATGGGAAAGGACAGTCCCAGACAGGTAAGGGTGAGACATAAAGGCCCATATCATATTTTAAAGAAACTTCTCGTCTATGGCACCTGCTGCCCAGGCAGCCAGGTGAGCACCACCCTGTCCTGTCCTGGACATCACCATTATATTAGGCTGGCACTGGCAACTAATCGCCTGGATGGGGCCTGTGAGCTCACCTCTGTGAACAAATGGCCTGGGTGGCTAGGTTCTTGGTTTTGGAATCATAAATGGAGGAGCACAGCTAGAGTGGATTGGCTGCAAGAGGTGGGCTACCAGATTTAAGAAGGGTAACGAAGCAGCCCCAGCTCCTAAGCTGAAGCCATGTGCAAGTAAAAAGCATTAATCAGAAGATGGTCCACAGAGAGAAGCCAGCAGCATGCAGAGCCAAAAAACACAATCAGGGACAAGGACTTTCCTGCTGGCTGACCTCCTAGCTTCTCCAACCCCTGAAGGACTGGCCAAATGCTCCCCCAGACCACCACTGTCATGATAAAGCCTAGATGCTGCCTCAGTTCTTAAAGCCAAGAAACAGTGAACCACCCACTCCACTCCATTATCTGTGTGACCCACCTCCCATTGTCTTTACCAGGGGAGGGGACCTAGAGGGAGGTCAGCCCTTAGCCGCTGAGGCAGCCAGGCCTTGTTTGTCCCTAGCTGGGAGGGTACAGGGATGACCTGGTCGCTTGCTCATCTTTATGAGAACATCCCCCTTGTGGGAGCCTTTTCTTTTCATCAGGATGTTTTTCTTGATGTCCAGCCGAACATCCCCATTTTTTATTTTTTCCTGTGAGTCCCCGCTCTGGCGCTCTATACTGCTGGCTGATATAAACCCTGTCTGCCTGCAGCTCTCCCTCTGAGTTCAGACATTTGACTTCTTAAGTGTGGCCAGCCTTTTGCCGATGCTCTCCTCCCAGGCCAACTCCTCCACAGCCCAGTTGTTATTTCAGCCTGCTCCTCAACTCCCCTCAGAGACATTAGGGACCTCAGGGACAGATGCAAGACTGCATGAGACACAGTGGGTTCAGGAAGGGGGACCACAGCCAGGGAGCAGGGGACTCTTAGGTTTGTGGAGAACCAGCATACATTTGAGCAAATGTATGTTCTAGAAAACCAGCCCTAAAGCCCAGCGCAGGAGGGACCCCTATGAATAATTCCCTTCTCCAAGAACCAGAATCAGAGTACTGTTGACAAAACTAGATGATGTTCTAGGTGCAAATTGGAAGCAAGAGGGAAGAGATACTGGCTACAGCAGAATCTGAGAAGGTTTCGCTGAGGAATCCTGGAACATCCCTTTGTGTGTCGAGCAGAGACAGCTGGCCTACTCCCAGGCAGCAAGGTTGATCACCTTGAAGTGAACAAAAACTTGAATGGAAAAGGTGACCTAAAGTGTCTGGCAATGAGGAAGATCAAAAGGGGGAAATGTCGGGGAAACCTTCCAAGCTCACTCTTTTCCCATGAGAGGATAACTGCACCACCTTCTCGGCAGATAGCAGTCCTTGGGGGAAATTCAGGACTAGGTGTTAGAGAGTCTCACGTTCAAAATGTGAGAAACAGAGGGAGTTGGGGATCCTGATATTATTAGTACCTGTAGCTAAACACTTCATTACTGTGACATACAGTGGAAGCAGTTTTAAAGAGGAAGGGTTGGTCTTGACCCACGGTTTCAGAAGTTTCAGTCCAGCATATTGGGAGGGTAGAGTCAAGCAGCTCACTTAATGTCAGCCAGGAAGAAGAGCGAGAGAATGCATGTGCTCACTAGTTCCCCTTCTCCTTGTGTTCCACACCCCCACCCAGTCTGCGAGACAAAGGACAGTGCCTCTATGCCTTCGTTAATCCTCCCTGAAACCACCTTCACAGACAGACATATCCAGAGATGTGTTTACCTCACCGGTGCCTCCAGAAGTGAGCTTTTAATTGCCTGAGTGCTTATCAACTCAATCAACCTGAGACTTTAGACCAACTTCACAGGTAGAATGAGAAACTACAGCTACAGATGCCCCTGCTCTCCAGCACTATGACCTCCCATGTCTTTCCACAAAGCCTCCAAAAAGAGCTTCTGTTGGATGATCTCAGAATTGGAGCACAAGGAGTGGGTGACCTCTGCTACAGCCTTAAAGAAAAGAATAACAAACTTCCATCTCCAGGGTCCAGAGAAGGAGCCAGGCTTTACACATTTGGTTTCATATCTTGGCTCCACCACAGACAAGCCCTGGTCTTAATCCAAGTCTTCATTTAAAGCTTGATCCTGGATTAAATTCTTAG
This sequence comes from Peromyscus eremicus, assembly GCF_949786415.1. Lineage (NCBI taxonomy): Eukaryota > Metazoa > Chordata > Mammalia > Rodentia > Cricetidae > Peromyscus > Peromyscus eremicus. The sequence continues at coordinate 86,617,262 of NC_081425.1, read as the reverse complement.
AGTTTTAAGCCTCGATTTCCCAGATTCTAAAATGGGTTTTATGATGTTGACTAGGCAGGGTTCCTCAGAGGGTTAAAGATGGTTTGGGCCATCAATTTTCACAGTGCCTGGAACAAGGGAGATTCTTGATAAAGCGTATTTTGGCAGAATTTGCGAAAGTCCTTAAGATTCTTTCAAGTCTGGTCACTTGACCTAACAAGTCTTGGGCTGAAGGGATTCAAGCACATTGACTTGGCACATGACCACAAAGGCTTATCTGTTTTGAACATTTGTGAAACTAACCAGGGCAAAAAGATTCCTACTTGGATTATTCTATGGAATCTACCACAGATAGTCCTTGTCTGGCTTTCTAGACAACTCCTCTTGTGGAGATTCTTAGGTTTTCCCCCCTTTTGAACTGTGTGAATGGTGTGTGCTGAGAAATGGACAGTGTTCACCCTGGAGAAGGCGATGTGAACGTTAGGCAAGCTCCTCTTGATGAATTGTTAAACTGTCCTGTGAACTCCCTTTGCCAAAGATAATCAGATGCACAAGCCAGATAAGCGCTAAGAATGAGAATGGTTATTCCTCGCTCTGATTTGTGATAGAACGTCCATGCTTTGTCCTCTGAGGTCCCACGGGATTCTTGGCATGCTCCATGTGAGATCCAAGCCCCAGCTAGAACCAGTGGCATATCTTGACAGTGTAAGGCCTACTGGGTCCTAAGAATGACCAGACTGTTTTATGACTGGCTCAAGGCTTTTGGAAAAGTCAGTGATTTGCCATCTTGCTTTTAAAAACATGGAATTTGAAGTTTTGGCCAACAAAAATCACCGATTGCGCATAACTTGCATAATGGGTGGCGGCCTGGGAAGCTGAGACTTTGAAAACTGGATGATTTCACAGCTGATGTCCTGAATACAATTTTTTTTTTCTCTCTCTCTCAAATGCTGTTTTAGGAATGGAGACTTTTACTAAGGAGGAAGACCTGAGCTGAACCCAAACTTTGCACCTAATTTTTCAGTTTCTGAAATTTCCATTTTAAAAAAAATGGTCCGCATATTCTTGCACCTCTAGCTTGCTCCATAGGGAGTAGAAACCTGTAGTAGAGATGGTAGCTAAAGCAGCTGTTATTGGAGCATCTAGCAATCCCCGAGGAAAAGGGACAGTCACATCTTCCAAGACTGCCCTAGGTATCTCCCAGAAATGGCATGAGCTTTGCATAAGCAAGTGGACTGTGGGGTGCCAATCCCAACTGATTCTGTTCTTAAAGGAACAAAGACATGTCTTTCCCAGAGAAGAAGATTTTGATTTTAAAAGTGGCTATTCATGGTACAGTCATTGTGTGAGTTCAGCTTGGAGTGTCACTCCCAGGAGAGAAGGATAAAGAATGGTAAAGCTGGGCGGGGGCTTCAGAATCCTCCAGCTGTCCCCGCAACCCCCTTCTCCAGATGGGGAGTTGAAGACTCTCAGAAAGCATTCTGGGCTCATGCACAAAGTCAGTGGCCGAGCTTTTATCTGAGCTACTTTCTTAAAGCAGACAGGCTCCTCCCTCAGCACTGTCCATCTTAGGCTCCACCAGTCCAGTCCCCCAGCTCTTACTCTGAATCATCCTTCTCACATTAAGCTATCAGCCAGAAGTGAGGTGTGAGATGATTGCTGTGGGTACCAGCTGTGATGAACCACGCTCCAGGTCCTCAGATGTGTTTTTTTTCTGTCACAGAAATAAGCATCAGCCCATTCCAACCTTGGACTCCAAGAACACTCTAGGGGAGGGCATGACTTCAGGTCCGCCTAGCCCACAGAGCATTGACCTGGAAATGTATCTTTCTGATACCTCCCAAGACAATCTGTGGATCCTAAGTGAATCTTCTGTCTGTCCCTGAGTGTCTTTGTTTATAAGTCACGGAATTCAACTAACCTTTCCAAAACAGTATTCCAGGAAACACAGGTTCCACAGAACCAGGAAGAGCTTACCCACAAGAAAATATTTGCACAGGATATATTAAATCAGTGTTATTTGTAGTAAGTAATCTTTATTATCTAAATAAACATTCCCTAAGTAAGAATTCTTTTCTAATCTCTTTTTTAAAAAATGAATTCTAGTGCTGGGGATCGAACCCAGGCTTTGTGTATGCTAGGTAAACCCTGAAGCAGAGATACACCCAAACCTCATGATTAAAAAAGAAAATTATAGCCACATACATTTCGTCCATTCTATACTAAACAAAATTAAACATATTGGTTTATTGGAGGGCTTAGGGAAGCCCTAACTATAAAGCTACACGTCAGGAAATCTACAAGCATGGGTAAAATAGACACGGTTTCCTTAGTGCATTTGGCCACAAGGATCTTGTTTCATGAAGCACCCCCCTCGAGCTTGTCAAGCGTAGGGTGGGTACTGGCTCACATCACATGGGTCTGTGATTATTTCAAGTATTATGTAGCCACTGTAGCTCCATTTTCTGAGATTGTGGATGGACCCACTTAGAGACTTATCACTTTCATTATCAGTGTGATTCCTCACACATTTTTGTCAGGTTATGGTTTTTTTTTTCAGATGCAGAAAATTATGTAATTAGCGCTGAGGTTTCAGCCATAATTGGAGAGACATTTCCCACTTAAAGACACCTCACAAGTGCCCGATCCGTGATTGTGTGGATCTTTGAAAACGCTTTTGGCTTCATTAAATTGTTAAACATTAATTTAGTGTTGGGAGAATCTTCAAAGAAGGTGGAAGGAAGCATGGCTGGTGGGACAAAATATTAATAGGTAAATGCAAAACAGTAATTCCTGTCTAAGCTCGTTGCCGTTGCTGAGACAGAAGAGACACAAACAGTTATTCTGGGATTATAGGGGTTTCACGGACTTAAAATGACCCACAAGTAGCCAGGGGTGGGCTTACCTTCTCTTTATTTTTTGCCTGAGGAGGCAGGAAGAAAAATGGGGTTTTGTTTTTCTGAATTAGAAAATGCTCTTTTCCATGAACGCTTCCAAAAATGTTCATTAAAGAATGCAACGCTGTTCAACAAAGACCAAAATTAAAACGGAAAAATCCCATTTTGCCAGCTGCCTTCCTCATATATATAGCTCTTTAGCTCAGCAAACTCCAACCCAGTCCACAGTGCAAGGGGGCTGGCTTGGCACCTTCCAGGCCATCAGAGTTGAGACTGGGGATGTGTGGTGTTGTCATGGTGATCACTGTCAACAAAGGTTACCCCTGGTGGAACCTCTTTGGCCTCATGACCCCCACACAGAGTTGGAATAATAGACTCTGTAAGTGGCTTCTGCTCTGCAAATAGAGACAGGGCTGGAAATCAATTATTAATGAGCTGGGTGACATTGACATTCACCCACATTTAATAAGCGCAGCCTGGTGACAGGGCAAGGGCTGTGCTTTGCTCTGCAGGCTCATGGGCTGGTGGGGAATTCAGAGAAGAAGAAAAAAGAACTAGAAACAAAAACCCAAAGAAGAGGAGGCTATGCTCTGCAGCCGCTCAGCAGTTGACTTGTTTAGATTCTCTGCCTGACACCTCTTTTCCATCCTAAATGACCTTAAAGGATTTGGCATACTGACCATACAGAGCGTGTCTTCCCACTGTCCCCCACCCCACAAGCCTTCAAAGGACAAGTAGGTTGGCAGAGGCTCCCCGTGCTGTGGGAGGAGGCCGTGTTCCGGTGGACCAGTAGCCCCACCTACGTTCCTGGTTCAAAAGCCCTTTGGTCTGAGCATGTGGACTTCTTTGCAGAAGACAAAAATGCTAATGAAGCTAAGGGCAGGCAGGGTGCAGGGACTAAGACATTTGTCCCCATGGCCTGTGTGCTCCACAGATGCTGGTTTCCAAGGCTTTCCATGGGAATTGCTCTTTCCGTTTAATTTCCTTTCACAGCAGTCTGTGATTTCCTTATATCTGAAAGAGAACAAAGTTGCCTTAATCTGGAGTTAGGCATCCCCCCACCCAAACTGTTAGTGTTACCCTAGATTCTACTGCCTTAGTAAGAAAAGGACTCTACTCTATATTTAAAGCATACTTCAGCTCTAGCATGGGTACAGGGGACAGGGATCCCAATCATTTTCTAAAAACCTTCAAATTGGCAAGCTCAGATGCAGACAAAGGAACTAGCTTCCTATGAGACTAACTCAACTCATCACCATTGACTGAAAGTATCACCAACCCAGACATGGTCTCATCTCAGGCTAGTGTTCCCCTGTTTGATATTCTAGATGCTTTCTGGAGTCTGTCCCTTCAGGGGGCACCCCCACCTCTATTCTTTCAACGGCCTCGTCACTTCCAGACACTGATTGTTAATGGCACTCGGAATGGCAGTGAGGAGTGATTTCTCCAGGAAATGTGACCGACCGGCCACAGGGTCTGCAGTGAGTTACGGCGTCAGCAGGACCCAGCTGCCTCCCAGCATGAGGACCGAGGGGCCAAGGTGCTGTGCAGAGACTGGACTCAATTAGGGGCTGTGACTTGGGAACAGCCCGTCTCGCATCTCCCTTTTTAATCTGGACTCTTTGCCTTTTGATATTCTAGACGCTTCTCTTTTGCCCTCTGTCAGCATAGAATTCTTGAAAGTGACTGATATTTCAGGTCAATAATTATATGTGGCAAAAGTTCTTAAGCAATGGATTAAGATGCCTCTAGTTTCAAGGCAAAAGCTTGAGTTTTCACAGCCCCTTCCTGTTGCACAGAAGGGCTTGGGGGCCATCAGCATGCCTCAACATCTACGGCGGCCTCCCTTTCCAGCAGGGTCTGTTAGTATCTGAGTAAGAGGAAAGGGATCTCCCACATAGCCATTTCCCACAAGCCCCTGTATAGCACCCTCTACACACACATTGGCAAGAACTTCATATGCAGTACCGACAAATACTTTCAGTAGATTTCGGCTTTTATATTGTGTACTTTTCCAGCCCATGACTTGACTGCTGTTAGCATGCCCTGGCCTGGGTCTGATTCTAGACCCCGCATCAAGTCCGCCTAAGAGATCAGCGTGAGTTTCTCATGCGCGGACTCTGCTTTAGGCACAGTGCTGTGGTACAGTTGTGGCCTGAGAAGGGTCCCTGTTCTTGTGCAGTGCACAGTCATTCTAGCTAGGAGTACATGCCGCTGTATCAAGGAGGTGCCATGAAGGTAGGTTTGAGTGGGAAAGGCAAGAGTCTTTGAGCTCAGGTAGGAAACAGGAGAGGGCTTCCTGGAGGTGGTGTGGCCATCTACCACTGCGTTTTCCTGCTCGCTGCACACAGCCCTAGTCTGTACCTCACCCACCCACGTTTCTACCACTCCAGCTTCTCTTCTCACATTCTCCTTCCTTCCCCTCCCCCGCCCCTCTTTTGCAAACTTCTCCTCGGTCTCCTTTGCCTCTTCTTGCCTGGGGCAGCAGGTACATGGAGAGTGGGCTACAAGTCGAGATGGGGATGAAGTGGTCTGTCATAGAAGGTAGTGGTGAGGATCTGATGTCACAGTATATATCAGGAGGGCATCTCCATGCCTGGTGCCCTCACTCAGCAAGCCGCTGCTTCCCAGATGATACTTAATGAGTACTGTGAGAGTAAAGGACAGCATGGGGAGTTAGTTGAGAGAGCCTTTGGAGAGATGAGTTCTTCTAGCCCAGGTTCCAGAATGACCCCAGTGCCACGTGCGCTTCCTAGACTCCACCTGTTGCCAGGAGTTTTGGCCACAGTCTGGCCACTCCTTCCTGTCTGCAATGCACCTGCCATAGCTTACTGTTTCCGCAGTGAGACGGGATTGGCTGCTTTAAACACCTTCCACTGACGACACTTTATAACGCTTCGGTTAAACTTAGTCCTTCCAGCTTGATCCTGTCTTTGAAGGCTGGCCAGCCTTAATGGCAGGCAGGATGCTCAGACTCTCACCTCAGGACTCCTCCCAGGGCCTGAGGCTGTGCTGGGAAGGATTTCGGGAGGGGGATGCAGTGCATTGCTGTCTACGTAAGCCCTTCGACAACTGGGTCGCGGTCTTCCTCTGTTGCTCTTGGGATCCCGGAACTGCATTTTGGGTGAGGCTCCTACAAGAAGTTCATTGAAATATTTTTGGGTAAATGGAAAAATTAGTCTGTCAACTGATATAGCTACAGGGAGGCAAGAGCCTGACACCACCTTTCTTGTCTTTAGATGAGAGCCCAACTTTCAAAGCCCTGCGTGTGTGTGAGTTGGATCCTGGCCCCCGTCCTGCAAGTCTTTGAATCACTGTCAGGATCTTCTAGGTCCTGGTCTAATGTCTAGAGTGAGACTAGATAGAGGGCAGTATATTCTTAGGACTGGGGAGAGCTGGGTGAGTCCGGGTATACAGAAAGCCTGGGTGACGGTGCCTGACACCAGCTCAGTACTGTCGCTGTCATCACACACTTGAGATGGCGTTAGACAGAGGTTTGCTTGCTTGTTTGGGGGCCAGAGGGGTGCGCTGGGTTTGTACCCCAGGACTGGCCCATGCCTACCGTACACGAAGATCTCTTAGTGATGAAAGCTATGTAGCAGGTTGTCCGGTCACAAGGCTTAGAGACGGCGCTGGAGGACCCTGATCAGGGCACTGAAAACAAGGTGCCCAGATCACTCTCTGGGTTACTCTGAATACAAGGATAGGGTACAGGTCCAAGCAGGACTGGAAATCACCCGCGGATTCTTCCCTTTCATGTGGGGGGCTCTCCTAGTCAGTTACTTTGAAATGACCCTCATTATGTTTCAGCCACAAAAGAGCTCTGGAAAGCTAGAGATACGTAGGATGATAGAGCGCAAACCAAAAGTTTCATGTGGCCCTGGGATCTGGGCATCAGGCCACCCTGGATGCAGACTATCAGTGTGCGAAGTTGAGAACAGAATCTCATCTGCCCAGCCCCTTTACAATCATAATCGATTACTGAAATCCCCAAACCTTTCAAACAGACAAGACTCATTCTGCCAGTTGGCTTTATACCTCAAAGCGTGTTGAAGACGGAACCATAGCAGAGAAGAATTGTGTCCCATCCTTAGCGTGGTGGCTGAGGAAAAGACCTGCTACCACACAGGGAAGGCAGCCATATAGGGGGATCTTGATCTCACTGATCCTTCCTTTAGCAAGTTACAATCAAAGGGAATTACCTCCTTCTGAGACTGGATGGTGAGCATAGGTGATTTGTGTATGTGGTTTTTTAACAGGCCACCCATTATCATCTTGGAGACCTCTCTGGGCTATGACATTCCGCTAGCAGGAAGTTGGCATTAAAAATGGCAGCAAGGACCCAAATGTACCTCAGGCAAAGACAGTGCACTGAACAAATATTAATGTTCGGGTGACAAGGGCACAGTGGCTTGTCACAGGGAGGGACCCACTTCCACTTCTCTAGAAGTGACGCCCAATTACTTTACAAGATTAGGAACTGAGCGCTTGCTCTGGCACAGGTTCCTACTTGACGTGGAGCTTCTATCCACTCATCGGAAGCAGTGCCAGTAGCCCATGAGAATCCCACCTCCTGGAAAAATCACAGCTCCTTAAGACATCCTTGCCAGCAGTCGGAGCTAAGGAGTAGAGGCCAAAGCCCCCAGTGTGGATTATCCACTTAATAAATAGGTCTTTCCTCCTGCTCCTCTGCATAGCTCTCCCTCCCTTCCCTCAGCCTGTGCCTCTCTATCAAGGCAGAAATCTCACCATCAAAGGAACACTGGGAAGGGACTCCGGGAAAATCAGAGACAGGATCGAGTCAGAAATGCAGCATAATGAGGTCCCCCCCTCCCCCCCCCCCCCCCCCCCCGGCAGACTTCAAAAGGTCAATCGGGCTCTGGAGCCCAAAGTGATGACCTCACAATCAAACTATTTTTTCACTGTTCCTTTCTAATCCAAACTGTGCACATGTGTGAGCCAGAAAGGTGTTCTGGTGGGAGAAAAGCCCACCCCGCCTCCAGGTGCTGCCTGCAGCAATTGGGTTCCAGGCTTCTCCTCACACTTGGATTTGATTTTCCAGAGAGGATGAGCCAAGTCTCTGTGAGAGGTGCTCCTGTCTCCAGCATCCTTTCTTCCCAATCCTCCGAGAGTTGGAGCGCCTGTCCAGTGAAGGGAGATGGCGTCATTTTTGATACTGATTATCCAAAAGGCCTTTGGTCCTCAAATATAGACAATGCTTCTTGAAGGGTTTTTGCCTAGTTTCCAACCACAGGAAGATGAACTCAGGGAGAGATGGAGCTGTTGTAGCATATGCATATCTCTTAGTAAGCATTGGTGTCGTTCTCTGGGCCCGGAGCACGGGGCTAGCTGAAATCTAGAGAACCCAGTCAGGTGCTTGGAACCACACAACAGGCCACAGCCCAATCTAAGTTGTCAACTTCTTTTAAAAGCTTGCACCGCACTTGTTCACATATTATCTGTGGCCACTTCAGGGAGATGACACTGTTAATTCCCTTAACCTTCCCATGGGTCGTCTCTTCACCTAGAAACTCAAAGTCTCAGGCAACTCCTTCAGAGAGGTTGCCACTGCTGGCCAATCACTGCTGACCTTTAAAGCAGAAGGTCTCCTTTTGTGTCATACACAAAAAGGGAAACTGAGGCCCACTGAAGAGAATGTTCTCCTCCCAGGGCATACAAGGAACCCATGGCCATATTGGCACCGATCTCAGGTCTTCAAAGCCAGGGTACCTGAATCATAATAGGCAGCCATATTGCTTTTGTATGCCAGCAGTCAGTGGCCTTGGCACCCCTTAGGGAGCAGCAGGTGAGCATGTGACTCAGCAGTTTCTCCCTCTAAAGAGCATGTTCCTTGTTGGTTCTTAAGTGCAGCTGATTGTGGGTGATTATTCACATAAATTACACCTGTCGCTTCCCTGCACAATGCCAGGCTTGGGTAATGTGATCTCCTTGAAAGAGGAACCTGTTTTGTTTTTCAAAGGGTGATTATAAATGAGATATGAATGTAGGCTTAGGAGCCTGGCAGACATTCCACTAAGGAATCCTTTATCTGACATAGATTTGCTGAGCAACCTTTGCAGAAGCTAGTTAGGCCACTCTTAGAATTGGAATACAACCTTGAGGTATAAGAGTTCTAAGATATTTGAGCCGGGGCTATATAGAGAAAATATAATAAGCCCAATTCTCTTTCCTTGAGGACTTCCCATAAGCCCCAACTGACTTACTGTTTAAGGAGTCAAAACATGAATTATGCTCCAGAGGCAATGTAGCAGCTCACGGGAGATTGACTCACATCCCATGGCAAGATGCAAGGATATCTGGGGTCCAGAACGCAGAGGAGCTAGAGTTCCCTCCTACTTTCAAGAATGAAATGTCTGTGGCTGATGTGATCTGGCAGAGACAGAAAGGAAAAAAGCTAGAGAATCCAAATGCGTAATTGAAGGGTAGACATGCCTTGATTGTAAAGGAGATAGGGTCCTGCTGGCTCAGGCCCAGGAACTCCCACCTCTTGGTGGATCCCATCATGCAGACACAAGGCATATAGACTTCAAAGATTGGCTCTGGCTCCTGCTTCGTGTGTATGACTGACTCCTTTAGTACAAGCGCTGCAGCCTTGGCTGTAGCTTGTCTGAGATTCACTTTTCTTACCCCTTAACCAAAAGCATCCGTTCTCAGCAGGGGCAATCTCATCCCCACTCCAACCACCAAGGACATGTAATAAGATCTGGAGGCATTTTTGGTCATTACAGCAGGGTAATAGCTATGTGGTTAGGGGACATTGTTAAATATCCCACCATTCACAGAACAGCTAGCTCCTTACTACCAAGAATTATAAAGCAGGACCAGTGAGATAGCTCAGCAGATGGGGTGGTTTACTGCCAAGCCTGAGGATCAGAGTTCAATCCCTGAACCCCCCATGGTAGGAGCGAATCAACTTCCATAAATTGTACTCTGACCTCCACACAAGCTGGTGACCCATATATACTCCCCACACACATACAAATAAGTGAATGGAAGGAGAAGGATGAGGAGAAGGAGAAGAAGGAGAAGACCAATTACCAAACAAAGAATTCTCATCTTTCCCCCAAATCAGAAATGCTGAGGCCAAAGAACCCTACCTGGCTTCAAGGAAACAGGTTTTGCTCATTACTGTATCAACATCATAGAGTGCCAAGCCTGCACATGGTATACACCCAGGGATCGTCTGTGGGGCAAAGAACACAGTTTTACGCGTCTCCTATGAGAGTGCTAAGATTCCTTTTGTCAAATGAAATACGGGTGCCCGGTGCCTAGCACTGTGCTCAGCACACAGTAGGGACTCAAAGAATGGTAGCTCAGAGCCATGCCAAGAAATTCACCTGACTTTGCTTCATGCTCGTTTTTAAATAAGAATTCACTTGTTTTCATCCTTTGCCAAGATAATAGGCAGTCTGTGCAGGCAGAAAGCCCAGTGGGGCTTTTACAAATATTGGTTTACAAAGAATCTGTTTCATCTTGTGTTTTTCAGATAGGTAAGCCAAGGGCCACTTGGTTGTACCTTCATTTCCTTTCCCTCTGGCAGACTTCTCCTGGGCAGGGTTTTGTTTCTCTAAAATTATTGTTTCATTGCTTTGTTGTTCTGAAGAAACCTGTTGGTTAATATTAATGCATTTTTATCTGGGGCCATTTCCTTCCGGTTCTCTTTTTTCCAATCTGCCATAATTTGGTGCAGCATCCTTTCTACTGTCCCAGTGCCGACAGGACCCTTTCATGTACGTATTACCCTCCAGCCTCAGGAAGTGTGGGGGCGGGAGAGTACCATCTCCATTGGACAGATAAGGAAACTGAGGCTCAGCAAATTAATTTTCAGGGAGTGAGTCAGGAGCCTCTGGCTGTGCCTTACAACTCCTCCTGGAATCTGGAAACTGGAGAAGATTTGAGGACAGAGGTCAGAGAAAGAAGGAGACTTTCCAAAGCCCTCCAGGAAGTGGGGCTCTCCTGCTTTCCTTCCATGCCTGAAAATCATTTGCAATTGAATCTGTTCTGAAGTCACTTAGGGGAGGGTCTATATCCTGTAGTGAGGTCAAGGGGGGATGATCCCTGGCTGGGGTCGTCTTCTTCTTCTTCTTCTTCTTCTTCTTCTTCTTCTTCTTCTTCTTCTTCTTCTTCTTCTTCTTCTTCTTCTTCTTCTTACCATTGCATCCCCTAATGATTGCCAACCTCAGCTCCCCTCATCAGAAGTGGAGGTGACCCAGCACTGTCACGCCAAGAGGTAAGCCAACTACATGCTTGTGTTTTTTTAAAGACTCTATTCTCTCAAACTCTCCATGAAAGTCAGTAACATGTCTGCTACTCCTTTCGATGCCTCTATGTGTTTTCTAGACTTTTCTGTTTGTCTCTCAGATAAGGCACTTGAAGCCCAGAAAAGCCCAGATGCTGGTTCAAGGTTACACAGCTACCCATAGGCAAGGCCAGGACTGAGCTCACCTTCGGTTCCACCCAAAGACATTTGCTATGCGCTAAGTAGCCCGGACAGTACTTCCTGACCACACCACATCCAGGACAGAACCGAGGTGACCAAGATCTCCTCCTCCTGGGAGGCACAGAGACACGTGTGCTCTTGCTGGCTCACACTGCTCTCAGCTGTGTCAGCTAGTGTCCCTGGGATGAGGGTGACCTTACTGCTTCCAGCTGGGAACAGCTGACCAGCACCAAGGGAGGCCAGGGAGGCTCCGACGGCATCCCCAGCAGTACAAGTAACTCAATTGTGTGCCCAGCTTCTCTGAAGACCGTGGTCTGGATCGTCCCCTCAAGCTTCCTGAATGGCTGCTTGCCAGAATCCACTATGTGGGACACTGTCCTGTTGGCTTATCTTCAGGGGTTTCCTGGGGACAAGGGTACTTCATGGCTTAGAGACCACACGGGCTGAAATCGCTAGCAAACCTGTTGGGGCTTTCATATCGCAAACACAACAGCTGCCTGCAACCAATATTGACTTTGGGTGCAAATTCTCTCACACATGGCCACCCTTGAGAGAGCCCCAACCCAGGCCTCTGAGCACATGCTGGGTAACTGGGTAACTGGAGTGTAGAACAAGGGGAGATGCCTCTTGACCCCCAGATGACCCTCAGCCACAGGGGCCCCAGCATCGTGAAGTTTTAGTCTTGTTGAGAGCAGAGTTGCAAGAGCCCCCAGACACCTGTGACGGCTCCCTAGAGCTGCCATAATGAAGCACTGTGAGCTGTATGGCTTCACACGCTGGTCCTACGTCACTTTCCTATTGCTGAAACCAACACCGCGACCAAAAGCAGCTTGGGGAGGAAAGGTTTGTTTGGCTTACGAGTTGCAGTCCATCAGCTAGAGAATCCAAGGTGGGAGCCAAAGCAGGACCATTGCTCACCAGTGTGATCTCCTGGCTTGCTCGGCTACCTTCCTCATACAGACCTGGCCCACCTGTCCAGTCATGGCACAGCCCACAGTGGACAGGGCCAGCCTACAAATTAGCAGTCAAGAGAATGTCTCCGTGGACGTGCTCACAGGCCAATCTGATTCCTTCTTCCCGGGTATATCTAGGTTTATGTCAAGTTGGCAAAAACCAACTAGCCCACACCATGCCCCAGTATGTTCCCTCATGCTTCTGGAGAGCAGAGGTTCCATATGAAGGTGTGAGCGTGGCTGTGCTTTCTTTGGAAGCTCCAGAGGAAGACCCTTCCTTGTGTTCTATGGCTTGTCAGTGCCTCATTCCAGTTGGCTTACCTCTTGGTGTGGCAGGAATCCTGTGTCTGTGTGTCCATCTTTCTCCTCTCTTCTATCTGTGCAGTTAAGATTGTCCTAATCCAGCATGACTATATTGAATTACCTCTGGATATGTATCACTCTTTCTCAATAAAGTCTCATCCAGAGGTTCATGGTCAGCAAACATCAATGCTTAATGAATTAGATAAGCACCTGGATGAATGAGCAAGTGAGTAAGAAAGTCAGCAGAAAGCAAAAAGTGATTGTCTACCACCAGCGCAATTGAGGGCATGCTGGGACACGCAGGTGTACTAGAAAGACTTGACTGTGTCTTGCAGAGGATACAGTTCTGCTTATACTGCTCATGGGATTGTTTGTCTCTTAGGGAGAGGCTATCTGGCCTCATGTCCTTTGGTTTGATCTCCATTTGGCCTGGATAGACGTTCCTAAAGCACACATTTATCTACTTTTGGGTGGTATCCCTCTGCCCTAAAGGAAGCGTCCCACCTCCATAACGCAGCCAAATGGCCCTGCATAGCCTTGTCTTGGTTGGCTTCCCACCTTGTCTATCATAGCCATGAGAAGACTCCCCTGCCCAGCTGTCTCTGGTCTGTGTTACTCACAGTTGCTTCTGGCCTTTCTCTTTGTTGACCCTCCCCTTAGAACGATCCTTTCTTTCCTTCCCTTGGGGCTCCAGCTCCTTAGCTCTTCCATCCCAGCCTGGGTGTTCAGCAGGAGTCTTTTCTGCCTCTCAGGCTACCTGTTCTCTCTGCCCACCCACCCTCGTTAGCTCATTTACCATACACTATGGCAGTTTCTTAGGTAGTCCTCTTTAGGCCTGGTTTCTGCAAACCTCACATATCAGGGGCTATGTATTACTGACTCCCCACCCTACTTCATGGCTGGGAAAAATAAATACCTACTGTATTGAATAATCACTTGTATATAGGTAGAAAGGGAGGGGAAGAAGGTTTTTTTTTTGTTTTCAAGACAGGGTTTCTCCGTGTAGTTTTGGTGCCTGTCTTGGATCTCGCTCTGTAGACCAGGCTGGCCTGGAATTCACAGAGATCCTCCTGGCTCTGCCATCCAAGTGCTGGAATTAAAGGTGGGCACCACCCCTGCCTGGCCTAAGAGAGGGATTTTTAAAAGTAAAAAGTAAAAATAACAATACTATCCTAGCTGTCTTCTTAATTTTGTGGTAACTGGGGACTTTTCTGCTTCTCTGCTAATGTTCCCTCCCACCCAACTCAACCAGTGGCACACTCCCAGAAAATGATGTTCAGGGATGGTCCAGGCCCTACAGATTGGCTGGAACTGATCACTGGCCAATAGGGCAGTCACCAGAGTCTTGATTTCCCATCAGGAATGTCCAGGACAGGCCACACCGAAGACCTTGAGACATAGCCCGCAGCCTCCTTCTGAGTTTTCAGCTCCGTTTCTTTCTTCAAGACTGAGAAAGTAGGCAACCTCAATTAATGCCTTGTGCTTTGGTGCATGTGTGGTGTGACTCTTTTACATGATTGAATGCTCCGGCCCACTAAAGAATTAAAAGCTGTAATTCCTCCCTCTCTCTTTTTTCATTGTGTTTAGCCAAAACAAGCTGTGAAAGAATGTAAAATATATCATCTTGTTGGCACCCGTTCACAAGTGAGTCAGTGCGCTTGCTCACATTTACAGCTAAAATTGGATTCTAACCTCCCCCAAACTTATGACAACTGCTCCTTCTGGTGGCTTAAATGCCTACAGATAATTAATTTAAGATTTCTTCCTGAGCCATCCTGTCCAGGTGTGTACCTGGCACAAAAATATCCTTGAGAGTTCATCTGACAGCTGGAGGAACCATGAGCCCCACCACCCTGAAGGTTTGTGAAGAAGCAAAGTGTCCCATGCCAACGGGATGAACCCAAGAGAAAGCATAAGGCTGCCAACCAAGCTGCCTGCTGGAGTGCCCCAGGTGGGAAGGAAGCTTGGGGAATCCTCTGCCACTGTTCTTCCTGGCCTCTTTGAAGAACTCACTCTGTTCTACACACTTTTCCATGAAGGTGACAGGATTCATTCCCAACCCGTGGATATCCTAAGGTTGAACACCATAGGTTGTGCTTTCTACACTCTGGTCAAGCTTTGTTCCACATGGTTAGTTCAGAGCAGAGGCTTTAAGGATTGCTGCCAGTTGGGCTTATATGGCAGGAGGGAGACTATCTATGAGCAGGTATATCAGTTACTTGCTTCATTGCTATGATGAAACACTTCACTAGACACCCATGGGGAAGAAAGGTTATATTGGCTTACAGTTTTCAGAACACAAGTCCATCGTGGCGGGGAAGAGCAGGAGTGGGAGGCAGCTGTGGTCAGGAAGCAGAGAGAAGGAAGCCGGTGCTCAGCTCACTAGGTTGTTGCTGCCGCCATCCTGGACTCCAGTTCCCAGAGTGGTGTCACCACAATTAGAGGAGGCCTTCCCATTGCAGTTAGTCCCTGACAGGTGTGCTTGGGGAGCTTGTCTTCATGGTGATTCTAGGGTCTGTCAGGTTGTCAATATCAACCATTTGGGAAGGATTCCTTTGTTTATCTTCTCACCTGAAGTGGTGAGAGTTATTGTCTTTACACTAGTGATGAGAAAAGTGAGTGGGGCAGAGAGAGGGCAGGGATTTACCCAGGGCCACCCAAACCAGAAAGGGGAAGCGGTCACAGGAGGTGTCTAGACATGGCTAGACCCTGTCCCACTGTCCCATTTAAGGACCAGGACAACAGCAAACTCTCCAGGTCAAAATATTGAAGGTCATGGCACTCAGCATTAGGATTCCCTGGACATGCTAAGCACTGAGCAAACCACTGTTGTCGCCAATGGACTCAACTCTCTCTTTAGTCCATTCTTGGTAGGTACATTTGAAGCACGGCCGTGAGTGACACACACACAGCCCATCTTCAGGAAGGCCCCCTCAGGCAGGCAGGCTGCAGTCAAACAATAACAGCTGTGTGATGTCCTTTCCCCCCGTCAACCAGGAGTTGCTGGACAGACATTGGGAAGGGGATGTTAGGAAAGGTTTGGCAGAGACCAGGAACCACAGTGAAGGAAGGACCTCAAAGAAGTGACGTTAAAGCTGACCTCTATGGACAAGCAGAGGGTGGCCAGGTAAAAGGCCAGGGCCACCGTGTTAGGGTCTCAGGGAACTGTGTGCAAAGGCTCAATGGGTCTCCTACTCTTGGTCTAGTGCCGAAGTAGAGGGTAGGTGTGCCTGTCTGGGTTGGGAGTGCTGCCCACTCTCAGGGCTGGCTTCCAAGGAAGGGGCTGCCAGAGGACTTGGGCATCCAGCTGCACTGGACAGCAGAAGCACTAAGGTTGCTCTTAAGATTCACTGGTATCAGGCACTGGCATTGGTATCAGGCACCGGCTCTGCCATACTTCATCCCCTTGGTCTCCGGCCGATTTCCATTTGGGATGCTGAGCCTGCCTTCGAAGAAAGAAGTCTAGCCTACCAGGATCTTAGAAGTTAATAAGGAACCTTCTAGCTAGTTCATGCATTATGAAAATACACTTTCTCCTCTTTGCTCTTCAAAGTGACCAGTGACAAAAAGCTATGGAGAAATCCCTCCCTCTCAGAGAACCTTCGAATCAAAGTGTCAAACATTTGTGATAACAGGAAGCCCCATAACGATGAAAGAACAGGCCCATCCAGAGGCCCATTGTTAATGTGCTCTGGCTGTGCTTGGAGCCTTGATATTCCAGGACAATTACAGAATTCACTTAGATTCCTGACCTGGAGTAGAGACAGGAGATGGAGGGCTGCAGCCCAGGTCCCTGCACTTCATGTGCAGACCTCGAAGGTCAGACTTCGTCATGGGACTTAAATGTAAATTCAAACCAGAGAGCATGTCTGCTTTCTGGCACTGTGAGAATGTGACTGACCTTAGAGTCCCTCTGAACTAACCTTTGCCTTTATCACACTCCTCATTCTCTGCAGGGGAAGGTCATCATTTCCTTTTTAGTGGCCCACTGGACAGTGAGTTCCCCATATGAAGGAAGTATGTACATGACAGTATTTTCAGAGATGTCTGGAGCTGTCATTTTCTTTGTGCATTGAATACAACTTTGTAGCCTATGGAAATTACAGAGTGGGTACTCCAGGAACTCATATGCTTGAAGATATTATTTCTTGCTCCTATCCATGACTGTAACAAAAGATCAGTAATACCACTGGCTCCTCCAAAGCATTATTTAGCAATTATACAGTATTCTATATTCTATAGTATCTTGGCCAGTTCTGCCTATCTACATAAATTCAGTGTGACGATATATTGTATAGGAACCAGGATGGCATCTATAATGCCAATGACCTCAACACGGTGTCCCAAGAAGGCATCATTCTGTTTCTACTCCAACAAAATTCCTTTTAGACAAAGTAGCTATATATTAAGCAGGCATTTTATGCATGAGAAACCAGGTCTCACTAATGCCAGTAGATTTCATGTTGTTTTCCCTAAGCTTTTCAAGGTTGTCTATGAAGGTATAAGGGGGAGGAAGACAGGATTTGCATAAGAGGTGGAAGAGAGTGAGTCATCCAGCAGCCGACATCCTGGTCATAGCTGGGGGAGGTTCTAGAGTACAAGTCAAGCTTTGGGGCTACACTCTGTCTTTACAGGCAGACCCTCCCTTGGTAATCTTTTTAGCATTCTACTCCTCCAAAGATAACTTGGACCCCAAAGCCCCCGTGCAGCCAGAAGACATATGGATATTCCATCAATTTTGTAGAAGCAATAGATTGGAATCCTCCAGATAGTTCATTCAATCTCAGGATGATAAACGATCAATCGTTGCATTCCTCCTAAATGAAATTAAGATGTTAAGATATATTGCTTGGAGCTTCTGCATGGGATTTCAAGAGTTGAGTTTCCAACAGAAAATGTATTGCTTTGGATTCACTGGGAAATGGAGACACGGATCTACGCTGAGGCAAAACATTTGACAGTTTGGAAGAATGCTTCGAACACATTAATTTTTTTCATATTTAGAAATGATTAATCATCAAGAATACCATGAAGCCAGAAGACTATAATGCAGAGTCTTGCGGGGAAAGGCAGAGACCTACCTATGCCTTGATCCTCCAGAGTGGAGTCTTTTAAAGGAAGCTCAGAGCGACCTTACACTGGGACACTAGACTGCTGACTGAAGCAGAGTCCAGGCAAAACCCTGGAAACACAGAGAAATCCACAGTATTTTTCCATCAGTACCATACAAAGACAGGAATTATGTGCTTCCAGTACATGTGCAGAAGGACCAAAGACTGACTTCCTCCTTGGAAACTCTTCCTTGCAGATCAGTTAAGAAGATGGGGGTGCTACTGTAAGCTGGGGGTTCACCATGTCCAGGTACAAAGCTCACAGCACCATTCCACCACCTATTAGCAGTGCTTTCATTGCAGTGAGGGTAGATAGGAGACATATACTTCAGAGTGTGAGGGCTATTAAAAACCAGGGCGAATATGGATGGGTCATCCTCAAGCTTGATACTTAGCATGACTTTAACCAATTAATCACACGTTCCCTAGAATGAATTGCTTAAAGTCATGGCTGGCTTGCCAATAGATGTGCATGGCATGAAGTCAGAGCTGTTTTAGCACGGCTCCCAGTAAATGGAAAGAGAAAAGGGAGCACCCCCACATATGGGAAAGGGAAGACTCCCACGGGAGGAAGGAGGAAAGAGAAGGGGAGAAAAGGAAAGGAAAGAGTTCAGGGGTCAGCTTTTTTTGGTGTGCTGCTCACAAGCATAGCACACAGACAATATAAAATCCAGACTGAGTTTGCTTTTGTAGCTCATTCCAGAAGCAACTCACTTTCAACTCTACACGCCAGAAGGAGATAGCATTTGTCCTGTTCCTGTAATTGTTGAAAGGTGAGGATTATTAGCGCTTGGAGACTCCGAAAACCCTTAAAGCCTGGGCCCCCGGCTGGTTCCTGGCCTGTATTTGTTTCTCTTTTCCTTCCCACCTACCAAAGAGCTTCTCTTCCCAAAGGGAGGACTATTTCCTTTTGTTGGAGGAAGACTCTTGGTGGTTGCTTAGGAAACACAAAGCAATTTGCAGTACATTGAAATCAAAGCCCAATTAATCAAGTGCGGAACTCCTATCTCCCAAAAGCGAACAGTTTATAAAATGGATTTCCCATTGGTGACAAGGATGGCTGTGTTCACAGGGGTGGGGTTGCCTGCCTTCAGCTGGCCATCGCTGGCGGCGTGCACCGACATTTAGAAATGAAACTGAACCAGACTCCACTTGCTGCGTTAGCTGTTGCCGCATCGGGACGCTAATGGGCTTAGTGACCACAACCTACCCAGACCAGAGTACGTCAACAGCCAAAGGACCAACCTCGGGCGCTGTTTGTGCCCTGCCCGAGTTGTTAGGACTTCATGCTTTGCGACTTCCTGTCCGGCTTCTTTGACCTCTCTCCCTGCCATGTCTTAAAGCGGGTGGCAGCCCTCCCAGGTGCTGTTGCATGGCCACTGAGCCCTGGTGAGGGGTGCACCGAGGCAGACTCAGTCCTCTGCATCTTGTGACGGGTTACGTTGGTGTTCTATCTGCTTCCTGCTTTAGCTAGTCACTTCTAACATACATTCCGGGAACGGCCCAAGTCCAAGCAAATGCGAAGAGCCTCTTCGTTACCTGCTGGTCTGCAAAAGTAGAGTTTTCTCCACTCTCTCCTTCAGTGAGGAAGCATGGTCCATAAGGTTTGCACCTTCAAGGGTTTCCTTTGCGTTGAAGTCAAGCCTTTCACCCTGCCTGGGAAACAAGATCGGGCTTCTTCACCTCAGGGCAGCTCAGTCAAGGGCAGAATTGCAAGATGTTGGTGACGAAAAGGTTAAATTGCTCAAAAGGCTGGATCTGTGGTTTCCTGCCCACACTTGTTCTGGCCTAAGGCAGTGCTTGGTAGTTTGGGAAGGGGGGGAAAAGGGAGGTCTTGCCTGGACCCAGGTGGCCGACAGGCAAACCATGTTATTAAGAAGCAGGGATAGCAAAACCTTGATCTTCAAACAAGACCCCTAATTAGTCACCAGCCCAAGAGTAAATGGCATTCCACCTCAGCAAGGCGGGAAGGGTGCCTTCAAATCCCAGAGACTAATTGCTGTCAGTGGCTCCGTGAGGATCCTGCTGGAAACACTTGTCATTTGAGCCACTTCCGGTTGGTAAACTTAAGCTATCAAACTGTTCCTTCATATTTCAGATTCTCCAAAGTGCTTATCCAGCCCTCGCACTTGAAGGGAACATCTTTTTGCTGAACATGCCTTGAGATCCAGTTTAGGGAAAGGTCTCCCTTATTTACGTACACCTAACAAGTTCATCCTAACACAGAATTCTTATACGGGAGTTAAAACATGTCTACTTTATTCTCATCTGAGTTTGAAAAACTCCATCTCAAGAACAAGCCTGTACTGGAGGGAGCAGGGATTTATCATGGAGAGTAAGGCTTCAATTTCAGAGCCTGTCCAGGGACCCTATATTCTGTCCTTATGGCTGTATATTTTTGTCATTTGAAACCATTTATTATCTGTGTGTGTGTGTGTGTGTGTGTGTGTGTGTGTGTGTGTGTGTGTGTGAGAGAGAGAGAGAGAGAGAGAGAGAGAGAGAGAGAGAGAGAGAGAGAGAGAGAGAGAGAGATTTGGGAAGGGTCTTCCCAAATGGCATGAACTTTGAAGCACACAAAATGAAAATGAGCCTTGTGGTATTTGGGTTATTTTGTTTCGTCCTCTTGAATCTCATGTTCTTGCCTCTTTTGGAGGTAAGTACCCTCTGCTCACTCTTGTCTCTTGGTCCCACTTGGTGCTTGTGAATGGAAAAACAGACTCATCCAAGCTACAGACAGAATTCTAGGTTTTCTCTAAATTCACACTCGAAATAGGAGAATGGTTTAAGAGCTTAGGACCAATAGATCCTGGCTCTGTCCCCTTTGAGGGCAGCCCAGGTTACACCAAGCCCAGAGGGCCAAAAAAAAAAAAAAAAAGCCAAGCAGGAGAGGCCTGGATGTGCTACTCAGGTGGGCTTATCCCAGGGTCTTCCAAGAACTGGGATCTGGTTTCTGGGATCTTCTCACAGTAGCTCATACTATTATTCAGAACAAGAGTACTGCAGTCAGGCTTTCTGAAGATGACTGGGCAAGCCCAACTTTTGAGCTCAATTTCAAGATCCACAAGTAAGCTTCAGTGGGCCCTGAAATGACCTGTTTTCTGTTAACACACTCAGCAAGCTGTGTTGTAGAATGGACCATGGCCACTTTCTCCTGCAGTTCAGCTTCAGAACTGTTCTCTGCCAGTCAGAGAGCAGCTGTTACTCAGCAGTAATGCCTTGGTTATGAATAGGCTGGGGTGGAACAGGAAGATGGGATGTCTGTACACAGGCTTAGGGTATTTGCACATAGGATTCCATCCCCTGTGATGAAAGCTTATGGTTTCCCCTCTATGGGTAACTTAATAGCTTCCTGTAAGTAGGAGGGTGCGGAAGTATGGTCCCACCCTAGTGGACTTCTCCAGGATTCCCCAGGACAGTTCCCTTCTCTCCAGAGCACAGGGATTCTGTTTGCTGAATCAGCCTTCATCTCCAATATCATTGGCAGGACCCCCCACCCCAAAGACTCCCAAAGCATTATTTTAATCTGTGTGTTCTCCTGATTGGAGATGGTAGAAAATACATGCCAACCCCTGGGTTGTTTAAACTAGTCCAGAAAAGAAAGGCTCACGTTGGTTTTGACAACAAACAAAACGAGTTTTTGTTCTATCAGTTATGTTTAAAAGATTCCAGTTTCAAACTGAACACAATGTGTGGTTATTCTGTTGGCGATTTATATAGCCACAGGGGCGCCACAGTTACACACTGCATACATCATTGTATTTTTGAAATGTACTTAATGAACTTTTTTTTCTTTTCTAGTAACTACTTCATTGCCTTAAATGAATGCATTCCAATAGAATTTGTAACAAATGACCACTCTGTGTTTGCGTTAATGCCAAACACGTTTAACAAATTTTTAACAAGGAACCCTGGCAAAATGCCAAACTCCTAGAGGGACACTGGAGGAATGCTATAAATTTAAACTAGATTTTACCTTTTCACTTAGTTCCGCGAGTGTCTTAGGTGCCTTGTTCTCTCAGCGCGGCAGCCTGTCCATTTCATGTCAGATAGCTGTACATTTTCATTATGTGGGGTACACAGGTTGTGCCTACTTCCAGGGACTTGTAAGTGCAGGCATCTACAGCTCAAATAATATAAGCGGTGTAGAAATAAATCTTTATTTCCACAAAAATTTTCCATATCTTCTATAGGTTGGTAACTATACGCATGCACATACACATCTACCAAAGTATGTCTGTGTTTCAAATCCACCGTCAGCCAGTATTGTACATGACAATTATTTAAACCAAGGATTCTCACCCGGGGGTAGCTGTCTTCCTCCTTGAGATATTTGGTGCAATCTGGACTATTTTTTGTTTTTGTTTTTGTTTTTGTTTTTGTTTTCATTGTCGTGACTGGAAGTGGGGATGTGCTATTAGCCTCTCAGTGAGAGAAGTCAGGGAGACTGGAGGCCATCCTCCACTGAGGTCAGTGCCCGATAGCAAAGAACTGTTCAGTCACAATTGTCCATATTTTTGAGACTGAGGAGCCCTGGACTAGAGCCCTTCAAAAGTGGGCCAACTAAGAACATGTGTTTTTAAGAAAAAAAAAAAATTACAACAGAACTCATTACTCCTCAACCAGTGTGTTAAAGATTAGGTGGAACCCCTCCCCCCTGTGCCGAATGGGCGACTTTGGCGGAGGTGATTTAGTCCACCACAATACCTTGACCCAAATGTAAACCGAGGTGGCGTCAGAGTTTACCGGCGGCGGCGATTGAAGTGTGTGTGCAAGGCCAGCTGACGAATATCAAGTGCTGCCCCCACCCCCCAGAGAAGGCCAGTGCTGGGTCTCAGGAGTGGTCCACCGCAAGGCTAGTAAGTGGCAGGGTGTTGTCCACCAGCTTTTGGGGGATGAAGCCTCATGTTGCAATGGCCAGGCAGTTATCAACATGTATAGTAGACAAGAGTTGATTCCATTCAAGTATTAAAATAAAGCTTTGTGAAACAAAATATATTGTTGTGTTTAGAGGTTGTTTACAAGAGAAAGATATTAGTTTAAATACTATCGATGTTAGAGAGAGATTACACAAGTTGGAAAGATGAAAAATAAGAGACAAAGACCAAGTTCCCTCATGTGGGGAGGGGCTGCTACCCAAGCAAGTGGAGGTGTGATACCCTCAGACTTGTTGGAGATAATTAATGCGGCCGTGATGAGGCAGACCGCCTGCTCCGAACATGAACCATTAATATTACTGACCACAGTAATAATTACAAAAATAAATCCTGAGGAGACACAGCTCCGTGAGGCCATTTCCAGGTAGAGGTTGCAGATCAGTCCGAATCCCTTCATTTCAACTATGGGTGAGTCACACCCAGCGGGAAGAGGACAGAGATGAACAGCAGGAGCCCCACCGCTGTGTGTCCGCCCCCTCACCCCCCCCCCACTCCCCCCCCCCCCCACACACACACACAGCTCTGTCATCCTCAGGGCTTCAGAGCAGGGCTGCAAGGCCAGCCCTACCCCCACCCTTATAGCCCTTTGGGCTCCGAAGTGTTACATTTTATTGCCCTGTGGAGCTGTAGGAGGCCACTCTCAAGGTAAAATGTTGCTCTCCACTCATATTTTTGAATTATGGCTTCAAGGTGGTTGCTCCTATCAAGAAAATTAAATGATTTAACATAATTTGTTGCCACTTTGATCACAACAATAATAAATAAATCTTCATGAAGAAAACGGGAAACCCATTCCATCCCATTTTAAAAGATGTTAAGTCATAACACAGATGTAGTTATATGTTTTTATTTTATTATTTTATTTTAGCAGAAACGACTGTGTTGGGCTTTCCTGTGCATAGTTACTCAGAGGAGTTGTTCTGTAGGATGCCCAAGGCCCTGAAGGAACCCTTTCCTCCTCCATGACTAATTAGTCTATCAGGGGCTGGCCTTTTATGTGGGCACCATGTGCAATACGTTAGGGGCATCCATGGCTGTTGTGAATGGGTGTCTGTTTTTGTACCTGGGGCACACTGCACACATTTGGGACACACATGGAACGGAGTGGACATTAACCCAGATGTCAAAAATAGCCTGCATTTTACTGCTGTTATTAAACAGTTTCCCCTTTAACCCCTCTGTGTTTACCAAAGACCCCTTTCTCCCAGCCCGTTTCTGCAAATCACTACTGAAAGGGCAGGGGAAGAAAGCCATAACCAGGCAGGTGCCTTTATTCCAAAGAAAAACAGTCTGAAGCACATTTATAGCTGGCTGTCCTGAGGGTGCATGTCCTGGGCCAGAGTCTCCCTGCTGGGGTGCGCTGTGCTCTGCCCCTCTGGCACCCTACCTAAAGTCAAGCCGAAGGCCACAGTGCCACCAGTAGAGGGTTTTCTTCCCATGAAGGAGCTAGCTTTGCATTCTAATATGACAGCAGTCCCACATTCTTCAGCTTAAAATGTCTAAAAAGTGCAAAATAATATTCTGAGAAAAAAATTGAAATACCGCCTATGATAAACATCATCCGTATTCTGCTAGACATACCCTTGCAAATGTTTGTGATGACTTCTGCTTGGGTGCAAAAATTAAGTCAAATTATATAAATAAGTCAATCTGCTTCTTTTTTTTTTTTTTTTTTCCTCCTCTACCAGAAACATTTAGGCGACTATCCTCATCCCGAATCAGAGATGTCTGTTTCTTGGCTATTCATAATCAATTGATAAAATGTATGCTTCCTGATCACAGGTATTTGTTCCCTTCAGGGCACAAAGATTTAAAACCTCCTTCAGACGTCAGTTCGCATGTCTGCGTACAGTCTGTTTCCCCGTGTCAGTGAGGACATGGGCTTCGTCTGTGTCCTTCATTAAAGCCGCTGTTGCCCACACCAGGCACATTGCCCGTGCACTGTACTAGATTTCAGTTGCTCCAAAACAGAGCGCTTCAAGCACAGCATCTTACAGGCAACATCCATGCATCACTGCACAGGTCCCCTCTATGGTTGGTTCATATAGAAAGTGAGGACATAACCACTCCAAGGTATGGTTGAGGGGAAGGTTGGCATTGTAGATAGAAGAGACAGTAGAGCCGGGGCATCTGGAAGAGTCCAGAGCCAGGAGAGAAAGTAGTAGACTAAACATAGCTAGCAGACTGGACTGGGCCATGGCCAGGGGTAGGGTGGGGAGGAGAGAGGAAGGGAGGAGAGGAGGAAGACAGAGAGACAGAGAGAGAGAGAGACAGAGAGAGAGAGAGAGAGAGAGAGAGAGAGAGAGAGAGAGAGAGAGAGAGAGAGAGAGAGAGAACACAAGCAAAAACAGTATATGGCCAAAATGGCAGGGTTATATAGTAGTGGGGGTAGGGGGGGTTTGGGGGAGTGGGGGATGGGGCATGAACTGGAGAAGATTAGGGTAGGGGGTGGGGTGAGAACAACTGAGAAGAGCCAGGGGTCTGTATGGACTCTGTAACAGGTATTTGTGATGCTGAGAGAGCCTGGCCACCAGCATGCGCTTTGGTATGCTAATAGACTCCTGACGGAAGTCCAGCAGGTCTCTTCTGAGTTCTGTTCAGAATTTCACACAACACAAGTCAAGGCAGACCTAAGAGGACCTGAATGGGAAGGCTCTTGGAGCAATAGACTCCAAGCTCTTTTTCAGGTTGCCTACAGATTTCACTTTTTTGTGGGTGTAGGACTGAGGTTCTTGCTGCTTCCTGGCTGTCAGCTGTGCTGTGAAGAGACCCCTCCCCTAAAGCAGTGGTTCTCAACCTGTGAGTCCTGACTCCTTTGGGGGGGGTAGGGGGCTGAACAACCTTTTTATGGAAGTCGAATATCAGATATCCTGCATATCAGATATTTACATTATGATTCGTAACAGTAGCAAAAAATCAGTTATGACATAGCCATGAAATAGTTTTATGGTTGGGGGTCACCACAACACAAGGAATTGTACTAAAGGTCACAGCATTAGGAAGGTTGAGAACCACTCTCTGACCTAAAGGAAGTTGTCACTCCTCACCCCTGTGGCTCTTTTCTCTCAGCACAGTAAGACCTCACTCACAGCCTTCACACTTGACCTTCTCTTTTGTACTGATGACAGGAGAAAGAGATTTGCTAAAGAAGGGCCCCTGTCCTCAAGCTAAATCTGTTTGGGCAAACTTCCTTTATATTAATCTAGCCCTAATTGAGTTAATTAATATAATTATGGTCTGCTGTAGTTCACTCCAAAAACCAGGGGTTGGGGTAGAAGGGCTTATTTCAAGGGAGGCTGGGTAGGGAGGAAATTTTAGAGTTCTATCTATCTAATCACTCCTTAATATCTGTAGAATGAATGAGGAGATCACCCTGTTCCAGACACTGTACAAAGCTTAGGGGATGCTAAGTGAGCAAGAGCAGCCTGCCCTTGCCCTCACCAAACTTATCCTCTGGGCTATAGGTGTTTACTGGAAGTAAAATGGCAAGTCACATCTATAACGTTGAGTTTCCTAGTAGTCACATTTTTAAAGTGATAAGAAACAGGTAGAATTTAGGGCAGTATATTTTATTGGATTCAGTACATCCAAAGTATTTTGACATGAAGTCAGTATTAAAAAATTGTTCCTGAGATAGTATACATTCTTTTTTCCATAGTAAATCTTCAAAATCTGGTATGCATTTCACACTTTAATTGTGTCTCAGTTTGTATTAGACATGTTTTGAGTGTTCGGTGGCCACGTGTGGCCAGCAGCTACCATATTGGGTAGGGCAAGTCTAGACAATTCATAGGCAGAGGACCATACAGGAGACTTCCTGGATGGCACACTGTCTAAGCTGAGAATGAGGAGTAAAGAGAGATCAATCCACTGGCAAAATGACCTGAGTGTATGTGGACAAAGCACACAATGAGGAGAACATGGGGGAAAGAAAAGAATAGACAGAGGCTAGAAGAGACCTTGCCAGCCTGGCCAGCAGTCCACAGGTCCTCCATCCCCAGTCCTGCAGGATTACAAAGAGCTGTGAACAGGGTGGCATACTCTAAACCTCTGTGTGTTGGAGTGGCCACCACCATCACAGTAGAGCTATCGGCTGCCCCAGAAGACAGAGCTGGGTCTGTCTGCCTTGCAAGAGAATACTGGAGAGGTTAGGGCCCAGCATCTTCAAGCATCCTTGTGAGGGAGAATCAGCCAAGCTTGGAATCATCTTACAGGGGATAAGGGCCCTGGTTGCCCTTGCTGGAAGGCTGGATCCCGTTTTTAAAGGTTTTAAAAGTACATTCTCACTTGCCCCTCAAGGAGTGATGATCTCTCTTTGTAACTGCTGGCAATGTCCTGTCATGTTTGGTTTGGTTTGATTGTTGTTTTTAGCTTCAGACTCATCTGAGCCTCTTGGTGAATGAATTATTTCATTGAAGGGTGGTAACACTTTAAAAAAATCATTTTATTTGCGTGTTAAAATAAAGGTAGTTAAAGGTAGTCTCTGACTATATCCATGGTAGTGGTTATGTCTGTTGTCTTTCCAATGAAAAAAATTAAGAAGTGTCACAGGACTTAAAAGATGTAGCTGAAGATGTAGCTGGCATAAGGGCTCTGAGGGGGTCCTCACTAAATGTGTAATAGGTATGCTGCTCATTTGCTCTGTTGTTTGCATCTTTTTTTTTTAATGACATTTTAAAATCAGTATTTAAACCATCAGGGACTTTTGAGAGTTCTCCTACCTAAAGATAATTATTACTGTGATTGTGAGACCTGTGTTCGACTCTGTGACCTGGGTGCCCAGCTGGAAAGCTATCTAAAAACTGAGTAAACAATTGTTCTCTGCTGCTTTATCTTGGAAAAATATCAAAGACATTGGACATCGACTGTAATTGTTTTTCACTTAGTTCCCCATCTGTAAAAGGAAACAACCTGTGCATTTTAATACTACCTTATGGCTCCCCTTCCCTTTTCATCCTATGGCCTTTTAATATGTCGGTCAGCCCTTTAAAGGGATGATTAAGGAATGCTTAGCACACAAAAGAATGAGAGCTATGCACAGCTCATGAAACAGAAAGCGTGCTCAGACTCACAATTTTTTATACAAAGTTTGCAGCGATTTTATGTGCCAGAGTGAGTAATATGATCTGCACTAGAAACTCCCTAAATTTCTGGCTCTGCAGAAGTCATTTTTTGCCCTGATTCAAGTTTCTTAGCCAGAAGAGTTACACCAAACTCCTCAAAGTATGAATTAGCTGCATTCATTCAAGCCATACATTCCATTAAAACTGCTTAAGGATGCCCTGAAATAGATGCTTGCCCAGGCAGATGCAGAGATCTTTGACTTTCTCATTGGCCAATGGGACTTAAGTAGAGTAGATCAGCTGCCAAATCAGACATCCAAAGAGTAGATGTGAAAAGTGATGTAGAGAACAAGACCTGGTGGGGTGCTGGGGATGTCTTTCTGTATGCTGTGAATGTGTTGCTCTGATTGATTGATTGATGAATAAAACTCTGATTGGCCAGTAGCCAGGCAGGAAGTATAGTATAGGTGGGATAAGCAGAGAGGAGAATTCTGGGAAGTTGGAAGGCTGAGTCAGGAGACACTGCCAGCTGCCGCCATGAGAAACAAGATGTAAAGTACCGGTAAGACACAAGCCATGTGGCAACTTATAGATTAATAGAAATGGGTTAATTTAAGATATAAGAACTTGTGGTGGTATTGTGTTCCCCAAAATGTTGTGCACGCTAATAAACTTATCTGGGGTCAGAGAACAGAACAACCACAATATTAAACATAGAGGTTAGGCAGTGGTAGCACATGCCTTTAATCCTAGCATTCCAGGGGCAGAGATCTACCTGGATCTCTGTGTGTTCAAGGGTACAGCCAAGCATGGTGACTCATGCCTTTAATCCCAGAAAGTGAGCCTTTAATCCCAGGGAGTGATGGCAGAAAGATATATAAGGCATGAAGACCAGAAACTAGAAGCATTTGGCTGGTTAAGCTTTTAGACTTTTGAGCAGCACAGTTCAGCTGAGATTCATTTGGATAAGGACTCAGAGGCTTCCAGTCTGAGGAAACAGGATCAGCTGTGGACCTGGCGAGGTGAGGTAGCTGTGGCTTGTTCTGCTTCTATGATCTTCCAACATTCACCACAATAGCTGGCCTTCGGTTTTATTTTATTAATAAGACTCTTTAAGATTCATGCTACAAGAACTAGATAGCAAGAAGCCTGCCACGGCTATACAGTTTATAAGTAATATAAGTCTCTGTGTGTTTACTTGGGTCTCAGCAGCTGCGGGCCTGAGCAGGACAGGAGAAAACTCAGCTACAGTGGGGTATGCTTGCATTCCCAGCACTTGGGAGGTGGAGGCAAGAGGTTCAGGGTACAGAAATAAAAGGTCAGCCAGGATATATAGCAAGACTCTGTCTCAAGAAGTAAAATGAAACAAAAAATGTGTGTGTGTGTGTGTGTGTGTGTGTGTGTGTGTGTGTGTGTGTGTGTGTATCCTCTCCCTTCCCTGCCACAGTCTCCAGAGAGCCACATTATGTCTCTGTGTTGGAAACACCCAACATTCCAAGGACCTCTGAATGATAATGACATAAGCACACTGTTGAGCATGAGCAAAGAAGCAGGTCACAGCTGTGGCTTCAGTGTTGTATGATATATACCACCATGTTTTGCTTATCCACTCATTTGGGGACAGATACTTGGTGCTGTTGTGAAAAATGACACTTGGTGTGCTTGTGTGCGAGAATCTGTCTGAGTCCAAGTTTTCAGTTCCTTTGCATGTATACATATGAATGGAATTGCCAGCTCCAGCAGTCACTTAAGCCATTGCTCTTGCATGGCTTACAGGTCTTTGAAATTGTTGCTGTCACAGGGCTCATAAATGAGTGTTAAAGCTCTTGGCATATTGACTGCCTTTAACATTCTAATGTCTCTGAGTCGAGTTTAAAAAAAAAAGAAAAGTAAAACCATAGTGTAGAAAAAAAATGTGGAGAGAAAAAAGTGACATGTTATTTGATCATGTCAAAATGACCCATAGGAGCATCTGGTACATTCCTCTTCCTTTTCTTTGTGGTTATCAGTCATGTGTGCATAGGGTGGGACATGGTTTGAAAGGGCCTCTTCGCAAGACACTTGTAGGACATCATTGAACCTTCCGATCTGTGTGTCCTTTTTCTCTGCTCCCTCTCTTTGCACCCCATCCATTCTCACCTGACCCCAACCAAAGAGAGTGGCCGTGGCTGGGTCGGGGAGAGGGGAGAGGAGCCTCTGCCGCATGATGGCAAAGATCACCACCAGTATCCTTCTCTATTAAATCATGTACTTTGTCGTTGCAGCTGCCGGAAGGGTTGGCTAAAGGGGGAGCTCGGGACTGCAGCCGTAGCCTGGTAATCCACTGCAGCGTGGCTCTCTTCATTGTCCACCACCAGACGCAGCCCCAGCAGCAGCAGGTCCAACCCGAAGGGGAATTCTCACTTTCGCTTTCCTGTGTGATTCTGGTCACCTCATTCCTCCTGCATTTGGGTGTTTGGGAAAGAGAGAGTACGAAGGAGGAGAAAGATGACAGCTCTTTCATTTTCCATCAGGATTTGGGCCTTTTCAAAGTGACCGTCCCTGCTGAAAGCCACGTGATGAGCGTTTTAGTTCTGTTGCTTTGCCTCGTGGATACATCAGCACTGCACGGGATGCAGACTGTGGATTCAGCTTCTGTTGGACTGCTCGCTCCATCTCCCATTATCCTGCCGGTCAGTCTGAGTGGTCCTAACACATTAGATTATCAGACAATCTAAACTTGCTTTGAACGAGTGCTGCTGGTGGTGTTTGCATACCACGGTGCATGGAGTGTTGGACAAAGAAACCAAAAGACCAAAATTTGAGAGCCTTTACCCTCCTCCAGTTCTTTAATCTGTCGGTCAAGGAACCACATTTTGATGGTGTTATCAGTTGTTACCTCTGGGCCAGGTTGGAAGTGAAATCAATTTTTTAAACCACTAATAACTTGCCAAGAAATCGCCTTATGAGAACATGGTGTGTGTCTCTGACAGTGCATGGCACATCTAAATTGGTCATTCATAATTTTCTTGTCCTGCTCATGTATGAGAGAGTGACAAAAGCCTGAGGCATCTGTGTAACCACTCTCATGCTCCTTGAACCCCACAGCTGGGACATGACCGGGCCTCAGGCTCTTCTCGTTCTCATGCATGCAGGTCTCCATGAAGAAGCTGAAATTCATTCATGTTTCAAGATCCAAATGCTGTGCAAGCAGTGTGAGCTTGGGTCTTCTGTAAATGAAGGGTCATTTCTCATTGTTATTTTTTTTTTCTTGAGAAAATGTCTCTAACATGGATTCCAAAGCATTTTCAGCATCAAACACGAAAGCATTGATGAATGAAGTTGTATGTCTGTAAATAGCATTATACAACCTGTCTGTGGATACAGAGTCCTTCTCTAAAGCACATGCCAGGGAAAGAGACCACATTCCAAGGTCTTTTACATACAGTGACAAGGTACTAAGGAGAATCCAACTCCTGCTGCTTCCTCTGAAGATTCAGAATTGTTAGTCATTACCACTTCATACAAACACACAGCTCAGCCTGGCAGTGTGCAGCTCTTGTACCAACCCATTTTCTTGTCAATGGGAGGATCCCTCCCACCTGCATTCCTAAAGGACAAACAGTGAATTTAAGCATGAGTGGCCTTAATAAATACAATTGTCTTTCTTTGCTGCTGTGGAAAAAGGGTTCTAAGCAGAAGTTGCTGAAATCTTGCATTGAATCAAATCATTATTACTTTCCAAAATGTTGGTGCAATTAACTCTGGACCTCTCTCATGAGCCATAGAGATATTTAAAAGACAAACCCCTTGTTTTCTGGGGAAAGGAAACTGTCCCTGAACTGCACCCCTTGATTCCTGGTGCATCAGGAGTAATATATTCAAGCAGGTTTCTTCCTTCGGGGGGTTCGTTCTTGTCAGTAAATAGCGAACTGTGTAAAGCTTATGTGTTAACATAAACGATCAGATACATTCATGTTTAAAAAGTTTGTCCTTTAACTATCAAAAGGATCTAGGTTGTTATTAGAGAAGGGAGCAGAGTTCTTTGCAAGTTTATTTAATTCATTTTGGTGGAGTGTTGTAATGAAAACCCAAGCCACAGACCAGTCCCCAGGGACAATTTGGGTGTCCTCAGAGAAGTCCTTACAGCCTACCACCAGGGCCTGACTTGAACTCTGCAACTAAATACTTGAAACGGGAAGGAGGAGAGCCAGGATAGTAAATGGGGTCCTTGAAGTAGCAAACAAAGAGATCAACCATGTGTAATTAGCTATTTCTACATATGTGCCAATTTTGTCACAGCTATTGTTTGGGGAACCATTTTTTTTTTCTGCCCCACTTTGGTTGGCTGGAAGTACTATTGATCTTACTTTCATGCAAGCTTATCATTCTGTCCCTGAAAAATCGAATTCTGTCTAACACAGCATCTTTTCCCATTTTGTGTAATATTCTCTGATGTTTGGGGGTTACAAAAAAAAATCCCTTTTTGCACATTGAAAATAGTGTCTGGGTTTACACCAAACACTGTGATGTTCAGAAGATATTTCCTTTGTGCAGCCTTGAGCAGGTGTCCTTCTAACCATAGTATAGTTGATACTAACTAAACAAACAAACAAAGTTTGGGCTAACATTTAGGAGAAGTTGGTCTAAGTCTTACTTTGTGCAAGAGCAGGCTTGTATTTATAACCCCATTTGATTTCTATAAACAGTCTCAATTTTGTATTTAATGATTTTGTGTATTCAGTATGCACCTTAACAGCGTGTCAACTTTCATTTGAAAGTGAGTTTTACTTTGTAAACAGTGTTTATGATGAGACCTCAAATGTGTCCACATAAGCTCTATCTGCAGTGTTTTTGTGTAGAGTGCATCTGACTGCTGCCGGGGGGTCCATGTATCTAATTCCCTGAGACCCTTGTTTGACAGTGCTTCTTGTAATATTTCTTCAAGTGAGTGGCATGTGGGTTGTGATATTGACCATGTGATCATGGACCTCGCTATGAACAATAAATAAATAAATAAAATTAAGGAACCCTCAAAAACTACCAATGGGCATGTATCAGCCAGTCATTGTAACCTCGTGTCTAGTAGAAATACCATGTGCAAGGTATGTACAGCTCATAACTTTGTTATCATGTGTATGAGGAGTACTTTGTGCTGATTGTCTTATTTATATTCATTAAATAAACCTTGTTTCTTTCCGAAGTGACTTCATTCCATCTTCCACAAATATACCGTGTGACTGTCTCTAACACTTTGGGGGCCATTGGTCACCATTTGAAGAGTCATACAGGCCAAAAGAAGAAAGAAAGAGGGAGGAGGAAGTGAGGAAGAGAAGTTATTGTCTTCCTTAACTGGAGAGGCCAAGACAGAAATCTTTCTTGATAGACAGCGGGTCCTGCAGGTTCAGAACAGGAAGTTAGATCATGAGCCATATCTCCTTTCCTCTCCCTTTCCTTTATTTTCACACACTCCCTCCATTTTCCCTTTCTCTCCTCTTCTTCCTCCCTCCCATCCCCCTCTGTCTTGGTACCTCTCATTGTCTCTGCTGAACTCTCCCCTTGGGAGCCAAGATGTTTCTGAGCATTTGGGGCTTTTCAAGAAGCGATCATTTTCTTTTCCAATATCCACAAATGTCCCCCAAAGGGACAGACACTTTAGCTCTATTTGGATCTCGAATCCTTCCTTTTTGTGGGAGTTGAGAGGGTGAGGCTGTGTGGTTGACACTGCCTGGAGGAGGGAAGTTTCTAGTGGGAAGATCATGGACTGCATTCAGAAAAAGAGAGACGGAGAAACTGGGCAGGAAGAATCACAACCTGCACGGCCATGGCTTGGATGTACACGGTCACCCATGTGTGGACTCATTGTCCCTTGCAGCCTGAGTCAGACCATAGATGATGTCCCCTCACAGTGATGGCCTCTTGCTAGATGTCCATTTTAAAGCCTACAAAACCAGTTTCTGCTTCCTTTAAAGCTTTGAATTACATTAGCACCATGGGATTTCTACTTCTTACCAAGAGTGAAATCATTAAGTGGTTGCTAGAAACTGTGTTTCACCAGATGGGGAAACTGAGGTCCAGTCATAAATGGCTGATCTAGTCAGGTGTGGTAAGCTTGTGGCCATCTAAGACAGGAATGTGTGTCCCTGGGAGCTCCTCTAGGAAGGAGGAAATGAGACCAAGGTCTTTCTCCAGTTGTTCCTTGACAACACGGAAAATATCTTTTGGCCTCTGTACTTTGGGTTTATGGGGTTGACTTCCCTGACAGTCAGGTACACTAGGGGCCTTGTTTGTCCTTTGCATTTTATTGTCTTTTGGTAGAAAGGGAACTTCTGTCAGGGAAGAATTTCTCACATCATAGACTTGCCGAAGCAGTCTGCACTTGTTCAGGACTGCTTGTGTCAACCCAGCTGGCCAGATAGAACCCCTACTTTGTAACCAACAAACCCAGCCCCTGGGTGAGAAAGACTGCAGCCCACATTGTCGGACTGGTTGCCCATTGCAGAACTCCCTGGGGCCTCACGGATGAGACTTGGGCCCACTTGAAGTCTCTCATGACTGCCTCGACTGTCCGTGAACTGATCTTACAGAAGTCTAGAGAAGACAGCACTAATCCTGGATCCAGAACTGCAGCCCTACTGATGATAAATAAACATCGGTAGTAAATCATTGACCTGACCTGAGGATTTGCTAGGAGCAGGGCTGTGAAAATGATGATGTCAGGGCATCTCACCCACCCTGGCAGCAGTTCTGTGAGTTAAAGCACTGCCATGAAGCACATTTCACATAACTAACAGAAGTGACGTCATGGGGATAACCAGATGCAGTACTTGTCAAGTACTGCTAAATGTATCCTACAGTAGACCTGATTAGTGACCTCCAAAAGTACTCGACAAGTACTTATTTTAGAGTCATATTGTAGCGAATACTATCGGTATGTGAACTTATTTACCCTCACCGCAATCCCATAAAGCAGGTGCTTTTATGATCCCATTTTATAGACTAGTTTTAAAAAGCCCAAGGAGTCAACATGCCTTGCTCAGGGTTCCCCAGCTTTAAACCCAGTGTTAGAAAAGCCTGCTTAGGAGGAGGCCCCAGGTCAAGTCTATCTATCAGAAAGGGAAACTGGCAATGTTCAACAAGAGTTCCTAAGCCTAAACCTAGGGTCCCTCTTGTTCCTGAATTTGAAAGCTTCAGAATTATCCCCAAGGGAATATTTAACAAGTCCTACCCACAAACCATTTCTAGAACCCACTTTGGTCTCTGAACTTTAGGAAACCCTCCCAGCAGTCCAGTGGTGGAGTGTAGCATAAACTGTATTTGTAAGATACCAGTTGAAGTCCATTCCACAGAGCTTACCCCATGCCCACAGATACATGGTTTCTTGGTTGTTAAGATGATGAATTAGTCATCTATATGCCACTCGTTCAATAATATCACAGCTTAGAGATGAAGCACATACTGGATTCAGATTTCCTTGGTGTTAACCTCATATCTCTTTTCTTTTTTCATCTAGGGCATCACATTGCATTTACTTGTCATGCTGCCATAAGTTCCTATCACTGAGAGTCGCTTAGCCGGTCCCTGTTTTTGTGACCTTGGCTGTTTTGGAGGTCACTAATCAGGTCTACTGTAGGATACATTCGGCTGAGATTTGACAGCTTCTCTAGTTTTCAGGCTCAGCCTGGGGAACATAAGGGCTATTGGGAGGAAGGCCACAGAGCTGATAAATGGCCGTGGTCAGGGCAGCTTATCAAGGAGGGCCCATACTTGCAACATGACTTAACACTGTTGATATTGGCCTTGCCCTTTTGGGTAGGTCAGTGTTTGCCAGTTTTTGCCACCAAGGTCACTCTTGTCCTCCCACTGTGTTGGACTTTTAAAGTATTGAAGCAGGGGCCTGGGAAATGGCTATGTAAGCATGAGGACCTGAGTTCAGATCCCCAGCAACCATGTAAAAAAAAAGGGAGGGGGGTTATGGCACTCACCTTAACCCCAGCACTGGGAAGCAGAAACAAGAAGATCTCAGGACTTGCTGTCCTGTAGCTCTAGCCATCTGTGAGCTCTGCATTCAGTGAGGGACCCTGCCTCAAAAACTAAGGTGGAGAGGGCTGGAAGGGAAGACACCTGAGGGCTACCTGTGGCCTCCACACAGGTTCCTGAGCGCTCCCATGAACATAGACATGCAGCACATGTGCAGGGTACAGAGAGAAGTGATTGGCTCTCTACCTTAGAATGTTCTCGCGGCAATTGGAAGATGCAGTAGCCATAGGATTAGAAAAAAAAATTCCCAGTCTTTAGGAGCAAAGTCGTTTGATCAATAGCTTCAGCCAGTTGCCTGGCTGAGTTGTCCCTTTTGGGTGGAAGCCTGCCTGCTGCCTCCTGTCCCATCTTCCCTGTTAGATTATGGAAGCGTGTATGACAGACACAGCCAGTGTGAGAGGACTAGACCCCTTTCCAAGTGCAGGCTAGAGCCAGAATTTCTCGTTTAGAAATAGGTGATGCCTGTCACAACACTGTAACTTCCTGTATGGAAGACTCGAGGACACCAACCGTGGTGAGTCCTGCACCTCCTCACCCACGAGGGTGCTGTGGCTCTGCAGTTGCAGGAAGAAAGATGGGCATTTATTTGGGTCAATATATCTATTAGGGATTTTTTTTTTTCTTTTGCAGGGATAGACTCTTTACACACAGAAGAAAAGAACAGAAAAGGTCTCATAAATAAAAATAAATGCACAAGTGAGCATGGCAGTGCTCACCTGTAACCACTGGGCTTAGAACCTGGAGGCAGGGGGTTTATGAGCTCAAGGCAAGTATGGGCTACCAAATCCAAATCTAAACAAACTCACACATATACTCCTGGGCACTCAGCCCTATAGGTAAGAGCTCGGACTTTATAACTCCCCTGTGAAGGTGAAAGACATATGGATAGAGTCCCCTGTTCGAGGTATAGTCCTGTTGAAAAGGGAGAAAACACACAGCCCCAGATAAAAACAGAAAACAAGTGCTGGGATGCAAGGATCAAGTTTATATAGTGAAGAGAACACTTCACAGCAAAGCTACATTCCAGTCCTCCGTGACTCCCAAGTAAGACCACAGCTCAGTGAAACAGCATGAGCCTGGCAAGCCAGGTGTCTGCTCCTCAGTCCTCACTGTGTAGCTATTTATTATTTTTAACTTACTTTGGGAGAAGGATGCCACGTTATGACTGAAGGCAGCCTCTGTCCTGCTCAGAGCCAACAAGAACAATGTAACTCCTAGCCACCAGCCTTGGAGTCCCAGGGGAGAACCCTAAGGAGTGTTAGGCCTCTTCTGGGGTAGGGCTTCTTCCTGCTTACTTGCTGATTAGCTGCTCAAGATGTCTACAAGCCATTACAGGGACTGTATCAACTAGTTGACGAGAGCAAGAAGAAACAGAAGAAATTGTTGCCATGTGCCCTAACGCAGCAACATTTCATATAATCCTGGACAGACAAGAACCTTCCATCTCAAGAACCTTCCATCAGATTCTATTCAGATAAAGCTAGAAAAAGACAAGATTCACCTGTGGGCATATGAATTTGAATTCTTAGCCCAGAAATTATTTACAAAGTTAGATTTGCGTTGTGAAAATTCATCAAGCAACAGATGTTCTACCTCATTTCAAAGATTTGCCCTAAGAAATGTTACTGCCAGTGTTCCCCAGTGTTCACATCACACAAGTTGGAAAAACCAGGGAGTAAATCTAAGCATTTCTTGTTTGGCCAGCACAGTGTCTCAAAACTCGAGGAATTAGGAGTTAAGGCTGGGGCTGTATCTTTCTGTAGAGTGATAGTCCGGGGCCCTAGGTTCAATCCCCAGTACTTGAAAAACCCGAGGAATTACCCAGATTAAACAATCGAAGAGACACGACCACGGTGTCATGTACGATTCTAGAAGGGACTGTGGACCACGTGTTGGGACAGGCATCAAAATTTGAAGAGGACCTGAGGTTGGATGGCAGGGCTGTATCAAGATGGTTTCCTCATCTGAAAGTTACTATGATACAGAGATGGTCTTGCTTAGGAGAAATGTGTGCTGGAGAATTTAGAGGGTTTTCTAGCTTGTGGTTACATGGCTCAGAGAAACTGATAATAATGGATTTGTACACTGCCATCAAAGAGAAGAGACCAAGGAGCTAACACAGTGACATGTTAAAAAGTGCTGTTTTTATACCCTTCCAGCTTTTTAGTAAGTTTGAAGTTGTTTCGAAATACATTATTTTAGAAGTGTCTTTTGAAAGCGTAGTCACGCAGGGCTCGGAGTCTAGGAGGGTGGGGAAGTGTTAGAGGCAATGGCCAGCCCTCCATTGTCCTCACTGTCCTCTAGAATTTGACACCTGGTCAAGCCCACCCATTGTGTGGCCTGCCAGCATCTGAGTGGGCCTGGGTTTACAGCCCTCTTTAGACTTCCCATTCTACTGCATGCCAAACAAATCGGCATAGGCCTGCTGAATAGCCGCTGTTTGTTTTCTCTATCCCAAATTATCATTCAGACCTAGAAGTTGGTTTTATTACAAAAAAATAAAATAAAATAAAAGGACCAAATGAACACTTAACACAATGCCAGCTACAATGCTAGGTCATGAACAAAATGGAGATAATAGCTATTATTAGCAGCAATATATCATAAATAATAAGCACGTAACAAAATGATGTTGCTGGTCACTGGCCCACTCCCAGCCATTTTTTCCCAAGAGCTGCTCCAGCTGGTCCTTGTTCACATGCCATTTGCCACGTCAGGGTTTTCCTCAACCATGCTTAATAACCAGTTTCCAGATCTGGATATTGGGGGCTGTAAATTTCCCTGGTGACTGTTGCCAATGACAGGGAAGGAAAGGCTTGTGTAATTACCACTTGTACTTCCACGAAACACATGAACTCAAGTCAAGAGCAAGGATTTGGGACAATAAAACACTGGGGTTGAAACAAGCAGGGGACAAATTCTGCCCAATGTCAGCTTCCTTAGAGGGGAAAATGGTAGTGGGACCAACAGTGGGGTGCTACTTATGTTGCTGGGTGCTTCCTTTCCTTTCTTCCACACAGATGTTCACACTTCTGTAAGATTAGCTCTGGATTGTTCAGCACTCGGTAGCTACAACCACAATCGGTGATGTGATTGGTTGATTTTATAACACAGTTCTCCCAAGTCTAGGAAATGGGGAAGGCTTCCAGGCAAGTCCACGGTACCGGTACCATACTGTATGACACCCTTCACACAAGCTGGTTTCATGTGTTCCATGGAAATAGCCCAAAAGAGCAGCGAAGATCTGTGTGATACTGCTCAGCTCCGTGCGGAAATGCTCAAGACAGTCCTTGGCAAGGATCTGAACTTGGGCCCCAAACCCTGTCTGGTGATGATCTGGCTTCTGGCCATCATGTTGCCAGTTTCGAAGAAAAGGAGGTAGAGGCACACAGGGAAAGAATCGTCCTGCCTCAGGATTCCCCCCCGTGTTTCATTTCCTGGACAGAGACAATGGCTGTGCTCTATAAGTTAGAAAGTGGTTTTCTTCCTACACAGGCTCAGGCTTCATTTGTGTGTGTGTGTGTGTGTGTGTGTGTGTGTGTGTGTGTGTGTGTCTCTGACAAAACCAGAGAGGGGTGAAAATGTGACAGGACAGAAAGAGAATTTCTGGTGACCAGCTGGAGAACTCCAGCATCTTCAGAAGTTGTTGAGGCATGGGAGAATTTCTCCAAAAGTCTCGTGGATTCTCAAAGAGACTGAAATGCAACAGATCCAAGAGTGGCCACCATGAATTCTGGAAAACAAACAAACAAACAAACAAACCCAGAGTACAGGATGTAGCTACTTATAAAGGGACAGTCTTTCACCAAGAGAATAAAATAGTACCGTATTTCCCACCCAGTAGGAATGAGCTCATGGAAATCTCACTTTACCTCAAACTAGACACAATCATTAACAGAGTGGGTGATTTTAAGTTGAGTTGTAGAGACTGAAGTAGTCAGAAGCGGGGGTGGGGGTGGGTGCGGGGGCATCATCCCAGGTATTTGGAGGGCGGGGTCTGAGCAGAATTGAACTTGGAGAGACCACAGCATTATTGTGGGCCATGGACCAATTTCCTATGCATATGCCCTTAGAAGTGCTGGCTTGAAGCACAGCTTCTTCCTGGCTCACCTCCTCCCTTGGGCTATGCAATATCACCTACTGGACACAGGGAACAGCCCAAAGACTAAAGAGTATTTAAAGACTCAAGTGGAGCTCAGAGCTGAATAGTTGGACCCCACATTTTACACAATTTGAAAATAGTTTATATTCATCTTTTCTGTCTCAACATCAGAGAAACTACAAAATGTTCCCTAAACCTTTTTTTGCGCTACGGATTATCTCTAAAGAAAAGAACACATGGGGCTGGAGAGACAGCTCTGGAAATAAAACGCTTACCACACTTGAAGGATGGAGTTCATTTCCCCGAATCTCACACAGAAGCCGGGTGTAGTAGTGGGTTTGTAACCCCAACACTGGGGAGGTGAACGTGAGATCTCTGAGGATCACTGCTGCCCAGCCCAGACTGGTCAGCTAGCCTTAGGTCTCTGAGAGAGATGTTTCTCAAAACAAAACAACAACAAACAAATAATAACCAAGGTGATCCTGAAGAATAAATAACACCCTAAGATGACCTCTGGCCTTTGCACACAAGTACATGCATACCACTCACACACTTATGAACATGCACATGCCTGTACACGTGTAAATGCACACACTCAAAAGAAAGAACATTGCATGCTGGTTTATTCCTGTAATCCCAGCACTCAGGAGGCTGAAGCAGGGTGACCACCAGTTGAAGTCAGTATGGGCTACATAGAAATACCCTATCTTCGGACTGTTTGGACTCTGAGCCCAGAGCTTCAACCAGAATTTCAGATCTCTGCATTGACCAACCCTCATCATGGAACCTTCTTTCCATAGAGATGGTAGTTAGCATAGAGACCCACAAAGGACAGTGTGAAGAGAGTGAGAGGCTTTGGAGCACTCCGCCTTAAATGTCTTTATCAAACTCCTGCCCACAAGGCTCAGGGATCTACATGGCAAAGAAGGCAGAAAGAATGTAGGAGCCCGAGTTGGTGGTTGACTCCAAGGAAGCGGCATCTATCTTTCTGATGTAACAGGACTGATAACACATATGAACTCACAGAGACTGTGACAGCATGCACAAGTCCTGGACAAGTTCAACCCAGACAAAATCCCAGGACTAAGCAGGGAAAGTGAACATAAAATCCCACGACTAACCAAGAAGCCATTTGCAATTGATACCCACTGGGAGAGGGAAAATCAGTTTTCCTCAGCGGAGTGTCACAGGGTATATATTAAGCACACTCTAGGGCACAACACAACACAAACTAGATTCCATGTTTTCTGGGGGGTTTTTTTGGTTTTTTTTTTTTTTTGTGTGTGCTTTTTTGGTTTGGTTTTGATTTTAGTTTTTATTTTTAAGAGATTGAATATGAGGTTAGGTGGGTAGGGAGGGGAAGATCTGAGAGGAATTGAGGGGGAAAGAATATGATCAAAATATATGTTATGAAATTCTCCAAAGAGAATAACAATATTTTAAACTGTTTTGCTGTGGACTTACAGAGAGAGAGAGAGAGATGGGTGGGGGAGTGAGAGAGAGAGAACCCTGTTTCCAAATGAAAGGGTGGATGTGAGAGGCAGAGGGAGGAAGCAGTTCTCTGTGCCTCTTGGCCCCTAGTCTTCCAATATGGCTTGCAGGTGAGATAAAACTCTGCACATGCAGATAAAGCTGATGCCCTATTTGGGGTAAGGCATTATGTGGGGCATTATGCCCGTTTCTTTGTTTTATTTTTGGGCAGTGCTTTAGGAAAACCTGATGTCAGTTTGGATGTTGGTATTAAAGCAATCCATGCAAATCCAGCCAGCTGCAACCGTAGAAGTCTTGATGAAAAGCCAGTCAGTTTGTGCATTCGATTGGAATTTCGGGAGATAATTGTTTCATTCCCAGGTCTGTCCCTGGTTCACCATTTGACCTCAGACTAATTGCTTAATCTCTCTGGCCTTCAGATGTTCTACTTTGAAAAGCAAGAATAATAATAACTTCCAACTACCTATCTCATCCGGGTATTGAGTGGATTAATAGGGTCATGTTTGTCAAGTCCTGGGAAACTCAAGAAAGAAAATGTCCCTCTGTCTTGGCGATGCTGGTTGGTAATATTCTAGGCTGGGAAGGGCTGAGCTCAGTAACCATTACTACTGCTCCTCATAGCTAAGGAATGGCCCCTCCTGAAAGCAGGGTTTTCATCACCCTGAAACCTCTGGTGTGTTTGTTGGTGCAACAAGGATGAACTGCTGCGGTAAGCCATGCTTGCTCCTCTGTTTCAACAATACACAGAATTCCTCGGAGCATTTCTGCCTTAGGAATACATAGGCTGCCTTTGGGGGTCACACAGACTAGGACTGAGACCTGTCTATGTCACTTCCTGGCTGGGTGACCCCAAGCAGATCACTTGGTCTCCCTGTGCCTCCTGGATACCTAGCAGGAGCATGTGACAGTCTGTCAGGCCATAGTACCAGAGTCACAAATGTGTAATCAGCACTGCATCTCTGCCTAGTCCTGCCAGGTGTGATGAGCACTGGCTGGCCCTCGCTCAATCTGAGCTCCCCTCATCAGAATTTGGGCTTACCAAGAACCTGGCTGTCCTGCGGCCATGCACTAATGACAGCCTCCTTTTGCGAGCCCTCCAGATTTAGGAAAATGACAAATCAAAAGGAAACAACTTGGTGTTGGGGATTTGTGCAAATTCCCACAGTGTATTTCTCTGTCATGACTGATTTAGCCCAGTCTCTCGACTCTCCAGGTGCAGCACTCTATTGACTAAGAACAAGATCCATGCCAAGTATCATGCTAAACACTGCCAGTACGCTTTCTTGTTTCATCATTACAAAGCCCAGGGAGCTGGTACCTTTAGTAATGCCATTTATAGAGCCAAGGTTTGGTGATGTTAAAGAAGCCACCCAATGCCACGCAGCGATTCCAAGAACAGCCTGGATTCCAGTCCTTACCTGACCCCAGAGTTCTGCTATCGGTACTGCTGCCTGGTAGGGAAAAAATGTACATCATCCCTGCATATCTTATTTTATGTCTCTGAGTTCAGAGACAATTAGCTCATGAGGGCTTTGACTTAATGAATGGATTAACCCCTGGATGGACTTGTAGCATGATGACATTGTTGGGAAATGGTGAAAGGTAAGTAGGTGGGGCTTATTTGGAGGAAGTGGGTCACTTTGGGGTCGTATCTTTGGGGACTGTATCTCACTCTGGTCCTTCTTGTATTCCCCTGCTATCCACTTCCTTCCTGTTCACCATCTTCTTACTGCTGTGATGATCCCAAGCAAATGGACCAAAACCCTCAAAACACATGAACTAAAGTGGATCTTATCTCTCCGAAGTGGTTCCCATCAGGCATTGCATTATAACAATGAGAAAAGTAAGGACTGGCAACGGTAATGAGCTAAAAAGGGCATGTTCAGGTACGGATGAGAAGTTTAACATGTTAACTTACAGATTTTTGGTTTGCTAAAGGGTTTTCCCTCCAAGAGTTCATTTCTGGAACATTCTGCTGTCCAACCTTTCACTTTATCATATATGATAGGTGTATCTACAGAAGCTTTGTGCAAATAAATGAATGCATGAATAAATTCTCTCCTATAGGCAGGGCAGATGTGTAAATTCCATAAGGGAAGGTGTTTTATCTAATCTTTAATTGAGTTTGTAGCCCTTCCTGGCACATGTAGCATCTCCTCCCATTAGCCCTGCTGGTGTTCCCAGGAT
This sequence comes from Peromyscus eremicus, assembly GCF_949786415.1. Taxonomy (NCBI): domain Eukaryota; kingdom Metazoa; phylum Chordata; class Mammalia; order Rodentia; family Cricetidae; genus Peromyscus; species Peromyscus eremicus. The sequence goes on along the minus strand of NC_081425.1, from coordinate 86,573,762 downwards.
GTAGTTTCTTCCTGGCCAGGTTCCACTCACTACAATGTGATGATGGCCTCCTATTAAGTAAATCTCCTTTAGTGTCTGTGAAGCTAGTCTGGACCCAGGTAGCTTTCATTTAACCCTCAACATGATTCTGACTTTTTTTTTTTTTTACAAAAATGATAATGACCCTAAAACAATCAAACATGGTTATGTTGCTGTGAAACTTTTCCAATTACAGATGATAAAGCCCAACTCAAACCAACCCCATGGCCTTAGCACAGCTGGAGCCATAGGCTGTCATAGGTCAAAGGCAAGGTCTTGTTTTCTCTACACTCTAGATGGGCACACTGTGTTCACCAAAGCTACTCTCAGCTTGCAGGGTCTCCTCGTTTACAGTTAACCAGACAAGAATCCTCAAAGTAGAAGTGGTTCCTGTCCCTCTGTGGCCAGACACCAAACTACTGAGACTTTCTCTGCTGACTAACCAGTCACCCATAAGGCTTGAATTATGAGCCAGGCCTAAGTCACATGCCAATACCTTGAGCTGGATGGAGCCTTCTCCCCCATCACCTGTTGGAGAGGAACATGCAGAGCTCTCTGGGAGCTCCATTCATGAGAGAGAAGAATGAGGCATGAAGTTGTCCAAACTAGATGCCCTGTCCTCCTCACTGGCACATTAACAGTTACTTTTTTCCCATTTTAGTAGTAGATCAGCGTCTCCTCTTTGGACTGTGTAGTAGTTTGAATGTAATTGGCCCCTATGACCCCATAATCCCATAATCTCATAATCTCATAATCCCATAATCTCATAATCTCATAGGGAGTGTCATTATTAGGAGGCGTGGCCTTGTTGGAGGAAGTGTATCACTGCGGGGGCGGGCTTTGAGGTTTCCTATGCTCAGAATAATACCCAGTGTGTCAGTCAGCTTCCTGTGGCCTGTCAAATGTAGGACACTTGGCTATTTCTCCAGCACCATGCCTGCCTGCATGCTGTCCTGCTCCCCACCATGATGGACTGAACCTCTGAACTGTAAATGACCCCCCTCAATTAAATGCTTTCTTTATAAGAGTTGCCATGGTCATGGTGTCTCCTCACAGCAATAGTAAACCCTAACTAAGACACACTGTTAGCCTAATACCTCACTGTGTGGCATTAAAAAGCCTTATTCCAATCATCATTGCTATGTGTGCCTGGATACCCACTTTACTTTGAGCCCTGAAGAGGAGAATCCTGGTCCATCCCTCTCTGCATCATCAGTATTTAATGTAATCCCCATGTGTAGTAGATAAAGGATGAACCACCTGGGAATCAAGATCCTATCTTGGGTGACCTTCTCCAAAGGCACAGATACAGAGGAAAATTCTATACCATGAACAGTGACATGTGTCATGAGAGCATGGCAAGGAGAAGCAAACTGAGGAACCATGGGCCATGATGCAATCACACAACCTGCCTCAAGAGAAAAGGACCGTCTAGTTCCAGCACTGTGAACCCTTTGTCACGTGTATGGGAGACACACATGACTCCGGCTCTGACTTCAGCAGCCATGTTGGCCATCTGTAGACACAAAGAAAGCAGCAGGTGGTCTTTCTTTCTGGTGTTCTTCTGGGAGAATTGTCTTGGTACCTGGCTCTGTCCTCCATCCCTCCCTCCTTCCATCCCTTCTGACCCTCGTGCTCCAGCCGTCCCCTCCTTTCCTCTGCTGTTCTCCCTCCCTTCCTTCTCCTCTCTCTCTGCTTCTCCCCTCTGCTGCAGCCTCTGGAGTCAGAGCTCGTGCAGCTCCTCAGGTGAGTTGCTTTCCTCACATCTTTAGCTTGCTTTGTTCCTCTGCTGTGTGAGAATGACCAAGGCTCTTGCTGATTCAGTGGTTGGGGGTCAAAGACAGAGGCAAGTGAATCTCTGTGAGTTCAAGACCAGCCTGGTCTACAAAGCAAGCTCCAGGACAGCCAGGACTGTTACACAGAGAAGCCTTGCCTAGAAAAAAAAAAAAAAAAGAATCCTCTAAGTGTGTCAGACACACTGGATGGACTCCCTTTGGAAATTTTCTAGGATTTGCCAGCCAGCAAGGAGGACCCCAATGTTGAACTTACACTGTAAGGCTTTTAGCCCTTTCCCAGCACTGTTACTTAGCTGAGACCTCAGCCCAGTGAATTTACCAATGCACAGTAATATCAAGAGTGCATGTGCCTACTTTGTGAGCTTTAATCCCATCTATGCATCTGAGACATCCTACAATTCATTCCACCTTGGCATTTAGTCACTTCTCAGTCATTATTGATGGACTAAAATGGACAAACCATCAGGGTCTAGCCAGTCCAGTCCTAACTCAACAAGGAGATGAATGGTGTGCCCTCAGTGCTTGATGAGTGAATGGCTGAAGATCTGTAATATGTGCTGAATTAGCTAACACTAAATACATGAATGAACAGCGAATGGCACATCAGTGGCATCCATGACCATTTCTTTCCATGTGTTTAAGCTGCTCTCTGATTTATTTTTTGTATCTATAATACAATCCCAACAAACTGACTCACTAAATTTATGATTTGCTTTTATATTCTGCTGGCGAATTTTGAAACAGAGGCTGGTGTCCTCTGTATTGAATCCCATTTTCAAATAGTCAAGAGATATTTTCAAAGCTCCCTGAATGGAGTAGGCAAGACAAGGGAAGGATGGCGCTTATGTACCAGCTAATCTCTGTTATGACATATCTGCATGAGTAAGGAGTGGGGGCCATAGGGGTAGGATCGTGCCCCTGGGCTGAGTAGAAGAGGGTTGTCCACAGATGACACATGAGTGGGGCCATCGTGTTCCTGTATATACTCGGTAGATATATGTACCCGCTGGAATAGGTAAATCTAATCCTTTGCCATTTTTCATTTCACTTTCTTGAATTCTGTGGTCTTACCAAGGAGCAACTGCTTTTCTTCTGGGTGAAGTAGAGATCTTTGCTTAATTCAAAACCACTTACATTAATACATGCAGCTACAGAGGGATCTTTTGCAGAGGGAATGTTATTCATGCTTTTCAAAGTCAATGAATTGTCACTTGACCTTAATGGACACATATAGATCACTGCATTGGGGATTAAACTAAGCAAAGAAAAGCAGCTTTTACTCAAAATTCGATTGTTTATTGATATATATATATATATATATATATATATATATATATATATATTTGGGAAGTCATAACAGAGTCACATTTTGGACACAACAATGGCAGAGTATACAAAATTAAAATGACTCAGAATTCATTCTGCTACTTAGAATTATGCGAAGTTCCCTCCAAAGGAGGCTGGGAATATTCACATAGACTAAAAATGCTAGTAGGATAACTCAAGTTAAAATTCAATTAGATATGAGCTTGGTGTGATACATCATAATTAAAAAACTAGACAAGTTTTAAAATATAGTCAACTTCCTGGATATTTTGCATAATGGTGGGGGTCAAGAAGGCCAAATATCTGACCCAAATGTTGCTAGTGTACGGCCCTCTTTTAACATTTTTTTTCTACCATTGATTTGGTATCCAAAGTGTAAAGGTCAGGCAAGACTAGAGAGATGCTCATGCAAACACAATCTCTAAAACTCATTAAAAACCCAGGTACTGTGCTCCCGGAATCCTAGCACTGAAGAAGTAGAGACCGGTGGATCCCGGGCCCACTGGTTGACCATTTGGCCTAGCTGAATCAGCAAGCTCAAGGGTCAGTGTGAGACCATTTCTCAAAAAATAATGTAGAGATTGATTGAGGAAGGCTCCTGTCATCTCTGGCCTCTGCATGATTGAACCCATATTCACACACACACACCCCTGCATGTACTACAACCACACACACACATTTTAAATGTGGGCCAATCAGGCAGCTCAGTGGTAAGAACACTTACTACTCTTGACGAGGACCTGAGTTCGGTTCCCAGTACCCACATCAGACAGTTCACAAACTGCCTAGAACTTTAGTTCCAGGGGATCTGATGCCCTCTGACTTCCCCAGGCGTCTCTACACACATGGTGAACATACATTCATGCAGGTACACAAAAATATACTTAAATAAAAATAACGTTTTTCTAAAAATTGACTGTAAATTGGTATGGCCAGTTCAGACATGGATATTCCTGAAAAGACTAATAAGAAAACTAGCGTGTTGTCTTAGTTACTTTTCTATTGCTGTGAAGAGACACTATGACTGAAGTAACTTATAGAAGACTGTAGCTAGAGTTTTTCTCTCCAGGTCCTGCCAAGCCCCGGCAGTCCTGTAGCCCACTTATAAAATAAACATACAGATGCTTATATTATTTAAACTGCTCGGCCATTAGCTCAGGCCTACCATTGTCTATCTCTTACTAATATACTCAGCCCATTTCTGTTAATCTCTATGTCGCCACGTGTTCTGTGGCTTTACCTGCTGCCTTTACATGATGCTCCCTGGACGGCAGGCTGGTGTCTCCTGCAGACTTCCACCTCCCAGCCTCTCCTCTCTGTTTGTTCTGCCTATCCCATACTTCCTGCCTGGCTACTGGCCAATCAGCATTTTATTTATTTACAACATACAGGACATCCCACAGCAGAAGACAAGATTTATTTAGGCTCACAGTTTTAGAGAGTGAGACCATGACCATGGTGGAAGCATGACAACAGGCAGGTAGGCATGGTGCTAGAGCAGTAGTAGTAAGCTTATACTCTTATCTGCATGCAGTAGGCAGAGAGAGCTAACTGGAAATAGTGTAGGCTTTTGAAACCTCAGCTACACCCCACCACCACCATAAAACACTTCTTCCAACAAGGCCACACACCCTAAACCTTCCCAAACAGTTCCACCAACTGAGAATCCAAGTATTCAAATTTATGAGCCTAAGGGGGTCATTCTCATTCAAACCACCACACATGTAACCCAGTAAAACACACACACACACACACACACACACACACACACACACACACACACACTGAAATCAGTAACTAATGTCTGAACTCTTCTGTTCAGAGCAACAAAATAGCCAAGATACTGAATCAACCTAAGTAGTCATCAGAAGATGACTTAGATGACAGAATTGTGAAAGTATCATATGAGCTGGGTGTATGCCCCGAAGATACAGCACTTGTTTAGTGTGTGTGAGGCTCTGGGTCTATTTCCCAGTACTGTAGAATAAATAAATAAGAAAGAAAACAAACAGGGCACACATGCATGATGAAATACCTTTCTGTCTTTAGAAATATTGTCATTGAGTACATGATGAACCTAGAGGACACTGTGTGAACTGAAGAAACCCAGCCACAAAAAGACAAATAATGCATGATCTTACTTACATGTGTATTTTTTTTTAAAATCAGATTTCTAGAAGTACCATAGAGAATAATGGTCATAAGTTCTTATAATTTGAATCTGGAATGGTCCCCAAAGGTTCATGAGTTGAAGACAATGATCCCCAGTGCAACAGTGTTCAGAGGTGACTGGACCGGTGTATTAACCTGTCATGATCACAGCTGAATGAACTATAGGGAAGTAGTGGAAAGTGTAAGAGGTGAGGCCTTATTGGAGGAAGTAGGCCATTGATGTATCTTGTCCCAGTCACCTGTGGTAGTTGAAAGAAAATGGTCCCTGTAGGGAGTGGCACTATTAGGTGTGACTTTGTTGGAGTAGGCCTGGCCTTGTTGGAGGAAATGTGTCACTGGGGAGTGGGGGAGCGGGCTTTGAGGTCTCCTCTGCTCAAGCCATGCCTAGTGTCAGTCAACTTCCTGTTGTCTGAGGACGAAGATGTAGGATTCTTAGCTCCTTCTTCAGCACCACATCTGCCTGCGTGCTGCCACGTCCCACCATGATGATAATGGACTAAACCTCTGAAACTGTAAGCCACTACCCCAATTAAATGTTTCCCAATATAAGAGTTGCTGTGGTTTCTGGGTGGTGGTGGTGCACGCCTTTAATCCCAGCACTTGGAAGGCAGAGGCAGGCAGATCTCTGTGAGTTCAAGGCCAGGCTGGTCCACAGAGTGAGTACCAGGACAGGCTCCAAAGCTACACAGAAAAAGCCTGTCTCGAAAAAACAAAACAAAAACAAACAAACAAACAAACAAAAGCAACAACAAAAAAAGAGTTGCTGTGGTCATATGTCTCTTCACAGCAAAAGAACGCTGACTAAGACTCTCCCTACCAGCTGCTTTGATGTGAGCAGCTTTACCTTGCCAGTGCCTCCCTATGATGATGCTCTACCTCACCTCAGGCCTAAAGCAACAGACCCACCCAACTATGTACAGAGAGCCATGAATGTGTAAGCCTAAGTGGACCTTCCTCCTTAGTTTTCAGACAGTTAATCCTAACAATGAAAAGTTGACCAACACACCAGGGTTGAGGTCAAAGAGGAGCTGGGGGAGATGTCAATCAAAGGATACAAAATTTCGATTATACAAGGGAAAAAATTTGAGAGATGTACTGCATAATATGTTGATTATAGTTAATAACGTATTTTATGCTCGAAAATTGCTGAGAACAGATTATTTTAGAGTTCTTAGGCTGAGGTTGTAGTATGGTACAGAACACCTGCCTAGCATGAGTAAAGCCCTGGTTAGATCCCCAGAAGACACAAAAGGAAACAAAGAAGTTCTCTGCACAAGAAAGGATGATGGTTAGGTAACTGTTAAGTAGCTTTATTTAGCCATAACATGTATGCATACCACAACATTTATGCACTGTAACTGTGTACCATTTCTATTTGTCAACTAAAAATGAATAAAATTTAAGTATAATAATTAAAGATTGTGTCTCAGGGATGGGACTGGTGAGGAGAGATGTTCACCTTCGTCGGCACTGGGAAATGCCTGTCTCCCAGGCCGAGCCTGTCTCAGGGTCAGCCTGACAGGTAGTCCTGGAAAAGCTGATCATTGCTTCCAGCTGGGAAGGAACTGATTTGACCGATACAAAGATCTAGCTAGAACCAGATCTGCACATGCGCAGCTGTTTCCTAAAGAGTTCCAAAGCCTTACTGCACTGCTTGAGACATGCAACACTAACAGCTGCTCAACAGGTTAACAACAAACTAGAACAAAACAAAAACAAACAAAAAACAGCCCGGCCTTTTGTTCTGTCTCTCTAAGAAATCTACCTCCTGCCTGGAAATGGTCAGTCTGTGCTCTTCTCAACTCAGTTTGTGACTTCTTGGTGGCCCCCAGCAAATACGGAGCAGGTTGCTTTCGGTGGTCTCCCAGAACCAGCCATGATGTTTGCCTTTCAGAAGCAAATGCCAGCTCAGAGGACAGAACTCAGAGACGATGGTAATGAGACAAGCAAGCGGAGTGCCAGGCTTCTGTAGAGGAAAATGACTTCTCTTATTGGCCAGACTCTTTGCACAGAGGCTGAGAGGAAAAGTGGGACAACCTTTAGGGTCGAGGCAGCTCAGAGGTACCTTCTAAGGGCTAGCTTTGTCTTTCACAGGTAGGTGAACTGTAATGGCTACTTCCTTGTCACTCAGGCCAACGACATGGGAAGAACAGCCCCTTCATTCATATTTCAGAGCATGCTCACCAGAGCAGTCATGGGAAATCACAGCCTTGAGCCAGATAGAGACCCCTGCCCTCCCGCGTTGACATTTGCATGCAGGCACATGGAAAACAGACCACTGTGCATGTAAATTAAATGAGGTCATTTTTGATCCGGAGGAAGGAGAAAAGCATCCCTATAGCAGGGACAGGGGTGGGGAGTCACGGAGACAGAGATGAGACTGCTTCAGGTCAATACGTCCGTGGAGGAGGTGACCCCAAGACAGTGAGGATGTCCAAATATGAAGAAAGAACATCTCGTGCGTGTGGGAGAGTAGACACCAAGAGTACACCCAGAGGAGCCTTGCAACCTGGTAAACTTTTTGATCTGTAAGGTCTGGGGAGACTCCAGAGAACTTTAAGTAAGGTAGAGACATGGCCTGAGCTGCAGGGTGAGAGCATGCACTCAAGCCCACCAGGTTCACTTATGGGATTGTGTGGAAGGAGTCCCACTCCAAGTTGTTTCCAGAAAGCAAGGAAGAAAGGTAAGATCTCGGGGTAGGGGTGAGGGGAGGGCGCTGCTGGATCTGGATGTGTAGAGGGAAAGTGAGTTCTGGCTTTCAAGTCAGCCAATTCCTGATAGAACAAAGCTCTGTCTGATGCCTCCATAAAACTCAGCTAGCATGGGCCGGGGTGGGGGTGGGGTTCTGGAGTGGCAGATTTGTGTGTTCCCTGCAGTGGAAAGTGAATCAGAAGATGCTATAATTTCAAGTCCTGCCACTAAAATTTGGGCTTTAGGGACCTATGATCTCCTTTGGTTTTCCCTATTCTTCCTCCACAGGTAATATCTACTTCATGAGAGGAGGATGGAGTAAGGCAATGAGTATGAGCTAAGGCATGACTTGCATCTGGCAGGAAGAGCTGGGTAAATGACCCCCGATGGAATCATCATTCATTCCTCACCACTATCCCCGCACTTACCTGCCCAGGTCCTTAAAGAACCCTCCCACCATGTAGCTGGTCATTTCATGCTGAAATGGCCTGCCATATGTCTTTCCTTTTCAGCATCCCATCCCATCTTCCTCAGATTGTCCCTCAGGGACCCAGCCACCAGCAGTGCTGAAATCACAGCATCTGCCATTCCTAAGCAGTCACCATGGGCAGAGGTGGACCAAGGTGGACCAAGGTCTTCTGTACAGTCTCAATGGTTGGAACAGCTTCACTAGTTCTCTTAACTCTGCTTTATGTGTGAGGAAAAATGAGACCCACAGGGACATGTGTTTACTATAGGGTCACCCAGCCAACAATAACCAGAACAACAACAACAACAACAAATCACACTTTTTTCTCTCTGTCACCCCCAAAATGAACAAGCAACGGTAACAGACAAATAACAACAATGTATACAAGAACAAAATATCCGTTCGGGATCATGGGAAAGTACTGCTGGGCATAAGAAAGAGCTTCAGGAGAGCAGGCCCAGGGCAAATAGAACTTGAGAATCTTTTTGTTTCGTTTTGGTTTTGGTTTTGTGAGACAGGGTTTTTCTGTGTAGCTCCGGCTGTCCTGGAACTCTGTAGACCAGGCTGGTCTTGAACTCAAGAGATCCTCCTGTCTCTGCCTCTGAGTGCTGGGATTAAATGTTTGTGCCTCCATGGCCACCATGCCTGGCTGAGCTTGAGGTTCTTAGAACATGTCCTTGAGTCTGCCCAGAGACCAAAAATGGCCTCTAACCTCAAGGGAGCCTTTGTCCCCCACAGGCCAGTGGCCAGTGGCAGTATTATGTGATGGGATTACTTTGACTGTGGCCATGTGGTGCTGAGGAAGCCCCCTGGCCCCTTCCGGCCTCTTTGTCCCCTTCTTAAAGTTCCATCTGCAGGGCCCTCACACAGCCCTCCTGCTCTTGACTCTGAAGCAAAGAGGTAAACATCTTGGGGCCCTTTATTAGTTTATTTCAGAAGATGGAGCCTGTTTGTCCCTGGGGTCCAGCCCTCTTTTATGGCCTCCAGGCCCTCTTGACAAATTCTAGTGACTGGAGAGAAAACCCGCTTTCTACAGCAGATCATTAAAACACCCACCATAAACCCAGGGCCATAAAACATTATTTGCCAGGCATAAAAGGAGGGTAGATTTTCCCAGAATGACAACCCAGGCCCTGCTTTCTCCCGCTGGGAAAAGGCGGCACACGGATGCCGTCGTTCATAAATTCCTTATCTTGCACTGTGCTTTGGGAAAAGAACTCTGTTGGGAAAGCAGCCAGAAAATATTGATTTATTTGTTCCGCAGAGTCCAAAGCATTTTTAATGAGAGAAGCATGGCGATGCCCTGCCAGCATGTCTTCAGATGACTTAATTTGAGAACACACGCCCGCATGGTTTGTCAGGAGATGCAGGACTTCCACACACTGGAGGCTGTCCTTCCAGAGCCTTCCCAGGTGGAGAGGCATTGATTTCTCCCCCTTGCATCTGTTTGTTTTCCAGTCAAACCAACCAAGCGGCACCCACAGTGGGACTGACTCTTAGGAAATCCAGCTTTCCCCGGGCACCCACCCTCAGACCTTCACTAAAGGCTCCCAGGGGATTTCCGGTTTGTTTAGGCCACATGTCTGAAGGATAGGGCTGAGGTCCTGCATATTTGGAGCTCAATGTTCCAGTGCTATAGCTCTATGAAACCACTGAGTCACCAGTTAAGAAGCTCTCATCCCTTTATCTGAAATCACTGGGACCAGATAGACTTGCTGGAAATCTTGCCAAAATTTTTTTCTTGAGCAATAAAATATAGTATATAACTCAAATAGCATTGGTGATGTCTGGGGAAATAGCCAATAATCAAATGTGTTGTATTTCTTCAGTGAAAAGTATGAATAGTCTCTGGCACTGAAGTGAAGAATGGCTACAAACGGTCTAGTCAAAATTTGCATGCCACAAAGGGGGTTTGAAAACCTCAATTTTTCAGAGCTTATTTTTCTTCTTCTAGAAGAGTCAGTGTCTAGCAACAAGTCATCTTGGTATATTCTTACCACTCTCTAATGTCAAAGCCATCCTCGTCCATTCTGAGTGCCCTTCTTCTGAGTACACCATCTAATTTCTGGCTGCGTGTGTGTGTGTGTGTGTGTGTGTGTGTGTGTGTGTGTGTGTGTGTGTTTCAGAAGCTATGGAGGTGCTGGGAGGCCTTATGAACAACTAGAAAGCAGCAGGGAAGGAACTGGGACTCCAGGCTTCAACTTCCACTAGAGGATAAAGGGATGAACCCTCAAGGCTGAATCTAACCCACAAAGGCAACGGTTGAGAAGCAAGAAATTATCCAGGTAACTCAGACAATAGCTAAGTAAAATAAAGAAAATGCTCAGGGTTGAGCAGCCAGTGGTTTTGCTTTGTAAGTGGAGGGGATTTCCCCTCTACCCTGTTTCTTTATGTGGCCTGCCTCTGGAATCCAGGGCACTTGGGTGCCAAAGTGGCTTTCCTGTCCTTTGGGAAGCTCTGGGGTTCATAGTTCACAGCTACTCCTTGCTTGTTCTCAACAGCCACTGGCAAGTTATATTCTGGAGATGTGCTACCCCAGGGCCGAGCTGGGTGCCTGCCTGGGAACACCTGGCCTGGGCCTGGGGTTGGGGTGGGGAGGCATGGGAATATCTTTGCAGCTACTACAGAGCTTTAGCTGAAGGAAAGGGAAGGGAAGAGAGAGTGCCTGGAAGCAATTCTCCGGATGCAAAAATCCCTAAATTTTATTCCTTTTCCTCAAGTGTGCAAGTCTAAAGCTACATGGAAAAATTGTGAAATGCCCACAGGGGTAGAAGCCTAGAAAGGGTTGGAGGAGAGGAGACCCAAGAGGTGAAGGGGAGTTTTGAGAGCCTCTGGGTTTCCTCAGGGCTGCAGGCATCCTTAGCAAAAGAAAGTCAGTAAGGGGGGTGGGGGTGGGGGTGGGGGTGGAGCAGATCCATCCATCCATCTCATGCAGTTTGCATAGCTCATGAAACCATGTTTGCATTCCCAGCAAAAGGACCAGGGATGCTATGATGGGGAGGCATTCAGTCAGTGGGTACAAATATAGCTAGGCTGAGGGAGGTGTGGTCACAAAGGTGGGCTGCCAGGGATGGGGGTAGGGTGAGGAACCAGAGCAGCAAACTGTCAGTGCCAAGGGCAAGCCGCTGGATGAGAGAGAGAGAGAGAGAGAGAGAGAGAGAGAGAGAGAGAGAGAGAGAGAGAGAGAGAGAGAGAGAGAGAGAGAGATCCACCCTTGACCTTTGGAAGATGGGAAAGGTGGAGAGGAATTGAATTGTACTATCCCATGAGACACTGAGCTAGCGTGGCACCCATGGCATGCTGTAGGCTGGGGTGGCGCACATCCACCAACTCTGCCCAATCGAAATCTTAACCATTTCAGTTATCTTGATTTGTCTAGAAGTTCGGAATCCCAGTTCAGCTGAACTTTGCACTCTTCTCACCTGAAAGCAGCTGCCTAGATCTTCGAGAGCGGCATGACCTCTATTCTTGCCTGGCCGCTCAGAATCTCAAGTCCGAGGTGCAATCCTGTCTATCAAACCTTTAGGACACCGGGGGGGGGGGGGGGGGGGGACTTTGCAGGATGCTCGAGCCCACCTTACCCTCCAAGCTCAATCTTTAAGTACCCTCCCCGGGCGTTAGAAGGAGACATCCCCGGGAGAGTTAGGGAGGTCGTCTCCGCAGAGGCCCCAGTGAGCGCAGCTTGGGGTCTGGTTCGGAAAGATGGGGTTCAGCCTCCTAAACTGGTCGATGGCTTTGGAAGAAGCCGAACCAGTCAGGATGTGAGCAGGCAACAGCGGCCGAGTGGACGTCGTTCAACAGATGCCTGGGGGATGGGGAGCCTTGAGGAGGGGGCCCAAGGAAGGAGCGTACCCCGCCTCCCGGCACCCCGGCCCGTAGTACAGCTTTAAAATCCTGCGAAGTTTGTCATAGGACAGCCTCACCACGCATGCGCACAGGCAAAGTTGACTTTTTTCTCCCCCCACCCCCCTTTGCCTCTCCAGCCGGGTTTGGTTCTGCAACTTTAAAAATATATATTTTTTTTTCGCTGAGAACACCAGGGGAAAGAGGAGTCTGGAGAGAGGGAGGGCGAAAGTGAAGGAGCTGGCCAGGAGGGCCGGGGGGGTGGGGGGGCACGCGGTCCCCGCGCTGGGGCAGTCAGTCTGCGGGGCACCGCATCGCGTGGAAAGTTGCTGCAGGCTCCGAGGCGCCGCCTCCGCCGTCCGGAGTCCGGTTTGTGTGGCCGCTGCTTCGGGAGCTCCTTCCGCCGCCTCCTCCGGGCCCCACTACCGCCCCTCGGACCCCGGTCGCGACTGAGGAGGTGGGCAGCGTCGACCGCCATGGACCTCTGGAGTTGAGTCGCCGCAGGGGAGCTCCGCGCCCGCCGTCCCCTCGCTCTGTTCGCCCTGGAAAGGCGGCGGGTGGAAAGAAGAAGGTTAACCCGAAGAAAGAAGGGGACCAAAAAGGGGAAGCCAACGTTCCCCACGGGTTAGCTGTCCATTAACTGCTCAAGCCACCGCGCAGCGGAAAGTCCAGGGCCAACTTGCACCCATTTTGCGCCCGGTTTTTGCCAGACCCTAAAATGAAAGGACAAAATTTGGCGCTGACTCTTGCAGCTCTGATGGCGACTTGTGCGATTTCAGCGGCATCTCCCGGAGAAAAAGCCATGCGTGCCTGATTGTTCTGTGGCCCCAAAGCTGCTGTGTGTGTCTGTGTTTGCGCGCCTGTCTGCGTGTTTGTGTGTGTGTGTGTGTGTGTGTGTGTGTGTGTGTGTGTGTGTGTGTGTGGGTGTGTGTCTGTGTGTACATAGACGTCCACTACCTAACTCGCTGCAGGAGCAGCCCCTGGAAGCAGACGTTTCGGCCACAGACCCAGAGAGGAGGAGCTGAGGATCAGGAGGCGTGAGCCGCCGAGAGTCTGCAGAATTCGTGGTGTGAATGAACTGGGGGCACCTTGGGCACAGGGATCGCCCCCCCCCTTCCCCGCCTCGGGCCACAGTTGAGTAGTGGGGCATTTTTTTCACCCTCTTGTGAAGAATTTTTTTTATTATTTGTTGTAAAGTCTTTTGCACAATCACGCCCACATTTGGGGTTGGAAAGCCCTAATTACCTCCGTCGCTGATGGACGTTAGAGAGGGAGCGCCTCGCCGCGGAACAGTCGCCTGCGCGCCCTCGTCGGACCCGCGGCTCCTGCACCGTGTCCCGGCTCGGCCCTGCGCTTGCTGCTGGCCGGTGCGCGCCGGCGCCCTCTCGGTTCCTGGGCGCATCTCCAGGCTATACCAGCTCGGCATTCGGAGCCCGGGCGCCAGTGCTCGCTTCTGCTCCGGGTCGCTGCGCCCACCCGACGCGCCCAGGAGGACTCCACAGCCCTGCTCTGGATCGTCCCCCCAGGCTTAACCCGGCGGCTTCGCTTGGATTCCTCGGCCGCCTTCGCTCGGGTGGCGACTTCCTCCCCGAGCCCCCTCCCCCTCGCCATGAAGGTAAGTGTTCTGTGCGCACCGACGCTCGCTACTTTTTTTTTTTTTTTTAAGTTAACTGAACTCCGTCCATTTATGCGTATCCCCTCCATTTCTCCGACTGCCTAGAGAAAGCTAAACCCTACTGTCGCTGACCGGGACTCCTATCTCTTCGTTCCCTTGCCTTGGGGACACTGCCTCTGCGTCCTTGGAGACTTTTCACACTGGCTATTCTTCAAACCTTTTTCATCTATGGAGAAGAGCGAGGGCAGGAAAAACAGTGGGGGGTCATAGACGGCGTTCCTTTTTATCCCGAGAACCTGGAGTGTAGTTTACTATGTATATTTCAGCAACAGGATAATGATTCGATTCATCAAATATTTATCAAACGCTCACTTCACGGGCACGAGGAGACTGTGTGGCTGGAGAACTGAGGGTCAAGAGGACACCTGGGTTAGGAGAAACGGCTTCGGGACTAGGGAAACTAGGGGCCACCTACCCCCCCCCCCCGAGCAATGCACTCCCCACCCCCAACCTCCGACCGGGGCTGGGTTCCCGGCTGTCCAGGTCGAGTAACCCGAGCGGTCCAGGCCCCTGTGCCTTTAAGAGTGCCTGGCGGGGGGCCAGCGCGCACCCCGCGCGGGGAGCCGGGTCGCGTTATTAGCATTATTAGCGGCCTCTGGGTGAGCTCAGGCCCTTTACTGCAGCCGTGGGGGCGGGGAGTAGTGGTCCTAGTGGCTTTAATCCTACCCCCCCCTCCCACCCCAGCGGAGTCTGCCTGGAGCTTTAGAGACTCTAGGGCCTCTGCGTTGCGAGAGCGGGCGGGGGCTAGTTTGTGAACTCGTGTTTGTTTTAATTGTCAGTTGTATGTTAAAGCCGAGTCACACACTCCGAGGGTCACCGAGAGTTCACTTTTACAAAAAAGTTAACGTTTCGTCTTGGAATATAACTAGCAATTTTCCAAACAAGTTTTCCTCTGTCTGCCCTCCACGTCTCAGTAACAATCTCCATTTATATACTTCGTATCTCTCGTTTCCAGCTTTCTAGAGAATAAGATGAAAATCGGAACGAAGATGCTTCCTAAAAGCAAGTAGCCTTCTTCCCTCAAAGAAAGGGTTTTAAACGCTGGTGCTCCGAGGCCCTGTTTCACTCTCCATGCCCTGTCCGAACCACTGCTCCCCGGTCGTACTTAAAAGGACAACTCGCTCTTGGGAAATAACTTGGGCCCTCTGGTGAGGTCGGCAGCTCCTCAGCCTTTGCCCTCCGGCTGATATTAGCACATCCGCCGCTATCCTAGTCAGATTCCAGCAGGGGAGATTTTGGGGGGCAGTGTGGGGGGGAGGAGGCAAATGTCGTGAATACCCAGCAACTGGGGAGTGATGCAAAGTAGGGTTATGAGTGGACGTGTGGGGACCCTTGCTCTGCTTTTAGGGGTGCAGGGGTTGGGGGGGAGGAGGTCAGTTCTAAAGTCTTGGGCAAGTTGGCTTTTGTCTTCTTATCTGCCGTTCGGCTCAAGATCCTTCGGAGGAGGCCCAGCCCAAGCCCCCGATCTTCCCCTCCAGAGAGTTCCTGTGCGTAAGGGGTGCGCTCTGCGCCCGCAAAACTCGGAGCCTTAACCCGGCCTTTTCTAACCAACAGCGCGGTGCCGGCTGCCCCCTGTTGGCCATCCGGAAGTAGGGCGCCTCAGGGTTCCATTCCTTCAGTTTGCATCCCTCCCTGGCGACCACTCGATCCCTCTCACCCATCAAGACCCCTTGGAGACCTCCGCCAGGGGACAATTTGTGTCGCTTAGAGCTGCGAATAGGAAAGAGCCATAGGTGTAACCCAGCAAAGGGGTCTCGGGCAATTGGACAAAGGATTCCTACCCTTTCTGGTCACTGGGGAGGGAGTGTCACCATAGGAGGCCTCGGGTGTGGCCTTGGTTCTTTCACCAATTTTTCCTGTGGTCTTGGATACGTGTTCCTTTTCCTCTCTTACCCTTGTTTCTAAGTCTATAAAAAACAGTGACTTCGTCTTCGTCTAAAAAAAAAAAATCCCTGTAAAGACTGGGGATTGAACTGATCTTTAATTTCTCACTCTCTGGCGGATACTCAGCTCAGGTTTGGACAGAAGAGTCTGTGCTGAGTTAGGAGAGGTAATTAATTGTGCGTTGGTCCTAAAGAGCCCTGGAATGCGTCGCTGAGGCTCAGGAACGAGGAGAATCAAGCTAGAGTGTTCTTCTATATTATCACTGTTCTGGGTCGCTCTGGAACTATTCAGGTTCCTTGCCCTAACAGCAGCTCCAGACAACCTCCGGCTTATATCACTGGCTATTATTGCCTGCTGAATGTGTGCATACACATGTACACATAGTGCTGTGGTCACTTATTCTCCGTGTAGGGCAGCTATAGCTCAGCTGTGCCCAGGCGGGCAAGGTGGGGAGCAACCCTTCCTTTGTCTACTCCCCCTTAAATAGACCCCTACTGGTCATTCTTCAGGGTCTTCTCTCCGCCGAAGTTGAGGAACCAAATTTGTGTCTGCAAATGAATTTCCTCCCCGCAAGTTTCTCCGTCTTTCTTCTTGCTTCAGAGAAAGAGCAGACTGGGGAGCACAGTTCAGTTTCCACCTCTTCAAGAACGGAGATCTTCTGGGAGTTTCCCATCTTCCTTTTCGCCACCGGGAGCCTGGGTCACTCTCTTCTTCCGCCTGGTTGGCATATCTCATCATTTCCACTCCCAGACGTGGGCCCTAAATGTAGAATCTAGCAGAAGGCAATGGCCAAACAGTGAGGTAGGGGAAGAGACTCTTTGCCTCGCCTCTTTAGGGTTCGTCCTTAAGGGACCGCCTGTCTTTGCACTTGGTTACTGGACTCTTGCGCTCGTCCTGTAGCTCTCTAGACCGAGGAAGTCCTCTTTTCCCACCAACTTCCCTCTCCCTGGTGTCGGCACCTTTAGAACCGCTCTACAGTCTGCACCTTTGATCTAGTACATCCTGAAGGCTTTGGGGTTCGCTTTTGGGGAAGCAGCATCGTCTAGATCCAGCTGCCCTGGCTTCGGGACCGGGCAGACGCCTTTCTTTTACCTCACTCACCCCTGCGCTGCACCTCTTAAAAGCCCGCAGCCTCCTCTGCACGCCCACGAGGACTGATGCGCCGACTTCTCAGTCTGCTTTCCCGGGCCCCTGTTGGAAAACATTTGGCTCGTTCTCTGGATCACTTTGATCAGAACTTTTGTTTTAGCCCTGCTGCGGCAATCTCACAAAAGTTCTCCTTTCACGCCGTCGTCTTCGTTTCCGATCTCTGATAAACCCACCCGGACGGATGTTTTACCCTCTAAAGTGGAGGTGTTCGAATGAGTTCGCTGTGAGTTCCTTGAATCGCTCAAATTTGTGGGGCTGCGAGAGAGTGGAGAGGGAAGAAAATCGAGGTGTTTCCAGGCAAGTGCAGGGGGTCCAAGGCAGACGCTGCTCTCGGCTCTCCTGGCGATCTCCTTGGGACACCCCTACTCTGGGGCCCAGGAGATCCGAGTTAAGGAAACCGGGTGGCTCCACTCGCAGTTGGCGGGGGTTCTGGGAACTGGTGGATTTGCCCCGGGGGCGTCGGGCCGGGAGAGGGTTCGGTTTGTGTGGTTTCGGCTCTAACAAAGAGATTCCCTGTAATCCGCCGAATCTGTTATCAATTTCTCCACCACCCGCGCCCCGCCCCGCGCTCCCCGCCCGCTGTGAAGCTCCAAAAGTGAGTGAGGCCCGCCGCGATCTGAGAGCTGGAGCCCTTCGGAACGTGTATGTTTATGCACGCATGTGTGTAAGTGTGCACGTGTGTGTGTGTGTGTGTGTGTGTGTGTGTGTGTGTGTGTGTATACGCGCGCGCGCGCGCGCGCGTACTCTGGAGAATGGTTTCAGCATCCACTCTCGCCTTTGCAGCCTGGGCCGCGCGCAAAGACAGACCCTGAAGCCCACCCCTCCCCTGGAGGAAACTTGACACTTCAGGCGGGGGTAGGGAAGGAGACTGAACCTTCTCTCTCCGAGACTGGGGAAACTCCAGATTTCCATTCTCCAGGACGCGCCCCCAGCTTTGCGGTGCTTTGGGGACGACCGGGCCGCGGCGGGGAGCACTGGTTAGCCGGCGCTGGGAAGCACATAAGCATTTCCTCTACCAGGAGCCCGGAGGTGTCCAAGCCAAAGGGGTGGCTCGCAAGGGAAAGCTACCGCGTGCTCCAGGGGCCTTTAGTGTTTCTACTGCCGACAGGGCCCCCTTCATCCGCTTTACGGAGCTGGCCTCGGCAGGGCCCTTCTATCGCCTGGAGGAAGTTCACCTTTCTTGCCTTTCCAAAGGAAGGGGCTCCCTCGGGGGCTGCGGGCATCACAGAGTTACACTTATCAGAGATGTGAAAGGGGACGTTGGAAACCTGCTCCTCCTACCCACACTCTCCTCTCTCCGCCGCCGCCTGCAGGTGGAAAAGTCACCAGTGGGAACAGCAACAGAACTTTCTGCCCCCGAATATCTTCAGGAAGGGAACGTTCTCCGCCCGGCTCTCTGCACCCTGGAAGCCAGGGATACCGCTGATGCTTCGGAGCTTATGCAACTCTGGCTCCACTGGGGAACCTGTCTCCTCGGCCGGTTTGCCAGCCTCTTGGAACTAAATGAACTGAGTCCTACTTGGGCCAGGGAGGCTAGGTTGGAGGCAGGGTGGCAGTGTTCTTCAAGTCACAGGCTCACAGTGATGCGATGGAAACGTGGGGGACAACTCCAAGAGACACACCAGGCCCTCTGTGCTCCCTTCCTCAACATCAGCTGCTTGACATGGGGGCCAGAGGGAGAGTAAAACGTCAGAATAATGGGTCCGAGGGAAGGGAAGGGCAGGGGAAAGATCCACTCCTAAAAGAACCGAAGCTGGACTATTCTTTCCATCCGAGAACAGTTCCTCCTCTCCGACTAAGAGGAGGCCGCTGGCAGGAGGGGGCAGGTTTTCCGGGTTCTCTGGGTGGGGAGCGACCTCTCTTCCCATTCATTATCCCTTACCCCTAGCCCCATCTACTCCCCGCCCCAAACTAGCTGAAGCAGATCCTAAAGGAAACCCAGGCTGCTCTTCCCCATCTGGAAGTGGCTTTCCCAAAATCGGCCCCGTAAACTGATTATGAAACAGACGATGTTAATTCGGAGCTGCATTTCCCAGCTGGGCACTCGCGCGCGCGCTGGTCCCTGGGGCCTCGCCCCCACCCCCTGCCCTTCCCTCCCGCGTCCTGCCCCCACCCCCACCCCCGCGCCGGCCACCCCGCCTCCTCGGCAGCCTCCGGCAGTGCGCTCCACTCGCCGTCGCTCTCCTCTCGCCCATGGAATTAATTCTGGCTCCACTTGTTGCTTCGGCCCAGGTCCGGGAGAGGACGAGGGTGGCGGCGGGTTCCCGAGTGAATTCCCGAGGAGGGACCGAGCGCAGCGGGAAACTAGAGGAAAGCGTGGGTGTGTGTGTGTGTGCGCGCGCGGGACTGGAAGTCGCTGGAAGCCTGGCACCCAGGCACCCAGGCTTTGACTCAACAGCATTGAGACATGTTTGTAATCGCTGGCGTGCCCCGCGCGCAGGATCCCAGCGAAATAAGATTTCCTGGTGAGGTTGCGTGGGTGGATTAATTTAGAAAAAGAAACTGCCTATATCTTGCCATCAAAAAAGTCACGGAGGAGAAGCGCAGTCACTCAACAGTAAACTTGAGAGACCTCGGATGTTTCCGTTGTTTAAACTTGCGTGCTTGAAAAACTATCTGAAGGCAATAAACATCTGCTCCTTTCTTCCCTCTCCAGAAGTCCATTGGAATATTAAGCCCGGGAGTAGCTTTGGGGACGGCTGGAGGTGCGATGTCTTCCAAGTTCTTCCTAATGGCTTTGGCCACATTTTTCTCCTTCGCCCAGGTTGTAATAGAAGCTAATTCTTGGTGGTAAGTTGATTCTGTGTGTGCCTACTCTTTCCGTTTTTAAAAGTACACTTGCATTATGATACAGTGTTGAAAGTTGGAGAGTGAGCATGGGTACATTTATCTAATATAGATGCGTATATGTTCTATGTGCCTTTTAAATCTGAATTTTCTTGTTACCTGCTAATTTTGTAAATCATATACTCAGTTCCACAGGAGAAACCCCAATCTATAAATCTCAACCTTTTTTTCTATGAGTCCCTTGTTGAGCCGTGCGGTTGCAGTACCTCATGTTAAAAAAAAAAAAGGAAAATACATTTCTAATAATTGTAAGCCTATCTATAAAATTGACTTTTTTCCACCTCTAGGTAAAATTTAAAAAATAAATTTCCTCTTTATTTTTCTGACATTGGAGGTTATTAATCCACAGTGTCTGAAGTAGTAGAGTCCTAGGAGACAGCTAAACCCCAAGTAGAGACGTGTTTGCACTTGAAATTTGATCAAAAGGAGATGAACTTGAAGTAGTCAGATGTCCCTAAATGAGGGTTTCTCTCTAGATTGCAAAATACCCAGAGCATTGTATGTGATGGCGGCTTTCTGGATATTCCTCTCTGGTGAAGCAATAGCATTTTTCTGACTGTCAGATGTGACTTCTGGACACTGGATTTCCTGTTTTAACATGGGTGATTTTTTTCAGCCTGTATAGACACCCCTCTGTTCTTCCATTCATCAGAAGGTGCTATCTCTATACACTTTTGATGTTCCTGCATTTTTAAGGCAGATCCATTCACTTTGTGAGTACCGAGTCACTGTCTCTAAAGTCAGTGGTCGGTCTCTGAAAAACCTCCATTTCCCCCTTTTCTGGGTGACTCTCAGAAATATTAGTTTAGATATGTGGTGACCGGAAAGGAGCAGTGAAAACACTAACTGAGGGAGCCAGATGGCCCGGTGGGGACTACACAATACCTCTGTTTTCTTAGTCGAGTTTAAACAGAGGAGTTTTATGAAGCCCTTCTCATACTTTGTCATGCGGACCAACAGGAGAGAAAAGGCATCTGTATGCTTCAAGCTTGTATTGCTGACGTGCTTTTGGGGAAGGGGGGGTGGCTGCTACCTCCAGAGTTCACGTAGATCTTGAACGCACATCTCCCCCTCCCCTTTGCAGGTCGCTAGGTATGAATAACCCCGTTCAGATGTCGGAGGTCTACATCATCGGAGCTCAGCCTCTCTGCAGCCAACTGGCGGGACTTTCTCAAGGACAGAAGAAACTCTGCCACTTGTATCAGGATCACATGCAGTACATCGGAGAAGGCGCCAAGACAGGCATTAAAGAGTGTCAGTACCAGTTTCGGCACCGCAGATGGAACTGCAGCACAGTGGACAACACCTCCGTCTTTGGCAGGGTGATGCAGATCGGTAAGGAAGCAGCATGTGAGATGCTCATGGGCCTCGTCCTCCACCTTTGTGTTTGCTTGAATGCTCGACGGGGTGGGTGTCCACTGTACAGCTTGGGTGAGGGCTTGAGGATTTTTGTCATTAGCCAGAACGAAATTAAGTCTGATCCCACCTCTTGACTCTTAGTTCCTAAACTTCTTGAACCAATTCAGGAGGAGGACACCACAGAACCGCCATTCCCTGCAACACTTCATTTTTTTTTTTTTTGTAAAATGTATTTTATTTAAAATAGAAGCAAGATGCTTGATTTGAATTATCAAAAGTAGAGGGGTTGGGGAAACTGAGGCATTGAAATCCTTTTAATCCAAAGGCTCTTGGGTTGGTTAGAAGTGTCTTAAGCACCATCCAAATCGCTCAAGTTGTCATCTTTCAGAACACTGGCAATGCCAGCAGTAAGGTTTTAATTTTCCTAATATAGACGTTTCCTGAGGCTACAGAGATATATAAAGTTAAAAGCTTTATTTTTAGTCCCAGAAAGAATTTTAATAAGAAGTGATACAATTTATGTGTGTGATTTTCGACAATCGGCAGAAAAATACACATTTGAGCTTTCAACCCAGAAACTTGGAAATAACAGTTTTAAGTGTCTTGATTACAGCTTGAGTTTTAATGTTAAATATGTTGTTGAATTTGTTGATCCATTCAGGGAGGAGACAGCATTTAAATTTGACCAAAAGGAAAAAAGAAAAAGAAAACAGAAAAGAAGAAAAAAGAAAACTCAGTTTGTCTGTGGTTTTCTGCAATCATCTAGAATCCTCCTTGACAGATGGGCCCTGTGTGTTTTCTAGGGTGAATGTTTTAGG
The DNA here is from genome assembly GCF_949786415.1 of Peromyscus eremicus. Classification (NCBI taxonomy): domain Eukaryota; kingdom Metazoa; phylum Chordata; class Mammalia; order Rodentia; family Cricetidae; genus Peromyscus; species Peromyscus eremicus. The sequence goes on along the minus strand of NC_081425.1, from coordinate 86,551,715 downwards.
TCTCCTTAGTTTTATGCAAACAAGCCTTTATAATTAATATGACAGCAGTGACTCCAAAAGTAAGAAGCAATTTATCAAAGGCAATTAACTGTTTATACTGACCGGAGATAAAAAGTTGGCTTAATATCCATCACAGATGGATAAAATACTTTTGAAAGAAAACCCTGAAAAGTGCATTCATTGAGAACAAAAAAGAGGTGTCAGTGGACGCACAAGCCAAGGGACTTCATAAACTAAAATAACACAGATTTGGAAGCCACTCCACTAATCTAGTGGGAGAACAGCCTGTAGCCCAGCCTGCAGGGTTCATGGGGCTTTGTCCTTTCTGTCAATGATTAAAATGTGCTAATGTATATCCTGGGGTCCCCTGGAGTAGCTAAGCCTGGGGGAGCAGGAATGGTCCCTGGATATAGGCTGTCTTAAGGTAGACACATGGAGATATGGTGCAGACTTATTTCTACTTTCTGATACTATAAGAAATGAGCTAAAAACCTCTTTCCAAACTCTATCAAAATGTCAAGTTTCAGCATTCCCTCTCATATGCAACTGCCTTTTAAACAGTGGCACCACTGCTTTCTTGAAGGGACAGGAATTAGAAAGAGCCAGAGGGAGATAGCAGTAGGAAGTGCTCTCTGCTCTGTGTTCACTTGCAAACAGCTTTGGTTTAGCATCCTTGCCTCATCCTCAACATGTGGCCTGCTCTGGGCCAGAGTGGACTGAATAAGCTCTTATTTGATGAGCTAAGTTCTGTTGGAGACTCATTTTAAATGTGGCCCAAGATTCAAAGTGCTTGTCTCCCCCAGGCCGATACTCCAAATGCTTGCATTTCATTGTCCCTTGCCAGTACCCCTTTCTTTCAGTCCTGGGCCTTGTGGTACTTGGTGTGGGGACTGGGTGGTGGGTCTTGTGTGAGTCCCATCCTCTCATAGCCTGGTGGGGGCAGGGAGTGACTGGTGCTGTGGGTAGATCATCTGATGCCCTAGGAAACACAGGCTGCATCCTCACTGGCCAGAGGTCCCCAAGTTCCTGGTTGTCCTAGAGCAGAAAGCCATCTGGAAGATTAGATGGGCCTTTTTTTCTTAATTATTTGAAACAAGAGAAGGAGAGCAGGAAAACTAGAATGGATTTTGTGGATGAGAAGGAACATGACTGAACTCCAAGAATGGAAAAGTGTCTTTTATCTTCTTTTTCCTAACTCAGGCTTTGTTTTAAGTCGGTGAGTTTAGGGACAGTTGGGAACACCTTTAGTGCCCAAGGTGTGCCCACTTCACTCCCAAACCCCCAGTTCCTCAGGGATGTGGAGAATACCGCTTGTCTGTGAGAATGTGACCCTGTGAGGGGCCAGTGTCTGGAAAGCTCCTCCTGCTGCCTCTGACCCCTTTCTGGGCTCATTTTTCTAAGGTGCCAGTTGCCCTGGAGGCAGTGTGCACAGTCGCCTCCTGAAGGGCCCAGGCTTCATTTTGGAAACATTCTCATTTTTCATCTCATTCCCCTTTTCCTTCCGGCTTTTGTCTCTCTCTTGTCTTTGTTTCTACACTGTGAAAAGATGTCGGGGAAGGCACCATTTTTAAGGGATGTGAGGATCCAAGTCAGAATAGATTTCATGCAGAGGGAGACCCAACTGAATGAGCAAGCAGGATGACTAGAGAGATGGCCAGGCCGCCAGCCAATCAGCACGTTTTAGACTGATGTTTTTCCACAGTCAACAATTAGCTTAGAGATTCCTACCAGGTTTTGTATTCTGGATGAAAATGGGCATGATCGAGCCAGACCTATGAAAACAAGCTTGGGTGATTTGTGTGTTGTATAAAAGCCCTTTTATGCTCTGTGTACTCAAAGGACAGTGTCTCATCCCCCTCTGTCCTCAAAGGGTCATTTTATCTCCTCATCCTCTCTCCAAGATACTTTTATTCTGCAGCTCTCCTGCACAGGCCACAGCATTTTCGGTTTTATCAGTGTTAATCTTCAAATGACTCCCTCCAATCTGTCTGCCCTCCTCATTTATTTCCACTCCCCCGTATACGCTGCTGTCTAATTTGAACTAGACAGATGTAAAGCCCCACTGGAACTTTCTGGATGGACCCTCCTGCCCGCCACCAGCACTCTCCTGAAGTTATTCATTTTTTAAGTGCAGGAGGGGAGAGTCTGTGTGAGTTGAAGTCACGGTCCTTCCTGGGGATCACAAATGGCCCCAGTGAGCTGTGGGACACAGCTTTTCTGGGGAGAAGGTAGGCACCAGGGTCAGCGGGACCATCGCTCCTGGACAGACCTTCCTTCTCCTTGGGGCTGGCTGGGTCCTGCTGAGATCTGCTGTCTTTATGCTGCCCCTGCTTGGCAAAGATGGCTAGCAAGCTTTCTAAATGGATGAGAAATCCAGTCTGCTACAGGGGTTGAGCATCAGAAGGGACCTTCATTTCCTGGGCATCAATTTCAATACCCTTGGTTTACACTAGATTGTGAAAGGGAGGCCCCGTCTTTCTTCCATACCCAGGCCTAGCTTCATCCAGGGGGCAGACTGCTAATCCTTTCTCTCTCCCAGTGTGGTTGTTTATCAAGTTGCTTGTTGTTACATGTAGAAATTTCTCTGTATGCAAGTCAGACTTAAGCTAGTCTCTGCTAACAGGGCTTCTATGGGTGTTTTTATGGGGAGATAATCTTGACCAGTTTGAGGGAAGAACACTTTCTACTCCCCCCCTGGCCCCCCCTTCCCCCCAAGTCTGTTTGCTTTTTCTTCTTCTTGTCCCAGGCAAAGGCTATGTATAGGTAGGGACAGAGGGCAGGAGAGTCAGGGGGTGAGGGATTGGTAGTAGATGTGGCACCAAGGCCAACCAGAAGGCTGTTTTAACCACTCCTTCTCAAATGAGAGATTTCAGGGCAGGTTTAGAACAGTGTAGGGGCGGTAGAGTGGAGAGCCCAGAGGGTGGTGCAGGGAGGAGAGGTTATCGCTCCAGAGGGAGGGTGCCAGGTGAAAACTAACTGTGATTCCCCCCCCCCCCAACTGTCTGGCAGAGGGAGCACGGGGACTTGAGATGTGCAGAAGCATCTAAGCCTAGTGAGTCCTGTTCTGTTCAAGATGAAAATAATATCAACGTTAGAACAAGGGTAAAGAAGTCTAGCCCAGTTCTGAGCTTTCCTTCAATTTTCTTTCATGTGCATTTTTGGGAAATAAGACGTTTTGAATATCTTCAAAAGGGTTTAGTGAAAATGAATCCTGCAGTGTTGAAGTCCTGACTAGGCTCTGAAATGGCCCAGTAGATGCAGGTATCCAGGTCTCTCCTTTGTTAGTCTTCGCTTCTGTGTGTGACCCGATCCATTCTTCTGCAATTGCCTCAAGGTGGGCCCAGGGCCTGGGTGTGTGTTTCAGGGTGGGGTCCAGTGTGCAGAATCAGCCTGAGGGTTATCCACTGGCTCTTTGCTCCCGTTGCAGCTCAGGCTTGTTGGGGTGCTCTCTCTCCTATACCAAATAATCCAGGTTTGCTATGTCTTGGGGCTCCCTCTTCTCTCTCTGTTACTAGGATTTTTCCTGCCTTCAGTGGGCCTGAGAACTGTTTGAGCCTGTGTTTTGACAAGTGGTTTTCCCTAGCTCCACAATTGGGTCCAAGGCCTTGTGTTCTGGGGGCCCCTACCTCCCCAAGGATTGGTGTGTGTTGGAGACTCTCTCAGCCTTCTCCAGCAGCACAAGCCAGTGTGTTGGAGGCCTTCTTAGCGCCGACCCTCCTCCCCCCACCACACACACACACACACACACACACACACACACACACACACACGAACACACACACACACACACACACACACACACACACACACACACACAGAACAAGATGTAGGCATCTGCATGGGGCAGGCAATCGAGCGACCCCCATCCTCTCCTGCAGGCAGCCGAGAGACGGCCTTCACATATGCGGTGAGCGCAGCTGGGGTGGTGAATGCCATGAGCCGTGCATGCCGCGAGGGCGAGCTGTCCACCTGTGGCTGCAGCCGTGCTGCGCGCCCCAAGGACCTGCCTCGGGACTGGCTGTGGGGCGGCTGTGGGGACAACATCGACTATGGCTACCGCTTCGCCAAGGAATTCGTGGATGCACGGGAACGGGAACGAATCCATGCCAAGGGCTCCTATGAGAGTGCGCGCATTCTCATGAACCTGCACAACAATGAAGCAGGCCGTAGGGTGAGTACCATGGCCCCCTGCCACCCCTCTTCCCCTCGTGCGTGCACAGGAGCTGGACCCTCCTGTCACCTTCACTCAGCTCAGGTCTCTCCTAGATACCCACACCTTGCTTGGGTCTCTGCATGCTTGGCCTCCTGTATCTTCCTCTGGCTAGTTCTCCCAGCCTCTTTGTTTTTTCCTTAAGTCAGTTCCTTCCTCGTGGGCCTCCTTGCAGAGAGGTGCACATTCCAGAAAGGCCTGCCCCTCCAGGGGCCTGAATGGTTCCATTAATGGGCCCTGGGTCCAGCAGCTTCAGCTGTTTTCTGAGAAGTATGTTGTGTACCTTTGTAGCTGCCCCACCAGTGGGTATTAGAGATCACCCATTTGTGGCTGCTGGGTTTGAGTTAGGGAAACCATTAGGTGCTCCACTGAGCAAGGCCTCACCCCAGCTTTGGACCCTCCTTTTTTTTTTTTTCCCCTCCCTGACCACCTTGTGGATATAGTAGATCTGATGGGCTGAGAGTTTTTCCAAAGGGCTTTTGTTAGGGAAAAGACAGAAGTCTTAGTAGGGGTCATTGCTTTAGTCTGAGTCCAGGGTGGCTTTTGAGAGAAGAGGTATCGACAATCTGCCCCCAGCCCCCCTGAGACCCCTGTTCCCGCTCTTTCCTTCCCCTGGTGGGGATATGAAAAGCTACTCCAAGATATTTTTAAAAAGACCCTTTTTTCCCTGCGGTTAAACACATGGCACTTTATGGCTGCTTTAAAATGAAGGGGTGAAAATGTTTCTTAACTTTGGCAGCATTGAAAACCAGGGCCATTATTTTTTTTTTCATAGGACCCAAGGTAGGTGCCAGGAACTTTCTGGTCACAGATTTCACTCTTCTGTATTTTGGGGTGAGGAAAGAGGAAGATAATCACAGAGTAGACCTGAGGACTGGAAGGAGCTTTAGAACTCTCTGGCCCCACACCCTCATCTCACAGATTGGGAAACTGAGGCCAAAGAGGACCACTTAGTGGCTGTGTAAGGCAGTCAATGGATCTCTGTTAGAAACCTCGGTTAACTTGCTTTAAACACATTCATCAGGGCTTAGGGCTGAAGAGCTCCTGGAGATGCTGGCCTAAAATCAGGTCTGTCTCTCTTAGTTTCTGAACCTCAGTTTGCACGTTTCCACTTCTTCCCGTGGCCATGGCGATGGCTTCCACTTGGAAGTCGTTGTGAAGGACAAAGTGAGGTCAGGTATTAGGGTACACCGTCGGAAACCCAGCCTACAACAATGTTTCCTTTGGTTCAGTCTCAGATTTTAGCTGAGTGTCAGTCAGTAGTCAGTACTTGATAAATGATAAGTTAATTATTAAACATTATAGAATAATAGGACCTAGAGAAAGTCCAAGATTGTGTAGATAATTCCAGCGAACTTCCTCTCAAAGTGGATGGTAAACAGTTGAGGGTGACAGGGAAGGACTAAATGCAATGCCGTTTTTGTTTATGCTTCCCTGAGGGGACAGGTAATTGCCACAGAAAAAGTACAGTGTGTACTTGCTCAGGCCTTCTACCTCAGGGACTGTTCCTCTCTCTACCAGAAATGTCCCAGGCCATCTTCAGGACATCCTTATCACTTTTTTCCTAGAAAGAAATCCTGAAGGGCTTGTCTACTGACAGGAGAGGGTCAAGCATTTCCAAGTGGTGAGAGGGACCCCTGGAGAAGCTGAGAAGTGTCTTTGTTATTTTTGTTGCCCTTGATATTGATACTTTGATCTTGTAGAATTTTGAAGTGTGACATTTATTTGGTTGTGTTGTATCATGGGAATGATGAGCTAAAGGCAGGATTTTGGTCAGTAAGGTGACACAGAAACCAGCTCTTCTCTAAGTTGGGGGGTTGGGTACCTTTGAAAGTTGTCCACTGTGCCAGGAAATCATATTAAAATTTCTTTAGGGCATTAGCTTTTGGTTTTCCTTAAAAGGGAGCAAAGGTTAAATATATTTACAAAACTTTTATCAGGCTGAAAGTCTTTGTGGCATGAAAATATACTGTGACCCCTGTTAAAAGCAAGTCCTTGTGAATCCTTGGAGGAGGAAGGTGGTGGTTGTTTGGGCAGAAGTAGCTCCGGGTTCTGGACAGGCCCTGGCCAGCACTGCCACACCATGATGACTCTGGAAGGTTGCTGGCATGAGGGACTGTGGGCAGTCAGGACTATAAATAGGCAACCACCACCTCCCAGACTGCTGGGCACAGTGTTGTGGGGCCAGACCTCTGAGCACTGCTCCTGGGAGGCCCGAGGTGACTGGGCAAAAACCCAGGGCCATGGCCCCATCACCCTGGACAACGACCAGATTTACTGAGTGGGTTTGGAGTGCCAAGTGCTTCCTTGCCTTTCTCAATTTTATCTTCCTAACTGTGCTAGGAGGTTGGTATCATCCACAGGTGGCAAAAGGGCTTAGAAAGGACAGCTGGTTGCCTGAGTTCAAGGGCAAAATCAGACATCCTATGTCTGTGGCTGCAAGGTGGTCCTTGAGACCTAGTGTGGGACAGGGCAGAGTAGGGACTGTAAAGTGAAGAGCAGCGAGCATGACTGAGACCCAGACCAAGTTCCCCTGCACATGGCTGTGTGACCTGTGTGAGCCACCTACCCTTGAGAGGTCGCTGTGCTGTTATCTGCTACAGAGCTGCTAGTATGATTGGATGAGATCTCAGGTGTCAGGGCTGTTCTGACAGTGGAAAGACACAGGAGTAGGGTAGCATGGGTGAAGACAGGAACACTGATCCCTCTAGGGATGGATCTGTTCCTAACTCAGCACTTACCTGGTCATTAAATGTGGGCCTACTGTCTGGATTCAAATCCAAGCACTCTCTGCTTCCCAGAGATTGGGTAGGAACTCATCTCTCTAGGCCTCTATTCCCTTCTCAGTGAATAGAAGGATAACAGCACATCTTTCAGAGCCTTGGATGTGGGCCTGCATTCACGGAAGACAGGCAAGAAATGGAGTTCACACAGTACTGATGACATTTCCCTGCACTAGTGGCGGCCGTTTGGAATATTGTTTTTTTTTTTTTCCTGTTGCCATTTGAATTCCATAGTTGTAGATGGAATGATGAAAACTAAAGAGCTGTAGAGTTTTCAGAGTAGGTAACAATATTTCTAGCGATTGGGGGGGGGGCGGGGAATGAAGCAGTAACACAACCCTTGATTCAGCCAAGAGACATGGTTGCCCCTAGAAAGCGGAGGACACCTTTGTCCACCATGCTCACGCGCCCGCGTCTCACTCAGCTCCTCCAAGAGTTTGCGCAGTAACCTCCCGCCTTCCCTCCTGCAGACAGTATACAACCTGGCCGATGTAGCCTGCAAGTGCCATGGAGTGTCGGGCTCGTGTAGCCTCAAGACATGCTGGCTGCAGCTGGCGGACTTCCGAAAGGTGGGCGATGCCCTCAAGGAGAAGTATGACAGCGCAGCAGCCATGAGACTGAACAGCCGGGGCAAGCTGGTCCAGGTCAACAGCCGCTTCAACTCCCCGACCACGCAGGACCTGGTCTATATCGACCCGAGCCCGGACTACTGCGTGCGCAACGAGAGCACAGGTTCTCTGGGCACACAGGGCCGCCTGTGCAACAAGACCTCCGAGGGCATGGACGGCTGTGAGCTCATGTGCTGCGGCCGCGGTTACGACCAGTTTAAGACCGTGCAGACAGAACGCTGCCATTGCAAGTTTCACTGGTGCTGCTACGTCAAGTGCAAGAAGTGCACGGAGATCGTGGATCAGTTCGTGTGCAAATAGTGGTGTGCCTGCCTGCCCATCCCTCAGCCCCATTCCCAGGACCCACTTATTTATAGAAAGTACAGTGATTCTGGCTCTTTTTATTTTCCCCCAGGAATTGCAGCTGGAACCATATTTTTGTTTCTGTTACCATCTGAGAACTCTGTGGTTTATTATTAATATTATAATTAATATTTGGCAATAATGGGGGAAACCAAGAAAAAATATTTATTTTACGAATCTTTGCAAAGTTAGTACAAAACTTCTTTCTTCTGATGCTACAGGATAAAGGGGAAATAACACATATTCTTTTAGCTGCATGGTTGGGGTTCACATCTAGAAGGTATAGGAACTATTTTCTTCTCAAATACAGAGTCCTGTGGGACAGGTGGTACCCAGGTGAAAGAGGTTGGTAAGACCCATGAATGATTCAGTTCCTATGGCCAAAATGAATTGCAGATGCTCTGGTGCAAGACAAAAGATCTTAAATCTAGATATATTAAATATACATATATGGCAGAAATACAGACTAGGAGACACTCCCCATTCCAGAGGTTAGCAGCCCTCTTTTTGTATGTTCAGGATCATCTTTCAGAATGTAAGAGCAAGAATCTCATATCTTCCTAAACAAGCATAGCATGTATGTTATTATAGCCCACCTACAGATACTCCAGTTATGGATGTGCCTTTTTCTAACAGTTCATGGAACTTGGGGAGCTGGTGGGCAGTGTGTGTGTGGGATGTCCCCAGAAATTAGAAAACTTGAAATTTCCCATATTGAGGCCGTAATCTTATAGTGTTAGCCCCAGCTGATTCTGAATACCAGACTTTATGTCTGGGAAGGGATTTTGACTCAAAAACGCTCTCGTTTTGGAAGCCATCTTCCTGTCTTAAAAAATGAAAATTACCCATGAATTCCATTTGCAGACCCTCTCCCCAGACAACAAGGAAAGCCCACAGAGTTGAGCACTGCGGAAGGGCAGAATACCTCTTTGAGGAGAAAGTGGCAGCCACCTTCCTACTTGACCCCAAGCCCTCTCTGGACTCTCTGTGCCCTGTGTGATGCTGACCATGCTTCCAAATGACAGCTACATGGATGCTCATTGCTTGCAGGGCAGGAAATGTACGTGAGGAGTTATGCTCAAAAACGGCTACTTGGGGGATTGTTTTATTTCTCTAAAGCTTTTCTTTTGAGGTACAGTAACTTCATGTGTTTTGCTGTTATTTCTTGGCCCAAGGAGTCCACAGAGGTGTTGTGACTGGTATAACCCTGTATTTAGACTATCCATTTGTGCTTTTCCTATTATCCTGCAGGTGTATGCCGAAACTGTTCCTAGTGTACTTGAACAGTTGCATTTATAAGGGGGGAGGGAGTGGTTTAATGGTGCCTGATATCTCAGTCTTTTGTACATAACATATATATAAATATACATATATAAATATAGATATAATTATATCTCAGTGCAGTCCGTGATTTAGATTTACAGTTTGCTCTGGGCTTACTCTCTGCCTGGAGTACTGTCCTTCACTGAAGTCCAGTTGGGATTTCTTTTTTCCAAAATTTTGAGTCTTGACATTGGCATGTAACTCTCTGGGATCCTACCACAAATGCCAGGAAGCAAGCTAGACTCTGCAGAAGCGTTCAGGGCTGGTGTCCTGAGATGCACATTGGTTAGAAGGTGGCCTTTCTGCTTCCTGCCCACCCACCCACCCCCAGTTCTCCACCCCCTCTTTGGTATTCTTTGTGGGGAGGGCATTGTGGTCTGTCACAGCTGCGGATCTTGAGAGGCACTCAGAACCCAGGAGCCAACCTCATCTCCATTTGCTTAACTCATTTCTCAGTGAGGACTGACCAGAGTTCCTGAAGCAAATCCGCTCACCACATAGATAGTTAGTTTAAACAATGTTTTAAAATAAGGGCACCTCTATTTCAAAAGCGGCATCTGCTGTGTTGTTGTTGGGCCCGATGCTGGTTTTCAAGGTTTGAAAAGATGTATGTCTCCCTTCATAGGCTTGGTGGCCTTCCGGTCACCTCAGCCCTGTGGCTCTTAACTTATTGCCCCCAAATATTCATTTCCCCTCAGCTACAGTGAATCACAAGCAAACGATCTTGAAATAAAAAAGCACTAATTTAGTTTAAAATGTCACTTTTTTGGTTTTTATTCTACAAAAACCACGAAGTATGCTTTTTATATTTGCTAAATCAGATTATGTTCTTTTTTTAGTGATTCATGTTTATGAGCAGAGTGGAGTTTAACAATCCTAGCTTTAAAAAAAATCTATTTAATGTAAGATATTCTACGCGTCATTCAGATATTTTGTATATCCTCTATGGCCTTTATTCTGTACTTTTAATGTACATATTTCTGTCTTGTGTGATTTGTATATTTCACTGGTTAAAAAAAAACATCGAAAGGCTTTTGCCAATGGAAGATAGAATATAAAATAAAAAGTTACTTGTATATTGGTAAGAGGTTTCAGTTGTCCTTCAGCTAATTCATGTGGAGAAGTGTTTTTAGGAGAAGCCACAGGGGTAGCTTAGGGCTGCTGTGTGTTCAAATAATAGAAGAGCGGACAATTTTACCAAAAACCAAACTACTTGGAGGCTTCAAAAGAGCTCTATATGCAACAGAACAAAGACGGAATTCTCTTTTCCTATATATGTTCCTTCAAAAAGAGAGCGAGAAGGGGATCAAGCAGATGGCGTAAAGCTGGTCACGGGATCGCTCACATTCCTTCGGCATTATGCGTGCGACTTAATTGTTTTAGAGTGTGTTGCTGTTGTAACATCCCAGAGATGAACCAAAAAAGCTCATGCTTTCAACCATGACCAGATTTTTAGCTCTCTCTCTCTCTCTCACACACACAAGCATGTGTTTGTGCATCTCTGTGTATGTATCATTATGTGTACCTCTGCCACTATTGTGTCTCTCTATTCGAGTTTACCAGAGGCCACGTGGGCATCTCTGTGCCCCATTTGAATGGACACAGTTTTTGTGGAAAAAAAAAAAAGCTGCAGAGAACGGGAACTAAAGCTTCCTTGTGTGACGTGCAATTAATAAGAGGCCTCCTGCTTTCTGGAAATGAATCCCAGAATCTGGTCAGGCCTGTGCAGCGGATACATTAGCTAGCCCTTTGCCCCCTTTTCCCCCTGTCCGGATAACCTTGTAACATATTGAAACCTTTAAAGAAAACCAAGAATGCATTATTCCACACACAAAAAACAGTAGACAAACATATAGAGTGTTTAAAATAGCATTTCTGGGCAAATTCAAAGGCTTGTGGTTCTAGAAGTCCCATCTGTTTCCGTTTTTCTTCAGTTGTATACTGACCAGTGTTCTTTATTGCTAAAACATATACTCAATGTAGCAATGTCAGCATCTTTTTCTTCCCATCCTGGAGAGCATTCAAGACCTTCCCAGTCCAGGAACATCAATGAAACGTTTATACAGAGGCAGTGGCAAACAAAACCATGTTCAAAATGGTCAGTTTTGGGCTCCAGGTCAAGGCTGTGTTGTTCTAGTCCTGTTTCTTTGGGCTTTTGACCTTCCTATGACAGCAGCTGCCTGCCCACATTCTTTCTCAGAAGATTTTTCCCAATAGCAATTTCCAATGTGTTTTGCTGCAACATTATTCAAGTCACTGGAACCTTCAGATAGGGCCTGAGAGCAGGATGATGCAACCTGTGGACAAGAACTGGATTACCTGACCGAAGCGATTGTTAGCGAAAGTCACCTATAAAAACTGAAGGATCAGCAGAGAATGGGGACAGCGAAGTTGCTTGCAACTTCAAGTGCATATTTAATGCGAACCAGCATGGAGGCCCAGCTCGAAAGCACTGCACTATTACTGTAAAGCATACTTTAAAATATTTATTTTCTTGAAAAGTATTTTCTAGTCTTCCCTCTCTTTGCAGAATAGTAAACAAAATGCCATATCGTGAAAGTTAACATGGTGTTTTTTTTTTAATTGCAGAAACATTTAGAGACATAGGATTAAAACTTATAAAGGGATCTTCTAATTTGCCTGTTAACGTGGAGTTTACACTTAAATCTGAGGATTGGATGATGTTTTATGTTGGAGAAATACCTTGTTAGCTAGCTTTATAAAGCAGATGTAAGTGAAAGGTTGGTGTGAGCCAATCTAAAAGGCTGAAGAAAAGCTCTTACAGTGTTTCCAAAGAGAGGAAGGACTTGCATCTTAGACCAATTTTTATACGGTTTTCAATTTGCTAAGCTAGAAAGGAGATAAAGATTATTTATTTTTGTTCATATTTTGTACTTTTCTATTAAAATTATTTTATGAAATCCAGCACGCTCCTGTGTGTGTGTGTGTGTGTGTGTGTGTGTGTGTGTGTGTCTGTGTGTGTCTGTGTCTGTGTCTGTGTCTGTGTGTCTGTGTGTCTGTGTGTGTATTTAGCAGAGAGGGGCTGAGTTCGTTTGAGTCTGTTGTGGGCTTAGATACTGGTTTAGAACTTTCAAAAAAAATGAATATTTTCGGCATGAGAGGCCATTATGCTTGAAGCTCAAGGATTTATTTATCTTGTGGATTAATACTGGTCTTTTGTTGGCCTCATGTTAATTGTCCTCTTATTTGCTTGCTGTGGCTGAGATGTAAGAACCGTGTGAGATGATTCTCCCCTGTAGACATTTAGCATGGAGAGAAGGGATTACCATAAAATTCCAGGGTCGGGGGGGGGGGGGGAAGAAAGAGCTGAAGAGGAAGAGAGAAATAAAGTGGTGTTTAAGATGATGAGCAGATGGAATCAACCGGAATGTTTTGCTGGTTGCTTATTTCATGACACAAAGGCTGTCATGCTTTTCTTAGCTAGGGGTTCCCCCACCCCAGCACCACTGGAATTTCAGGCTGGGTGGCTCTCTGGAGCAGATCAGCTCTGTGCAGGTTTACCAGTATGCCTGGCCACCTCCCAGTGGTTGAAACGTCAGACAATGCCCTGGGGAAGAACCTTACTTCCAGTGGGAAGATGTGGCTTTAGATGTGGGGCTGAGGTTCTGAGCACTTGGGGAGCTTAGGGTGACCAGACCATAGCAGTGTACTGATGCCTGTGTGTGTGGACCCAAGAGTGAGCAAAGTCCCTTGTAGAGCGATGTCTTTGTAGAGACACTGGAGATCCAGCAAGCTGGCTTTCTCCTTTACAGATCTGAGGCTAACAGGTGGGACTCAGATTCTAATGCTGACATTTGCTTTGCCACATGGAAAAGCTGTGGGATGGCTTTATGGCTCTGGAACCCCTTGCATCTAAAGTGGGAAAGAGCAAGTTCACTTAGCTCTTGGGGTTGTTGTGCAGGAAAAGCCACACAAACAGGATTCTATTGCATCCTAATGGTACAACAAATGTTGCCTGGGAGGGGAGTAGGTAAGGCTAGGAACTGTCAATGCCTAGGAGTTCCTCTAAGCCCTCGAGTGTAAGGCAATGCTATGCTATACTTGCTCATGTGGAGAGCAGCCTTTCTCCAGGCAAAACTGCAGCCCTGATTCCAGTGCCTCCAGACTTGTTTTGTCCAACCTGCATAGAATTTTTAAAGTATGCAGCTTAATTGTGGACTCTTAAAAGGGAAGTAGTTCCCATTAAAATGTTAGTTTCTAGCTTGAAAGCCAGGAAGAATGGGGGCTGGGCACTTGTGCGGCAGCTGTTATTCCGGTGGCCCACCTGGCTCCTCCGCTTTGTCTTTCTTTCTTTCTTCCTTCCTTCCTCTCTTTCTTTTTCTTTCTTTCTTTCTTTCTTTCTTTCTTTCTTTCTTTCTTTCTTTCTTTCTTTCTTTCTTTCTTTCTTTCTTTCTTTCTCTTTCTCTTCCTTTCTTCCCTCCTTCCTTCCTTTCTTTCTCTCTCTTTCTTCCTTTTTGTTCTCTTTCTATCTTCTTCCTTTTTTTTTTTTAACAGAGCACCCGCCCCCTTCCTCAGGGGCTCTTCACCTCATCGTGGTGACATTTTGGTCCAGGTGATTCTTATGAGGGTCTCTCTTACACAGTGTGGGACATCTGGCACCACTCTAGACATTTATCTGCCAGATGACAATAGCACTCTCCCACATATGACAATCAAATTTTTGTCTCCGGACATTGCTAGATGTCCTGTGGAGTGGGGGCACCCGCAGGTGGAGATAATAAAAGTGTGCATTTAGATGCTGCCAATGAGGTTGAAAGTGAAAATGGACAAAAAGCACCAGACTCTCTGTGTGAACACTCGTCTGACGTGTCATGGGAACTCAGCAGATGTCTGTGGAGTGTCAAGAGGCCCTCCCTTCCCAGGCTTGGCTCTGCCATTCACCTGCAGTGTCATCTGGAGCCATGAGGATCTCAACCCTCCTGTGGAACAAGGAAAAAGACAACCACCCGATTAGAGTTAATATTTGAATGATGTGCTCTAACCCCCAAGGCTACCTCACAACCTTTATGAATAAAGGTGGAATTAGTTGAAAAAAAAAATGAAGACTTTAAACCACCAATGGTATTGTCCAAGACAGCCTGCCCCTCCCCTATCTAGATAAATTGATAGGCCCCTCTAGTGTAGCTGAGAGACACCTAAAGCACATTCATCACTCAGACCCAGGAGATGCCGGGCAGGAAGAGGATTCACAGTGTCATTCGTATAGGATAGGGCAGTGCAGCAGCTAGAGTCCGGGCAGGACAGAGCATAGCTGGATCTTTTCCTGTGTCTCGCCCGGTCCTGCAGCCGCTCAGACCCAAGTAAACACACAGAGGCTTATATCAATTATGAATTGCATTACCATGGCCTATGGCTCAATTTTCTTGCTACCTAGCTCTTATAACTAATCTCAGCCCATTTCTATTAATCTGTATGTCAGCCACATGTTCTGTGGTTTTACCTGTGTGTCATTATATGCTGCTCCCTGGACAGCAGGATGGCATCTCTCTGCCTCTCCTTTCTCTTCCTTTCTATCTGCTTGGATTTCTGCCTTCCACTAAGCTGCCTTGCCATAGGCCAATGCAGCTTTATTTATCAACCAATCAGAGCAACACACTCACAGCATACAGAAAGACATCCCACCGCGACAGAGGGCCAGCTGCTGCTTCTTTCCCTCTGGTGGTGTGTGTCTCTTTGTCTAGCAGGGAACCTGTCAGTGTTGCCTGGGCAGTTGGGAGGCACCTGCATGGACCAATCTCATCTTGGCAAATTGGAAATTATAAATGTAAGAGTGCTATTGGAAGGTAATATTTCTCTCTCTCTCTCTCTCTCTCTCTCTCTCTCTCTCTCTCTCTCTCCCCTCCCTCTTGACTCTGTCTCAACAGGGTCTCATTCATTATGTAGCTTGGGCTAGCCCCAAACTTGCTGTCCTTCTATCTCCACCTTCCAAGTTAGAATTCTGGGATTGCAGGTGTGGGCTGCTGCTATACCTGCCAACATGAATTCTCCTCTGGCACTGATGGTTTTTTGTTTGTTTGTTTGTTTGTTTTAACTTAGTTTAAGACTCTCAAGAGCCATCTGGGTTAATACTTGGATTTGTAGATAAAGGAATAGATCATTTGGAGGATTGAAGTCTGACCCAAGTGCCCTCTAACTACCACCTGCTCTTTTCCTGTAGCAGCATGGTGGTGTTATGGGAAGGGGCCGCCTAAATGGGACACTGCTTTGTCAGGGTCTCTGTAGGCATGACCAGAGGATTTTGGTTTTGGTCTCATGGGAGAGATTGGGAGTGTTGTTTACTTCAAGATGAGGAGTTGAGAGATTGGAGCCGGAGGTTGTGAAAAGTCACTGTGAATTCTCCTCAGTGTCTTTCTGTCACCCATCCTGAATACCAGTAGTTGATGGAGCCACTGTGTGGTGGAGAGGCCTGGGTCCCTGGCTCTCCCCGTGGAGGAGGGTCACACACCCACCAGACATCCTCTGGTGGTTTGCTTATAAACTTCTCCTGTAAGTTGTTGTGGTATGTTATTTTAACTATGTGAAGATGTGTTACATTTGCTTACGCTGCAGAATATTACTTGAACTGTGTAACGGTGGCGGCGTGGCGTGTTACTTTTGTTTAACAATGTAAAGATGTGCTGCATTTGTTTCACCTTGCTGCCTAAGGCACCTGATTGGTCTAATAAAGAGCTGAATAGCCAATAGCTAGGCAGAGAAAGGATAGGTAGGGCTGGTGGGCAGAGGGAATAAGGAGGAGGAGAAATCTAGGCCTAAGAGAAGGAGAAAAAGAAAAAGAGAACAGGGAGAAAGAGAGGAACACCCCTGGGGCAGAAGCCAGGCAGCCACCAGCCAGACACAAAGACAGCTGGAAAGAAAGATATATAGAAAGAATGAAAGGTAAAAAGCCTGAGGCAAAAATGTAAGTAAGAGAAATAGATTAAAATAAGAGCTAAGTTAAGGCCCAGCATTCAAAACCAATAAGTCTCCCTGTCATAATCTGGGAGCTGGTTGGTGGCCCTAAAAGAAAAAGCTTGGTGCAGGAAGTCATTGAGATTTGGAATTAGTAATTCCATCCAACATGTTGGCTCTCCGGATACTTCCCAAGGCCTTCACTCTATCCCTGGACTCCATGTGGGTCTCCTAGCCAGAAGAAAATGCAGACCAGGTGAGTCCCTGGTACATACTGGTATCCCATCTTCAGTGTATATGGGCCCCTGATGACTTTTCCTGGGAAACACAGATATAAAGGATGTCTGTTTACTCCCACAGGAGAGGCGTAGACAGACCTGAGAAAGTTTCCATCATGTCCAGCCTCATGGACCTATGCCTGGAGGTGAGAGAGGCTTTTGAAGTGTCTCTGTCATAGGCCCTGCAGAGGCCAGAGCTGTCTATAGAAGCAGCCTGCCATGACTAGGCAGGTCATGAATGCAATGTGCTTTTCTCAGCGTGTGATCTTCCATCTCCAGGGAAGCAGGCTGGGCTTTTTGAGACCTCTCGAGGCCTAGACTCTATTGCTCTCATTGCATTAACAGGCCTAAGGACAGCAGAGAGTCAAAGACTTGGGGAGTGACTCATTTACTCCCGCACACCCACCATAAGCTTGGTACAGAGGGAGGGACAAAGAGATTGAAACTAAAAACAAAAGGCCAAACAAACAAAAAACCAAAACCCAAACCAACCCTGGTTCCAAGCTTTTCTCATTAGCTGTGCATCCTTTGGCCATTTACTTAACCTCTCTGAGCTTAAATAGTTTCATCTGTAATATATGAGACTGTGATCTTGTTATGGGTGGTGGTGAGCACTGCCGATCCTGCTAGCCTGACACTCAGCAAGCCTCTTCTCATGACCAGGGTTAGGCAACTCAAGAACCTTCCACAAACTCAGGGTGCTCCACTCAAATGACTCAGTGCAAGTCTACAGGAATGCCCCATCAGGCTTTTTCCTGTTTCACCTTCTGCGTGAGACCATCACCACTGAGCAGGGTGCGGATTCACCAGCTCCACAGGCAGGGGCGGTTGAGAAGTAGATCAGGCTACCAGCAATTGAACACAGCAGGATCACAACCCTGGCATCCCAGGCGTGTGCTGCAGCAGCCAGCTATGGCCCTTGGGCAGACACTCGGCCTCCTCCTGGCTTCAGCTTCTTCACCTGTAAGCCTGGAGACAGCAGCACAGGCTCCTGGACCCCCGTGGCTCACGTTCACTGCGCCCAGGCTGTTAGGAGAACAGGGGAAGACCAGCAGCTCTGACAACCTGCTCTAGGAGGGGTCACCTGGCTGTTCCTCCCTTTTCCACCATTGGAGGGCGCCACGATGAGCAGCAGGCGGGGGAATTTTCCTCTGCGCATGAGCCAAGGCGCATCAGAACCCTAGACCCAAGCCCTTTGGTCGGCATTCTGAGTTACCACTGTCTGCCATTTTGCTGTGTGGCTTTGGGAAAGTTTGGTGTCTTCTCTGAGCCTCATTCTTCAACATGTGAGCAGTGGTTTGCACAGAGTCACAAGTGTTTGATTTCTCCTTCAACAAGCCTTGTCCCAAGAAGCCGATCTTATTCTGAGGTGGGAAACAGAACATGATCAAATGAAGCAAATGGAATCTGGCTACATTGATTGGCCCTTGTCCTTCTGTCCTTCTGCCCTTCTGCCCTTCTGCCCATGTGTCTTGCCCTCACCAGGTCCCCCCACCCCCCGTAGCATTCTGAAATTCTGAGTTTCAAAAACACCCACACAGTCTTGGCCCACTTCTTGGTTTACTTGGATCCCTCTTGCCCCGGTCTGTGAAAGGGGCAATCCTGTCCATTGTGTAGATTTCGCCGGAAGTGGTTTGCAGATGACCAGCCTGGATGGTGATCACTCAATAAACTGTACGTGGTAAGTCTTCTGTGGTAATCGGGAAGAGGGACTGCACCTGACCCATCTGCTGCGGAGAGCAGAGCGCAGCTGGAGATGTTATTGAGTGGTGTGGATAAGGAGCAGGACGGAGCAACTTGCAGCTTGCCGGTCTGGCCTAACAGGCTGGGGTCCTCGAGGAATTCTTGGCAGGCAGGTGGATTTCCTTTCTCAGGTCCTCTCCTGAAGTCCATGGTCCAGGCTGGACCTAAGCTCTCCGACTTTATCTTTCCCCTCTGCATTTCCCCAGGGCCTTTATCAACATTTTGTTTTTTTTCTTTTTCTGCGTGAAGAAATCACTACGACTTTCTTTTAGTACCATTTGGGGTGGAGCACCGGGAAAGAAAGAATCTAAGAGGGTGCCCCATATGTCCACAGGAAATCCACACTCCCTGCGTTTTTTCCACGAGAAGCTTCCACCACTTGAATTTGGGGCTCGAAACCCAAGAAGCCCGTTCTAACTCTTTGCACCTCTCCCGCCGCTTCTTGCTAAATTTCATTAGGGCTAACAATTTGTAGAACCACTTAGAGTGTAATGTGATTTGAATGGCTGGCCCTAACTGTTAGAGATGGAGGCTCCCGTGGGCGTGGGAGCCCAGGCAGTGGGAGACGTTTCCCGGGCAATAGGGCCTCCCTAAAGTGGGGTGCGGTGCGGTGCTGTGAAGGCAGAGGCAACTCGCCAGCCAGGGTGTCCACCCTCAGAGTCAGGAGGGGCAGTCTCCAGCCTCCCTTCTCTCTTTGCCCTGCAATCACTTTTGTTCTTGGAGGCTGAGCAATCTGAGAGTTTCGGCATGCAATAAAACATGCTCAACCACAGGCCTCCGTTGAGCCAGGACCGCGGGAGCTGCTCGCCAAGCCGGCTGGCCGGCAGTCTACACCGGTAGGCGGAATTGATAGTGTGGGTCCTGCCTCTGGCTTTGTAACTAAAACAGAGCTGATGCCTGAGAGATGGGACGGTCCCGCTTTATTTTTATCCCTATCGAAGTTGCACGCCCATGTGTGTAAGCGGGGAGTCGTGTCGCAGATTCAGTGTGCTTTTGGATTCCTGCCCTGCCTCATCCTGTGACCTCAGGCATGCCATTTTCCATCCCTGAGTATCAATTTCCTGGTTTACTAAACTAAGCCGGTGTTTCCTACCCTGCAACAATTAATTAGGCAAAGGATCTAAAACAGTGTCCCCCCACAAGAGCCATCACCAGCTGTGGAGAGCTAGCTCGGCTGCGATGAACATTCTTCCATTCTTCAGTGCATCGAGCCATATTATCCACAGCCACAACGGGTTCAATAGCCACAAAACTAAATGATGGCGTAGCTATATGATTTCCCATCAGCGTGGAAGGTTTGGAACAGTGCAGGCCTAGAACCACACCTGCACACATGAGAATGCTCAGTAAGCACCCAGGAGGGAACCAGGCCTTCATCATCTTCCTGCTGACCAGCTTCAGTCAGACACATGCATGACAGCAGTTTGCTCAGAATGTAGAATAGGAAACTCTGAGAGCAGCTGTCTTAGCATTGGGCATTCCGTGGTTGCCCCCCGCCACTCATCTTTCTGTTCTTTTCCGTCATTCTCTAGATGGGCTTTTGCTATGGGAGGCAGGCAGGCTGGCTTCAAGCACCACGACACCTGGCTCCCTTTGACAGTGGAACATTGAAAGAAGAGAATCTTCAAGGAGCTGGGTGGCAGCAGCAGCCTCTAAGGCTCAGGGTGAAGAGCCTTGGACTATGTGGGCTGGACTCTGAGCAGTCTCCCAGGACCTGCTGTTCTTGGATGCCTTAGTTACGGTTCTGTTAGCTGCTGTTACAGCCTGCCAGTCAGGGTGGGGTGGGATGGGAGTGGAGGGTCCAGCTACAAAGTGATGGGCAGGTCTGCCTGGACCTGAGGAGCAATGCAGGAGGACCACAGAGCAAGGAATTCATGAATTCGCCTTCCTGTGTTTTCTAAGTTAACACGGGACATCAGTGAAATGCAGATACAGGACCCATTCCTGGGTTATTCAGATTTAGTGTGCAGGCAGTGATTGCCAGGGAGTCTGTATTTTCTTAGGCTCCTGGGGAGCCCAGCACCCTCCCCTCCTTCTACTAGAGAATGTTAATAGGCTCAAGTCTTGGAGGGTCACTTATGGGTAATCACAGCTTCTCTGATCTCAAGATGTTAATGGTCCATGGGGGGCCTGGAAGGCAGTCATTGGCTCTCACTGAATACTCACAAGTTCCTAATGAGAGGATTTGATTCATCCATTCAACATACTTTGGCTGGGGTAGTGGGGTGGAACATGGGGGTCCCAGCTTGGCTCCTAGGGGCTAAGGTCCTTCAGCTAGCCCATCGCCTGCCCGCTCTTTCGTATTCAGTCCATATTGTTGGGATGACTATTGAAAACAATGAAGACACAGAGGTGACCTCTGTGCAGCAGATGGACAGACCACAGAGGAGGGGTAGGTACAGACAATGGAATATTAGTCAGACTGAAGGCAGAAGGTCATCTTGCTGTGGGAGGGGATGTAGATGAGTCTGGAGGAAATTCAGCTAAGTGAAATAAGCCAGGCACAGAAAGGCAAATACTGGATATGGTTCCACTTAGAGAGTCTAAAATTGCCACATGCATAGCAAGGTTGGTAACTGGTGGTCACTAGGACTTTGAGGGCTGGTGGAGAGGAGGTGAGCCACTGTGTGCCTATAGTGAGCAATATGATAATGGGCTCCTAAAAACTTGCTGATGGTGTTACGTTTTGAGGCAAAGAAAGGAAACAGGGTGAGGGTGGGGTTAGAGGAGAGCTGAATTTTAGTGATTTGCAAATCCATCTCCTTGGGCAATGTCACTTTGATTGGTTTGTCTGGTGAGTCTGGGGACCAGGAAGGTCTTTTCTTCTGGAGTTTCTTTTCCTTTCTGGGAGGCATTTCCCTTCTCTCTAAGTGTGCTGTTGGTTGAGTGGTGTCTAATGAAGACTTTATAGTTAATCCTGTGGCTATGGGATATTTAAGGGTAGTGTCAGGCATCTGATTTGGTGGTACCCAAGGGTCTTCATCCTTTTTTTGCACGCAGAATTAATCTCTTGCTTTATAATGGAAATGAGCAGGTAAATTTTGTCCCATGTATTTATGAAGAAAATTCAGTGCACAGTGTCCCTAACCATTATCCCTAAGTGGCAAAATTAGTGTTTAATCATTGATCTTTCTGATGACTATGAATTGCTTTTGCATGAATTAAAGTCTTTTTAAAATATAAATATGGATCATCTGGATACACAAAGTAATGATCAGAATGTGTTATATGACTTGTCCTGGGGGAAGATGTGAACTCTACTTCCTCTAGGACAAGGCCAGTCTTTTTCATCTGTACCCCTTTTCTCCACACCCATCATAAATGCTCACTTCTCCTTATGTCCCTGGGGGCCACCAGGACCCAATCAGGATCTGGACCCCGAATCTACCCACGCTTATCAGAAATGGAACACTAAGTCTCCAGCTGAATGTGGAGCCTCTGGCCACTGTGCATGGTTACCCAGGCAGGCAGCCTTGGCATCCCTGTTAGGGAAGCAGCTGGCCTGGTGCCTACCCATGAGATCCACTTCCTCCACAGCAGCTGGCCGCAGGGATCACCTGCACTTCTTTTGTGAAGTGTACAGGCTTTAGAGCCTTCCAGAATCTCACAAATACAGGGCTTGGCTCTCTGTCAGGTTTTCCCTAGGAAGCCTGGCTCCATCCCAATCTTGCCACATTTGCTTTCCAGTGACCTGGACAGCCCCCTTCATCTGCTTTTTCTTTTTCTCATCCCCTCTTGATTGCTTTAGTACTTTACAAACCTGATTTACATGCTGGTCTAAGTCACTCAGATCCGCCAGAGCCTTTCCCACCTCATAAAGATCATGACCCACTAGGGGTCTTGGCAAAATCACAGAAGCCCATACCAGTCTCAGGCTCTACCTAACTTTCTCCCTTCTTAACTCTCCTGCAGAGAGTCCTATCTGGCCCGGGGAACTGGGCATCACACGGAGGCTCTCTCCTGCTTCGTTCACTCACCATCACTCTTACCCACTTTCCTCCTGGTTCCCATGGACTCAAAAAATTTTTGGATCCTAGAAAGGGCTGTTTAGCACAGATTTATTTGGGGGCTCTTTTCCTTTGTCACACCCTAGCTGTAAAAAACAGCAAACAAGAACCCCCATCTCTCCCTCTCCTTTATCCAATTTACTTACCAAATCATAGGCTGATATGGAGGATGACACTGGCAGGTCTTTTTCCCATAATTGCTTCCTTGTGTGGGCAAGCTCTTTCTGGGCAGACAGCTAAGCCTCAGTTGAAGTCCTGTCACCCGTAGCAGGGGCACGGCCGCTTCTTCCACAGCTCTTAACAACCCATTCCTCATGGGCTGCTTCCAGGGATTGCAATATGGTCTCTGGTCCTCAGTCATTCTTGGGACCTCAAAATGTTCCTGCATTGTCCCTGCAGACCACATTTATCAAAGAGACGTGCCATTCTATACAACATAGAAGAAGATGGCCCCCATGGGATTCCCACCAGGGACACTTCAGCTTCACATACAGCAGCCTCAAGTGAGTGTCTTTTCACTTGTAGCAGAAGCAATGTGGCAGCTTCTAGAGCAAGAAGGTGATCCATATCCTCCCTGGGTGGTGTGGCTACCCTGGGATTGTGTCCATGGCCACTTTACCTTCATATAGCTTAGCTTCCATTCCAGGCCTTTCTACCCACACCAGGCACAATGTGTCTGCCCTTCCAAAACTCATCTTTGATTCTGCTCTGTCCTTGTTTAGATACCAAGTGTTACACGCTTTTGGGGGGGAGACACTAGTGAATGGCTATTCACCTAAGGTTGGACAACCGTGACAGATCAAAGAAATGAACCCAAACAACTCCAGCTTGGTGAACCAATGAGTTTGTTGGACATATAGGAACATGGAAGATTATTTAGAAGAACATGGGTGACTTCCCCCAAATAGTTGCATCATTGAAGAATGCCACCCTAGAGGTCGTGAGTAATGATCTCCTCATAGCTGGATAGACAGTTACCTCTGCCATTTAACCATTCACTACCTCTTATATACTCTAGCTGACAGGAATCACTAACCTTTGTCCATGGTGACATGAAGTTGGACCACGTTCAAGCTATCCTGGGATACATGCAACCCTGAGCTGCAGACTGGGTACACCTGCTAGTACTGCAAGAGCCTATACACAGCTGTGCAGCATTCCATGCTGCTGAAATGGGTGAGCTGCTGTAGTCTCAGGTAAGGGTCTGATGACCCTCCCTTCCTACTAGGGAATGGTAACTGGCCTCAGTCTTGTGGCGCTCACTTTCCGGTAAGCACAGCTGGCCTGATTTCAAGATAATAATGGCCATGGAGTACATAGAAGATAGTATTCTGCAATGGTGACAATGGGCAGCCAGTGCTCCTAGCACCATGATATGTCTTCAGCCAATGTGTAAGTTTCCCCTTGGTGTGGAGTGAGGTGTCTCCTTTCTATGATGACTTTTTCCCAATGATGCGAAGCTATAGATAACTGCTACTCATTTGTTTACTTGGGATCTTTCTCCTGAAGGGAAACTTAACACAGTCTGTCTTCACACCTAATGTGTATACATCAAAGCTGGCTGGCTCTAATTTACATGCCTTGATAATCTTCTAAGTTGAGATTTGTCTTTCTGTCAGTCTTGTTATTCAACTGTCTTGTGTCTTTAGACTTTCAGCATTTGGTTTTCAATATCTAGAGTGTGGGTCTTTTTTCTTTTATTTGGTTATGAAGATTATATCAGTGTAAGGATGATATTATTGGCTTTTTTTTGAGTTTCCTATTTGTCCAGCTGTCTGGATGGTAAACAAAACAAATAAACCAAAGCCAATCGCAGCCATATCCCATTCATTCTCCACTGTTCAGCCCTTCCTAAGTTGTTGCCAATGGGCCTTTCTCCCGAGTCTGTCCTGGGAGTCTGTCTTTTGTATTCCCTGAATGTAACTTTAAAAGAAAAGATTTATATTGTCCAAATAGAAGCCAGTGTATTGCATGTAACTTTAAATCACTCCAATCTAGTGCTGGTTGGCAATACCAAATGGTTTCAGATAATGCCTTCATTATTTTTCTCTGTGGCAGGGTTTAATATGTTTTGGTATATTGAGAGTAATCCTATTTGTGTGATATAGCAACTGGGAAGTTCATAAGCCATTTATGTCCTGAAATATAGTCATTGTGCTAGAGTTCTGTGGATGATGCTCCCTTTAACACAAACTTATCCTTTACTAGAAACTTTTTATATTTAATTTTTAAGTACATTTCAAGAAATTTGGTGCATACAAATGTACAAGGTTATTTATGAGTCCTTATTGTTTCCTGTAGTTGGTAACAACATAGGTAAGTGCTGTTCAAAGTCCCCTCCTATACTATAGGGAAAACCCTAAAGGACCTAGTAAAATAAACAGATTATATAGGCTTACTCTGTCCTGTGTGAGAGAATTGCCTTGACGTGGGACTATAGCTCTGAGGTAGAGCCCTTGGCTACCCTGGGCTCCATCCCCAGTGTGGCAAGCAAGTAAAAATAAGCCAGCGTTGGCTACATGTCTGATGCCAGTTGTCCTTCAGACTGGAGTCATAGCCTGTGTCTAGCCTGGGCTGCAATAGCAAATGCTTGAATGATTAGGATCAATTCCAAACCCTCTCCCAGCCTCAGTTTCCCTGCAGGCAGACCTAGGGATGACACTACTTCACAGGATTAAAGAATGGCTATGAAGCCTCCTGGGAAGCAGCTGTTACCTGGACCTGCCCCTAGAGGAGTGGTGTTTGTCTCGGGTACAGGATCTATTCTGTGAAGCTGTGCTGCTCAGCTCTGTGCCCCAACTGTTTTGCCAGCTCCAAGTCACTATCACAAAGCACAGTGTTTAGAGTAACATGCACAACATTTCTTGAAGAGGAAGTGTCTAATCCTGACTGATGATGAAATTGGTAGGACATTCTGGATTTTTTTACTCTCCTAAAGCCAGTTGATCAAAACCTAAGTGTCTGTGATTTTATATATATATATATATATATATATATATATATATATATATATCTCCAAGATAATGCGCAAAGGCATGCCAAGACACATCACCAAATGATCCAAAAGAGAGAATACCTAATGCTGGTAGGCACGTTGTGAGATGGGTATTCTTAATACAGATGCCACTCAATGTGAGGCACGAGCCATAAAAGCACTCATGCAGTTACCCCAGTCTTCCTACTATTTGGAATCCCTCATAAGGAAGTAATCAGGAATAGGTGGGTGCATAAAAATTTATGTAGCAGCATGTTCGTAGCAGCGTTATTTATGGCTGTGTGATACCAGAAACTGCCTCCATGTCTAACAATAGGGAAATGGTTAAATAAATTATGGCACAACCCAATGGTAAAATATTATTCTGCCCTTAAAGTGTGGTTCACAAAGAATTTTAATGACAAGGAAAAACAGCTCTGATATGACCTTGGAGGGGAAAGACTGGCCACAGCCTAGCAAATGTAGCATGAGCTGAGCTCTGAGGGGATCTCCCAGAAGGCTTCTTTCTTCAGAGACTGGCCCTCAACAATAGGGAACAAGCAACAGAATGCTGCTGCCCTTCGGTCTCTGCCAGAGGTATGGGCACATCCTGTCTTTATTTGTTTTTTGTTGATGTTTGCAGTGCATGGGGCAAATGAAGAGCCTCTACCCACAGGGACTGTGCTCTGTCACTGAGCTCTACATCTCATTACTTAGTATTTGCATTTGGTTAATGCTACCACCACTTGTCTTGTGGTCTCGAATATTCTGACAGCAGAGTGGTGGTTTGGTAAAACAAGGCCTAGATTCTGTGGAATGTGGCGACTTCATGTCAGTGTTCCGGGTGATTGGACCCCAGGCGGGAGGCAGAAGGCTGATGGTGTGCGTTATCAGCCAGCCAGGGGTCCCTGTGGAGTCTGCAGTTTACAGTTATGAGACTCCCTGGGCAGCCGCACACCCCACCTTCTGGGCTTCCGGCTACCTTAACAAAAGACCATGAGCTGGGCCTTGAACAAAGGACACCCCTTCTCCCCAGTTCAAAAAGCCGACCATGTGCCAGCAGGGGTTGTTTCTGGTGGGGACTTCCTAACTGGCAGATGGCTGTTCTTATGTGGGAACAGGAGTGGAACGGTGGAATGCAAGTTTTCTGATGTCTCCATTTTAAAAAGGTACTCACCTCATCACAGGGCCTCCACCTTTATGATCTCACCTAGCTCTAGTCACCCCTCAAACGCCCATCTTCAGATATCATCCATAGGCAGGTTAGGATGTTAACGTAGCAGTTTTGGAGGGATGCAGACATCCAACTCAAAACCTCCACCCACCTAAATCTGTCCTGATGTCACACACCTTGTGTGTTTACAGACCATCATTAGAGACCTAGGCTGGGAGATGGAGAATGGCCTAGACCCTCCTCCCATAGTGAAGTAGAGGCCTCACCACGAACCAACCAAGTTTGATTGGGAACTCATGCCATGGCACTTGTAGGCACCACCCTAAGTGAAATTCTTATACCAGTTCCCTGACTTTTCACAATTCAATCACTCTTACAAATGAATTAACTGAGGCATTGAGGCATCTGGAAGCTTAACATGAAATTAGCACATTGAAGAGAGACTTGAGCATCTATGGATAGTGCAGCCCTGTTCATAGCACCTGGAGTAAGCCTACGGGTGCACCCACAATAGCTGGTTAAAAGAAAGTTGGGAGACACATACATACCATAGAATACTATCTAGAAATAAGAAAGCACGAACTCCCATCTTTTATAATAACAGAGACAGGCCAGAAGGAAATCATGGTGAATGAAATGTCAGGCAGCCACAAGCCCATGGTGATATTTTATTTGTACTGAAATGTGATTTTATTTGTATGTTAATAAATAAAGTTGCCTGGGGGTCAGAGCTAATAGCAAGCCATAGCAGAAGCTGGTTGGTGGTGATGCACGCCTTTAATCCCAGCACTTGGGAGGCAGAGCTAGGCGGATCTCTGTGTGTTCAAGGACACAGCCAGCATGGAGACACATGCCTTTAATCTCAATACCAACCATAGAAGACCTGGAGGTCTGTACAGACGGGCAGTGACGAGGAGGTCATGTGGTTGAGTTTACAACCAATGAGAAGGCAGAACAGAGAGTCAATAAAAAGGACAAACACACAGGAAGTAGGTCTCTTGTGGAGAGAAAGGACAGCAGCGGCAGTGAAGGGTAAGGTTTTTAGCTCTTAGCTACTGCTCTGACCTCTTGGGCTATTAACTCTGCGTTTGGCTCTGTGTTTCTTATTTAATAAGACTGTTCATCTACACAAGACAAACTGCATGCCCTTATTCATGTGAAATCTATGTAAATTGTTTTGTGCAAAGTGGGAGAATGGTGGTTATTAGAATCTAAGGAGATTAAGGAATGGGGAGTGGTTGGTCAGGCAACAGGTGCAGTATTTCAGTTGGATAGGGGGAATATGGTCTAGTGTTCTAGGCATAGCAAGTGACTATACCGACGGTCTTACATTGCATATCTCAAAATAGAGCAGGGGACTTTGGGTGCACTCCTTGTGGAGAAATGATAGAGTTTATGGTGAAATATATGTTAATTACTTTGAATTGATCATTTCTCTGTATGTCTGTGAATTAACACTTTATCTTAGCCGAAAGTCTGAGAGGCAATGTATACACGAAAAGAGACATCACATGGTACTTCATAAATATGCAAAGATATGTCCGTTTAAAAAAAAAAGACAATAGCTTGCATAAAGTCTGTGCTCTTGGGGCACACTGTGACCCAGAGGCAGGAATCATCCAGACAAGACCTGTGGGTTCTGAGTCAGGCTCGGGTGCTGAGCAAGTTCCTCAGCCTATGATGCCTGTAGTTCTGTTTTCTGTCTGACGGGGCTACCCAGGATTCCTGCATGGCTTTAACAATCCTGTGAACATCAAGTGCCCTCAAAGCAGGGGTTTTCTGTACCTCTACTAATGCATCTGGTAAGGGATGGGGCACAGAAGATGGATAGAAAAGAAGCCTGGATTGGCAGGAGGGTCCAAGGAGGCAGAGCGTGCATCACCAGGTAAGAGATGATGCAAGCAAGGAACTCCCAGGAGCACTTGCTGTTGCTGTTGGAGACCAGCAGGTGTGCAGCTCTGGGTGTGAGGATAGACTCTGGGTTCACATCTGTTGAGCATTAGCACTAGGGCGAGGTGGGTGTGGCTGAGCAGTAACCAGCTTCAGACAGGAGCAAGTCTGGGCTCATGGATCCTGCACCCAGGAGCCAGTAGCTCATTAAAGAAAAGAGCAACGAACAATTATGCACAGACTTCTGAAGGGCATGACCATGAGGAGTGGGGGCAGAAGTGAGAGTTCTCTCCCTGGGGCCCTGGCATGCCAGGAGGGCGGAAGGCATGAAAGGAGACGGAAAGAGCTCCCAGGGGTCACTTGGTAAGGTCAGGACAGTGCTGTGAAATCAACCAGGGTGGCCAGGAAGGGAAAGAGGCCTGGCCGTGGGCTTGATGGGACCTGAACTGGGGAGCCTTGGTGAGCTCTGGATGGAGGGAGGGGCAGGCTTCCAGGAGGATGAAGGTAGCAGTAGTTTGGGGTTTGGGGTGGAGGAAGGAACACCAAGGTGTGACTGTATCTGAAGTCTGGCCCCAATCCTGACTCTGAGCTTTATCCAGGATGGTGCTGTCACCTACAAGTACAATCTCTGCACTTAAATTTTTCCCTGGTAGCCTCTAATAAATAGCAAAAGAAATTAACTTAGAAAATTATTTAGCCCAATGTAGCAAAGATATTTCCATGTTTAATATGAAAATGAGACGTATTTCACATCTGTCTTTGAGACCGGCTGCATGTCACAAGCGCGCCTCAGTTCAGGTGAGTGATGCTTCCTAGCTCTGGGTGGTCCCTGGCTGTAGGTTAGACAATGTGGCTTATATCCACAGAGGTTGTCTCGAGCTGACCTTGGTAGCCACCTCTCCCAATGTCCAGTTCCAATGTCCGGTTCTTTGTCTACCTGTCTGCCTCTGCAAGGTGGACTTGGACAGAGGACCATGTCTTCACTGGACACTGCAACTGGTTGAGCGTTCAACCTAGCCTTCCTTCCCATGGCTTTGCTGAGTTCGTGGCTGGATACTGCTGTTAGGATTAGAGCTGGATGGTAACCCAGGACTTCTCGGAGCTAGATATCCTAGTGGAGAAAGATTTTTAAAAACAAACCAAACCCCAGAACCCATGCAGTTCTCTCTGCTCTGAAGGACTTCTGTTTTCCAGAAGTGGGTGCCTGTGGAGTGACCCCCATCAAGGCTGCTTAGGTTGTGTTAATTTGCAAGGGTGGTGTTAGCTATGTCATTTGAAAACTAGATTTGGAGCTACAGCTGCAGGCCAGGGAGACTGAATTTAAAACCCAGCCTCTGGTTGTCCCAGGCGGCAGGTACCATGTCTGTAGTCTAGATCCACTTGGTTTGGGAGAAAAGGAGTTCATGTCTAGAGATGGGTGTTCTTGGAGACTGGTGGCCTACAGGGTTAGGGAGTAAAACTGCATGGTTCTGGGTTTGAGTTTCAGCTCTGTGAGCATGGGGACGTCAGGTTTCCATGAATTAACCTCTTGATTTTCTTGTCTGTGAGGTGGGAACATGAACATTAGAGTTGGAGGGGTTTGTTAGGGTACGGTAGGAGAGAATGTGTGAGACTCCCGACTTGTAACTGAGGAATCAACCATCAGGAATAGCGTGGGGTGTGGTTGCTGATGTCAACATTGCCATTGGTGTTCAAAGGGCAAGCCTGGGCTGAGTGTGTGGTATAGGGCAGGACAGGCACTGGGGAAGAAGTTGCCATGGGAAGTGAGGCGGCGTGGGTGCGGCAGTGGGGGGCGGGGAGGGGGAGTGAGGCCTCCTTACCAGAGGTCTGAAAGGTTGAATCAAAGACCTCTCAAAGACAAGGCAAGGAGGAGCAGACTGGCCCCTTGCCCTAGGCTGCAGTTTCAGCACCCAGGCCATACACAGGCTGCCATTGAGTACCGTGCTCTTGGCCATAGGTGATTAACTCCATTGTCCAGAGTTATTTTCCAAGCCACCTTTCTGATAAGTCTAGGATATATCTGTAGAAAAGAGAAATGATGGGCTCAGTGGAAGTTGCACATTTTAGTACACATTGGCTCTTAGTACTAGACTATCCAAAATGGCAGTTCCAGGTTAAGTGAGAGACTTTTGTCTCTAAAAATGATGATGAAGAGCACCAAAAGACACTCCATAACAACTTCTGGCATCCATATGTGCACACATGAGTGCATGAACCCACACACAGAGGCGTGCGTGTGCACACACACCATACACACAAAAAATTAAAAATTTTTTAATTTAAAAAATTAATGTTCATAAATGAGTGAGTCAAAGCCCCAAGGAAGACTCCAAAGGCCAGTGTGTGGAATTCTCATAAGCCCTGCCTTACCAGGATAGCCCTGAGGTTTCTACTAGGAAAGGAGCTATGAAGGGTCCTGTGCTGTGGGATGGTCTGTATGTCAAATGTGTTGCTCTGATTGGTCAATAAATAAAACACTGATTGGCCAGTAGCCAGGCAGGAAGTATAGGCAGGACTAACAGAGAGGGGAATTGAGAGAACAGGAAGGCGGAGGGAGACACTGCCAGCCGCTGCCATGACAAGCAGCATATGAAGATGCTGGTAAGCCACGAGCCATGTGGCAAGGTATAGATTTATAGAAATGGATTAATTTAAGATGTAAGAACTAGATAGCTAGAAGCCTGAGCCATTAGGCTAAACAGTTTAAATAATATAAGCATCTGTGTGTTTATTTTATAAGTGGGCTGTAGGACTGCTGGGGCTTGGCGGGTCCGGAGAGAAAACTCTCCAGCTATAGTCCTGGGATCTGTCTCCTTTTCCCCACTGCTGGGGTTACAGAAGCTGATTACTACTCTTGCCTTTTATGTGAGTACCAGGGATCTGAACTCAGTTCCTCATGATTTTACAGCAAGCACATTACCTGCTGAGCCATCTCCCCAGTCCCTATGAACACTCACCAATTGTGACTTGATTTGCATTTTCTTAATGTTTAGCAACTTAATGATACTTTTGATCTTGGAGATGCTCTAAGTCTTGGGAGTGGGGCTCTCTGAGGTCCAAGGGCTATACTTTCAGAAGTGCTTGTTTCAAAGGAAATATGCATGTGTTACTGGTGGTTGGGATCTGGGTTGGGTGTTTCCATGTTGTTGGCCTCTTAGCTAAAGAATTGTAAACAAGGGTTCACACAGATCTGCAAAAGAAGATAAATTTATGTGGAGCAAAGGGATAGTGCAGATTAAAGACAAGTACAGCTGTCAAGATTGACAGTGGGACACATGAGTGAAGACACTCAAAGGCCCCAGGCTACAGCCCGGGGTCTCCTTCTATGGGATCTAAGGGACCAAGGGCCTAGTGTCTAAGGAAGTGTTGTTTGTGTGGTTCTCTATTTTGATTTGGATCAGTTTAGGCTGTATCATTATTTTTATGGTGCATGTCCCTTCCCATGAGGCATCTGATTTTTATCATATGTACTCTCAGTTGTGCATAGGCACAGGA